>NC_141537.1:30453500-30764500 GCF_021556685.1 Rattus norvegicus | reverse complement strand
TCAGGGATTTTTGTGTCTCCTCTCTATGGGTTTCTACTTGTTTATTTATGTTTTCCTGGAATTCTTTCAGGCATTTTTGCGATTCCTCTCTGTAGGCTTCTACTTGTTCTCTAAGGGAGTTCTTCACGTCTTTCTTGAAGTCCTCCAGCATCATGATCAAAAATGATTTTGAAACTAGATCTTGCTTTTCTGGTGTGTTTGGATATTCTGTGTTTGCTTTGGTGGGAGAATTGGGCTCCGATGATGCCATGTAGTCTTGGTTTCTGTTGCTTGGGTTCCTGCGCTTGCCTCTCGCCATCAGATTATCTCTAGTGTTACTTTGTTCTGCTATTTCTGACAGTGGCTAGACTGTCCTATAAGCCTGTGTGTCAGGAGTGCTGTAGACCTGTTTTCCTGTTTTCTTTCAGCCAGTTATGGGGACAGAGTGTTCTGCTTTCGGGCGTGTAGTTTTTCCTCTCTACAGGTCTTCAGCTGTTCCTGTGGGCCTGTGTCTTGAGTTCACCAGGCAGGTCACTTGCAGCAGAAAAGTTGGTCTTACCTGTGGTCCCAAGGCTCAAGTTTGCTCTCGGGGTGATGCCCATGAGCTCTCTGTGGCAGCAGCAACCAGGAAGATATGTGCCGTCCTTTCCGGGAGCTTCCATGCACTAGGGTTCCAGATGGCGTTTGGTGTTTTCCTCTGGCGTCCGACATGTGTGTGCAGAGTGCAGTCTCTTCTGGGTTCCCAGGCGTGTCTGCCTCTCTGTAGGTTTAGCTCTCCCTCCCACGGGATTTGGGTGCAGAGAACTGTTTATCTGGTCTGTTTCCTTCAGGTTCCGGCGGTGTCTCAGGCGCAGGGGTCCTGCCGCTCCTGGGCCCTCACCTACAGGAACCCAGAGGCCTTATACAGTTTCCTCTTGGGCCAGGAATGTGGGCAGGGGTGGGCAGTGTTGGTGGTCTCCTCCGCTCTGCAGCCTCTCGAGTGCCCACCAGACCAGGCAGTGAGGTCTCTCTCCCACGGGGTTTGGGAGCAGAGAGCTGCTACGGGCCGGGATCCGAGGGTGTGGGACTTCCGGTAAACACAGGGAGTGCCCGGTCCTAGAGGAATTTTGCCTCTGTGTGTCCTGAGTTCACCAGGCAGGTTTCTTGCAGCGGAAAAGTTGGTATTACCTGTGGTTCCGAGGGTCAAGTTTGCTCGTGGGGTACTGCCTAAGTCCTCTCCGAGGCGGCAGCAACTGGGAAGATCTGCGCCGCTCTTTCCGGGAGCGTCCGTGCACCCGGGTTCCAGACGGCGGTTGGTGTTTTCCTCTGGCGTCTGGATGTATGCAGAGTGCAGTCTATTCTGGTTTCCCAGGCGTGTCTGCCTCTCTGTAGGTTTAGCTCTCCCTCCCACGGGATTTGAGTGCAGAGTGAAAAGCTCTCAGGGAGAACTTTACCTCGGGATGGAGACCCTCCAACTCTAATGACCAGACCGAGACACCACAGGATGCAATCAGCAAGAGGATTTGGTTTATTGTCGGGATACACAGGCACAGGCACCTGTCGGCGCTTCAGTCACTCGGGGGACTGGCGCGCCCCACGGAACCAAGGATGGGCTTTTTCTAGGATTTTGGGGAGCAGAAGCAAGCATACAGAAGCAGATGCATGGTTACAGGGATATAATTGGTGGATTCTAATGTGGTAAGGGTTCAGCCCGGGGGCAAGTTTCCTAGCTACCTTCCTGAAACATAACGGCTGACTCGGCCCCCCAAGGGTTCAGCCCGGGGGCAAGTTTCCTAGCTACCTTCTTGGAACATAACGGCTGACTCGGCCCCCCACCAGGGTGTGGGACCTCTCCCGGGGCTTTTCTCATTGTCAGGTGCTCAACCGCAGTCGTCCTGTTGCCAGGCCTTCAACCAAACACATGCTGCTTGGCAGCCGCTGTGTACTCAGTGTTCTAACCTTTCTCTGAACCAGTCATCTTAAGTACAGCCTTGCAAAATGGCGTTACTGCTGCTAAGCTGGGGTCTTTCAAGAGAACTGTTTATCCTGTCTGTTTCCTTCAGGTTCTGGCGGTGTCTCAGGCGCAGGGGTCCTGCCGCTCCTGGGCCCTCCCCTACGGGAACCCAGAGGCCTTATACAGTTTCCTCTTGGGCCAGGGATGTGGGCAGGGGTGGGCAGTGTTGGTGGTCTCCTCTGCTCTGCAGCCTCGGGAGTGCCCACCTGACCAGGCGGTGAGGTCTCTCTCCCACGGGGTTTTTTTCTCCACAATCTTAAAGTGACCTTAACAACCCAGAGAGCATTGCACGACCACACACTCGACGCATCCCCCAGCCCAGTGCTCATGTTCATCACAGCCCCTCCAATGGTTGAGGTTGGCGCTTCCTATGCTAAGCATTGGCTGATCTTGCTATAGAAACTATTTTTGAGGCAAGAATACCTGAAGTCATAATGCTTGTTCAGACTACACAACCCTGTGATACTGAAGTGAAGACTTTACACAACATAGGTCCAAGGAGCTACAATTATCTTGATTTTTGTACTGGCTTTATACAAATCAATATTTTGACAGATCAGTGAGGACCAGAAAGTCACCCTGAAGTTTAGACTTGCAGAAAGGTACCATAACACAAGCACAGCTCGTGGAGAACTGAATCTCCCTTATTTCATGGTTCCTGCTAAGTAGGTGATCTTAGTGAGACCATTTCAGATTCTTACCCAGGCCTCAGTTCTGTTGTAGGTAAATTTCTTGTGGCATTGAAATTCTTTTCAGTTTGTAACAAGAAGGTTCAAATATGTTTTCTATCCCGCCAGGTTCATTCCTGTTTAGTACATCTTTAACACTTCTGTAAAATGCAAAAGTGTTTTTTTTCTTTTTAATATCACCATTTGACACATTTATCGGTTCACTTTAGCTGCACCATCTTCCCCTTACAATAACACTAACCCTAATCTAGTCATGAGAAAAGCAGGAGATAAATCCTGCTCCTCCAGTTGAAGAGCACTTTCCCAGTCCTCGACCAGTTCTTTGAAAGTTGTCAAGCTCATCAAAAACAAGGAATGTTTGGAAAACTATCCCAGCCCAGGAGACATGATACTTTTTAAATCTCAACCAACTCAGTTTTTGAGATTGCATAAACAGAACAGCCATCCTATTGCACCCCCCTTATCAACAGCCAATCAGGCTACAACAGCAGGGTCAAGGTACACAGAGATAACCTAAGACATCCTGAAGAAAATAGATAACCTGGCTATCCTGCTTGTCAGGTGATTTTGCCCCATGTTTGTTTCCTACAGATTACACAGTTTTAAAAATACAGTTTTTAAAGTATTAACTTGCTGACGCATATGAAAATTCCCCCAAGTTTGCTGTAACCATAATAAATACCTTGAACCCCTAGACTAGAGCTCTCACTTCTGACCCTCCTCCACAAAGATGATGGTGAAAGTCCTTGCTCCCAAACTTGTAATAAAGTTGCTTATGTGTTTGCTTCAGAATTGGCTCCTGATGGTCTTTGGGTTCTGTTGAGTTAATCAAAATAGACTAAGTGTCACACTGATGGTTACCTGGACCAGAAAAGTACACTAAGGAAACTAAGGAAATCTGAATAACATTTGGGGTTTTAGTTTCTATTAAGGTATTAGCTACTTTTCTTTGACTGTAACAAAAACGATGACCAAAACCAACTTAAGGAAGAGAGTTTATTTTGACTTACCATTGTAGAGAGTAAGAATCCAACATGACAAGAAGACATGGGACAGGGAGGTATGGCCACAGGAGGAGAGAGCTAAGAGATCACAGTCTTTACCACCCCTGAAAAATAGGGAGAACAAATTGGAAGATTAGAATATCTCAAAGCCTGCCCTAGCGAGGTATTTTCTCCAGCAAGATCACAACTCTTAAACCTCCCTCCAACAGTGCCAGCAACTGGGAGTTAAGTGTTCAGATACCTTAGCCTATGGGGGACATTTTCCATTCGAGCCACCACAAATGCTGTGTCAACATAGCATATTAAGAGGAAGAAATGTAGCATACTCATTCACAATGTTACCAAGGGGAGAAACCATGTACAGGGCACTCGGGAATTCTCTCTTCCACTGTCACGATTTTCCTGTAAACATAAAACTACTCTAAGATAAAACTGTATTTAAAAACACATTTCCACTACCTCTCCCTAAGGGCCCTGATGTCTGTACTCAGTTCTAATATATAGCCAGACAGATTTCTCCAGAGTTACAACGTGTGGCCCCTCCTCTTCCTGCTTCCTCTCCCAGTATGACTTCTGTACGTATTTCATGTAAGCGGTTGATCTTTCAGCTCCTGTTGACTCTCCACAGGCACTGGAACGCTGCTGAACCTTGTCTTTTTAAAACAAATGCCTTGGTTCAGGTTCTGCATCATGGCCTCACCCCTTGGTGGTTCCCGAGACTTATTTTCTCCATTGGGACATCTGCAACTTCAGTTCCTGGGGCAAGCTTCTCACAGCCTAAGCCCTACGTTTCATTAAATAAAGCCCTTTGGGGCCAGAGCTGAGCTGCTAGCAGCAGTAGAGAAATGCCAAGAGGCCGACACTGAATCAGTGTGGAGGAAATCGATACCAGGGAGAACTGGGTGTACGCGTGCTAAGCCCTTAGCATCAAAGTTCTGCAGCACTAATGGCATCCAGATGCAAACCAGTGGGGACCCAAGTCTCCAAACAGACTGTTCTTTAAGACTAAGCCGTTTGGGGTTTGGGTTAGTTTTCTCTTGCTTTTGTTTAGTTGGTTCTTCACTAACCGAAAAGCAGTCCATGCTTACAGGAAAAGATTGTTGTCCTTGACATTTAACTCGCACTCAAGTTAGCTTGTATTCAGAGCCAAACAGACCTTGATCTTCATTTATTATTCAATAAGACGAATACAAGTAGCCTGGAGTTGGTTTTCAGACACAAACACAGGAAAAGCAAGGATAATCTGAGCAAGGATAATTCTGTTCTCCCTACAAGGGATGCGATGATGGAGCAAGTAGCAGGCAGAAAACCAATACAGCGTCATCCTCTCGTCACCAGGCTTAGAGCCAGCCTTTGCTCGGCTCAGAATGCAGAGGAAAATGGATCTACCTCACAAATATTTCCTGAAAGAAGGCCTTTTTACTTTGCACATTATTGATTTTAAAAGCATGTGGGAGCTAAGAGGAAGAAAGCCCACGAAATCCTCATATTGTATGGTTAGCACAACAGCTCATCCTGGAAAGAAGTGAACTTCCGGCCCCGAACTGAAGCCCCCAGAGGACCAAGCACAAGTCCTGAAAACCCAGTAAGAGGAGAGAGTGCCCAAGAAAGAATTTGTTTTACACTGAAATTAAGTTAGTTTTAAGTAAAAGGTAGAAAATATATATAATGAAAGACCGTTTTAAAATATGGAGTGTGTGTGTGTGTGTGTGTGTGTGTGTGTGTCTGTGACTTGATGTGTGTGTTATATATGTGTCTATATGTGTGCCTGTGTATCTGTATCTGCCTATCTATGTCTGTGATTCTGTGCATATGTGTGTCTGTGATTCTGTGTGTCTGTATTTCAAGCCTCCACAGGACCAAGGGCCTCCCCTTATGTTGAGTCCAGATAAGGCCATCCTCTGCTACATATGTAGCTGGAGCCATGGATCCCTCCATGTGTACTCTTTGGTTGGTGGTTTAGTCCCTGGGAGCTCTGAGTGGTCAGGCTGGTTGCTATTGTTCTCTCTGTAAGGTTGCAATCCTCTTTAGCTCCCTAACTCCTTCCTCTCGCTCTTCCATTGGGGTCCCCAGGATCAGTTTGATGGTTGGCTGTGAGTATCTGCATCTTTATTAGTCAGTTGCTGGCAGAACCTTTCAGGGGACATCCATACCAGGAGCCATCCATATCAGGTCTCCTGTCAGCAAGCATTTCTTGGCATCAGTAATAGTGTTGGGATTTTGTCTCTGCAGATTGGATAGATCCCTAGGTGGGGCTGTCTCTGGTGACCTTTCCTTCAGTCTCTTCTCCAATTTTGTCTGTGCCTTTCCTTTAGACAGAAACAATTCTGGGTTAAAAATTTGAGATGGGTGGGAGGCCCATCCCTCAACTGGGGGGCTGTGCCTATGTACTGGAGGTGGTCTTCACAGGCTCTCTCTCCCCTTTTTTTGGGTATTTTGACTAATGTCATCCCTGTTGGGTCCTAGGAACCTCTTATTTTCCTGGCATGTGGGACTTTCTTGTGGATATCCTCAGTTCCCTTTCCCCCACTACTACATATTTCTATTCAATTTCCTGACCCTCTGTACCTTTCTCCTGTCCCTTCCCAAAACATGGAACACTTTAGATTCTCTAGAAGAGAGGCAAGGTCTGCAGCTGAGTAAGTAGTACTTGCCTTTCATGCACAAGGGCCTAGGTTCAAGTCCCAGCACTACAAAAAGACAGAACAAGAATCCACAGGAGAGCTTAGAACCACAGGCTTCTAGATTCTACACCTAGAGACCCTACTTTCACTGGGGGCAAGATCTGTTCCCAATGGGTTCTTGTGTCATGTTGCTGCTGGTGCTGATCTAGGCCCAGAACTGAAGATGGCACTTTGTTAGATCCTATGAATATCATCTGCATGATTTAGGTTTAGACAGACAAAGTATGCTAAACTCTCAATAAATTCCTCAAATGCAAAGATTCTGGTTTCCAGAGTCAAGTCTGGCTTCAGGGGCATGTGACCATTGCACTTGAACAGGACCCCATATTCAGAAAGGTCCTGTATTAACAGCTCAAAGCTATAGTTACCATTTTAAAATTCTTATACTGATCCTGATGTGTAAATTAGTGAGTCAATGTGAAGATGAATCATGGGAGGTGTGAAGATTTAGCAAAGTCCTGTCTCCTACCATCTCCCTCCCTTCCTGAGATGAATTCTCAGTCCCTACGGTCTGTCCTTTGGCACCTCAGCAAACCTGAGTTCACTCTTCTACACCCCATTCCAAAACTTCTATGAGAAGCACCTAGTTCTGTTGAGGGGAAAGGTTAGACCCACATTACTTTGCCCTCCATAATAGCCAAAACACTAACACAGGAAGGGTCAAAGTTGGGCATGAGTTTCAGAACATCTCTCAGAGGGCAAGGTGGTAGTCATCCCAAGTCTGGATGAAAGCACCGTACTGCAATCTGTAAGTGACCAAGATCACAGTAGTCTGCCATCTAGAGGTGGAGATGCCAGTGTGAAAGACTCCTGGCTTTCTTCCAAATTCTAACTGTTCCAATGTTTTGGTGTACATCACTCCCTAAAGGAAAAGAACTGGAGTTGAATAGTTCTTCTGAAAGGAAATACTGTACAAATTTTGTAAAATAAGCTAATAGGAAAATTTCAAGGACTTTTCATTAATTGAAGTGATGCAAATAAAATAAATATTTGAAAGATTTGAATAATATCTTTAGTAAGCGCTTTTTTTATATTGATTCTATACCCGTTCCCACTATAACCAGTTCATTTCTATTGTGTTTGAATTGTGTACACACAAGTATACTGTGTACATGTGCTTTCACTGTTTGAAGAATTAATGAACTAGTATTTTTCAAACAATTATTGTGTAAATTAAATCATCTGGACATTTTGTTATAATGTAGATTCTGGTAAAATAGTCCTACAGTAAAATTGAAGACTGCCTTTCTAAAATGCTTCCAAGTTATGGTGATGTTATCAGCCAAGTCCAGCAGATTTTTGTATTTGAACTCTGGTCAAGGATGTGTATAATATGTGCACATAGTGGCACAAATGTGTTGTGGCTAACCAAAACAACATGGTCCAGCACTATTAATTGGCCTAAGAACCCATGGCCATATATATAAGCCATAGGCCCAAGGAGAGAACTTCTCACCATTATTCAGCTAAACAAAAGCAATATTAAACTACATCATAAATACTTAACTTTATAGCTCCAGACTATAGAAATGGGAGAACACGTTTACTTCAGATGTAGCCACTGATAGACTGCCCATGTTCCAGGGGATTGCCCTGGATACTGGCCACATTATGTGGATTTGATGAGTTATGAAAATGTGAGAACCCTGTCAGAAATAGCAGGCCAGCTCCCCAAAGCTCACAGCCAGACTGAAACCTTCCATTCTGCCCAGGACTGCCTGGGTGAAGGACAGATTAGGAAATGGCCTAAACAGGGAACCACCCTGCCTAGGGAGAGGACAGAGAGGGAAGGGACTCAAAGAAAAGACAATGCCAAGAAACACCACAAATTCCACAAGATGGGCAGGACAGGGCCAAATGAAGGAGACAACCTTTCCATTCGAGTTGACCAATAATTTTAAGTGTTGCTCAGGGTAACCAATCGCAGCCATCCAACTCAGGCAACTATTGAATTCCCCACCAAAATGTTTATAAAAAGTGTGTGCTTTGTGAGCTCGGGGTCTCCTCTTGCCTGTGTGCTGGGGGACCCCAATGTTCGTTTGAACAATAAACCTCTTGTGGATTGCAGCGATTCCGGTCTCTGTGGCCTTATTATGTGGGGGTATTTCAGCGAATTCTTACAAAGACAGTATATGAAATTGGGAGAGGAGAGTAGTAGGGAGGATGGGGAAAGATAGAAGAGAACGAGTAGGGGACATATTTGATCAAAACAAATTATATCCATGTATAACATTAAAATATTTTTTTAAAAATTCAAAACAATAATGAAATATGGTCTTTGGCTCAGCAACTCCTCAAAGTCAGAAAAACAGACTTTCCAGCCCCACCTTAGACTTGTAGGTGGGAACTGTGGTGATCCGTAGAGTAAAGCTTCTATGTCTGGATTTAACTGAAAACCTTTGTGTCTGGCTTTGAGTGAAATGTTTTGCAAAGCCTTTATTATGTTTGGATCGATCAGTTGATGGTGAGAAATGTTTTTAGAGTGTCTGAATATTGAAGAATTCCCTCTCTGGAAAATCTGCACTTGGTGCTATTTTGGTGCACTTGGAGAATTTGCAGCTGCACCAATTTTGGTGCTAAAAAACTCCTGGTAAACCTGGAGTTCTTATTTTTTTAATTATGGCTAGCCATGGTCAAATGGGACTGAGATTTGTATGGGTTGTCTGCTCTCATTGGCAGCAAGGACAAGATAACACTGGAAGTTGGAACCTTTCCCAGCCCCAATTAACTTTGTATAATGTTTGAAAAAAGCTAGCTAGGTGTCAGTCTTTTCCAAGAAAGCTAAACGCCATTGATCTTCCAGGAAATGAAGGCTTAGCACCTTGGTGAGCTTCTCCTCTCAATTGCAGCATATAAAATCAACATCAATCAATAGAGAATCTAGATTTCAACAAGGTCACTTAGATATTCATAAATACATGAAAATCTGAGACTTATTCCTCCAGAGGAGACCTCTGACTCCTTCTCTTTTTATTCATCCTGCTTTTTCAAGTCACAAATTGAAGACCTGTCATTTAGAATAACTGTTGATGGTCCCGGCATATCGTGCATAATCCAGGGTAGCAGAACTTGGCACTACATGCAAGACTCACCAGTACCTTCAACTTGAACAAACTATGGATAGTACCATGAATAATACAGCAGTAGCTAAGTGTGAGGCAAGTTTGCAGAGGGCAATGGAGTACACTTGAGTCAACTAGTCTAGTCTAATCTAATCTAGTCCATTGCGATTCCTCTGTGGGTAGCTGCAAACTACTCATAGACTTTGATAATAGGAAAATGAAATGGGAGGGTGCTACAACATCTTCGACTCAATATTAAGTGGGAGCATTCACTCTGCTTGCTTCAGGAAGCAAAGTAGCACAGCAGAGTGAGTACACAAAGACTCAAAAGATAGACCAACCAAGCCAGCTCAGTCAGTCAATGGATTCTCCAGGAAGGGAGCAAGGATTAAAAAGAAAAAGGCAAATAAACAAAACTATAACATGACTCCAGTCAGTTCTGAAGCTGAAGTGGGTTTGTTTTTCCCCAGTGTGCTTTTATCCTATTTTAATTGCATGCAAATAATAAGGTCAGTTCTAGGTTAAGCAACAAGGAATGCAATAAACACAAATAGTCAAGGAACAAACAAGACAATAAACAAAGTCCCCTGATCACTGTTTCCAGGGGTTTATCAGGATGACCAAGATACCTGAGCCTACTTCCCTGTCCTTGCCCAAAGCTAAATTCTTCTCTGAAGCCTACTTCTTTATTTTAGTCCAATATCAAATTCCTGCCTGAAGCCTACTGCTTTGGCCTCGTCCAATGTCAAATTCCTGTCAAATTTCTAGAAGCAGCCCCCAAAGCTCTCCACATCTCCCCCTTTTATATTTCATAAATAAGACTGTCTTAGGTTGTTCTGACAAGAATGCCTTCATTACCTGTTGTAGAATATACATTATCAGCATATCTGCAGCATCAAATCTCAATGGAGCAGCATTCTTTAAATTCATAATCTCAGTATGTAAAGTTTAAACATCTAAAGAGGTCTTAGAATTATGCCAAACACTCTGCAAGCATCTCTGAACTTTTCCCCAATTACAGTGACTATCACTGTAAACTTTAGAAGTAACACAAACCCATTGGTATTTAGCATGACACTCAAGATGGCTTCTTACACTTAAACTCTGAACCCCCTCTCTAATAATCTGAATAGTATCATAAAGACCGTCAACCCATTGTTCTAAATGCCTATCTAAATCCTGTTGAACATTCAGAACATTAGTAACATTTTTTTTGCTAAATGATTAACAAAAGTAGCTGTCTTAACTTCTTGTGTCAAAGCAATTGCAAAAGCAGCTATTAATGCTAGCTATTAATGTAACTAAAGCTGCCGTACTAGCAATAATCAAGCTCACAACATTCTTTCTTCTGCTTAAAGCCTGACTCACTTCTTTCAGTATTTGCAAGATTTTTTTCAGACTACCAAGGTCGTGTAATACTCACAGGCAATGAAATACAAGCTAGTTAATAGGACCACCATAACAGACATGTCAGATTGCACTAACACTAACACAATTAGAAAGTGTGCAATCAGCACAACTTACATCAAATACCATAAAAGAAACAAAAGTAATTTTAATGTGGCCAATTAAGACAAGATTAGGAGTCTTAACGAATTCACTAACACTTGTTCAAAATCCAGATCCTGTTCCAATTTTATCTATTGCTAACATATCTTTATAAAGGACTCCAGCTAACTTCCAAATATGTCTCTAAAAATGTCCAGAACCAGCCTTCCAAATGAAGACTGTTATTTCCACTATTGGATTGATTTCTAGACCAGTCTATGATTGAGTCAGATAAACTGGTGACATTAAAGGAAATAGAAAGGTCAATATAACTTCTCTATTTGATTAATTTTTCAAAGGCAGTTTCCATAGTCTCCAGTTCTCTGTTCCACGAGGTCTAAAAGCTTGAAGCAAGGGAGCTTGTCCAATGGTCAGCACCATTCTTTGTCCCAGCATCAGCATGTCTCACCAGTCACTCTGGCAGCTAGCATGCTCCTTAAGCATCCTGCAGAAAAAATACAAGCATGCCCTCTTCCCCATATTAATACCAGATAGGGATCATGCCACATGCCAATAAGTGGACCCTTTCATTTCACCTTGGTATAGGTATGCCTAATTGTAAGATGCCAAAGATCCTCAGAAAAGAGTTCCTTGGCATCCAAATTTTTAAATTTTTGAATAAAAAGAACATTATTTAAACAAATTTATGGGGTATAGGAATATAACTCCCCCTTTTTATTTTATGAAGATATTGTTTTAAAATTCCACAGTACCTTGTTCTTGAGGAGTTTAAGGAATTCCAGTAATATGGATAATATTAAATTATTGACAGAAAGTCTCAAATGTTTGACTGCAATAACAGTTCCATTATCTGTCTTTTTTGAATAAATAAACAGAAACAATTTATTTGATTGCAGATTATAATTATGGATTCCTTTAATATATGTTCTTTTTTTTAAAAAAATATTTATTTATTTATTTTTCACTCCAGATTTTATTCCCCTCCTGGTCCATCCCCCGACTGTTACACATCCCATATCTAACTTCCTCCCCCCAGTCTCAACAAGGATATCCCCACTCCACCCACCCCACAAGACCTCTACACTTCCTCGGACCTCCAGGCTCTTGATGATTAGGCACATCTTCTCTGACTGAACCCAGACCCGGGAGTCCTCTGCTGCATATGTAGGATGTTGATTTGTCTTATTGACTATGTCCTTTGCCTTACAGAAGCTTTCCAGTTTCATGAGGTCCCATTTATCAATTCTTGATCTTAAAGCATGAGCCATTGGAGTTCTGTTTAGGAAATTTCCCTCTGTGCCAATGAGTTCAAAGCTCTTTCCCACTATCTTTTCTGTTAGATTCAGTGTACCTGGTTTTATGTTGAGGTCCTTGATCCCCTTTGACTTGAGCTTTGTGCAGGGTGACAAACATAGGTCTATATTCATTTTTCTACATACAGACAACCAGTTAGACCAGCACCATTTATTGAAGATGCTTTCTGTTTTCCATTATATATTTTTGGCTTCTTTGTCAAATATCAAGTGTGCACAAGCATGTGGTTTTATTTCTGGGTCTTCAGTTCTATTTCATTGATCAACCTGTCTGTCTCTGTACCAATATCACGCAGTTTTTAATCACTATTTCTCTGTAATAGAGCTTGAGGTTAGGGATGGTGATAACCCCAGCCGTTCTTTTATTGTTAAGAATTGTTTTCGCTATTCTGTTTTTTTTTTTTTTTGCCTTTCTAGATGAATTTGAGAATTGCCCTTTCCATATCTTTGAAGAATTGTTTTGGGACTTTGATAGGGATTGCATTAAATCTGTGGCCATCTACCAAAGGCAGTCTACAGATTCAATGCAATCCCCATTATCTGTCCTAATCTGATTTAGAATATCCAACATAGAGAAACAGTGTAGCCAATGACTAATTTTATTTTTAGTTGCTTCCCCTATTAAAGTAGTCGCAAGAAGAAAGTCTAAGAAGCTATCAATTAGTCACATGTACATATTTAAATATTCCAAAATTGGAAATATGATTAACAACAATTTGCCATAATTGATTAGGTATGAATCCTTGGGGATTAACACCATTATGTAGTACAGAAAGAAACAGAGGACACTGAGGACAAGTCTTTACAATTTGATGTGCACGTTCTATAGAAATACCAAATTGGTGTCTCAAGCTATTACTATTTTGATGACGTAAAGAATTGTTTGGCCAACTGTTCCTATGTAAGGCCTATAATCTGCCGGTATACAAATCTGCTGTGGCATTGTACTCACTAAATGGTGAGGACCTGTGAGCTCTTAAATGTCCTATACAGTAAGGGACAGTATGTTCTCTTAAACTGGGGTGTATTTACATAAATAATTGAAAAATTTGAGAATTTAGCAGTATCTAAAATAGGAACAGTTTCAAGCAACTATAAAGCATGAACTATATATTGGCTATCAGTATACAAATTTGAAGCTTGATTTTTCAGCATTTCAAAGACAGCAGCTACAGCACATATTTCAATTCGTTGTGCTGAAGCGGGGGGAACTCAAGAGAATGAACATCTGATCCAACTGCATGTGCTGCCTTCCCATTAGATGAGCCATCTATAAATGCAGTAAGCACATTTCCTATAGGCTGCATGCATGAATTAACAAGAAATACAAAAGCATGCATAGAGGTAAATTGTAATAACTTGTGTTTTAGATAAGGATTATCAATTTTGTCTGAAAAATTTGCACATGCATAGGTCAAATATCAGTATCCTGTAATGATCAATTTCATTGCTGTTTGGGATAAGGGATAAATATTTCATCAGATTGTTTCCCAAAATACTTTTGTGACTCTATCCTATGATTCTATATTAACACAGCAACAGCTTCATAATAGGGTATTAAAAGTTTATTGGAGGGGTTGGGGATTTAGCTCAGTGGTAGAGCGCTTGCCTAGCAAGCGCAAGGCCCTGGGTTCGGTCCCCAGCTCCGAAAAAAAGAAAAGAAAAAAAAAACTTTATTGGAGATGAAGAAAGATGAATCCACATTACCCTAAAGTCAGACTCCTTCCCTGTCCTGGCCCAGTGTCAAATTCCTGCCCAGTTTCTAGAAGCAGCCCCCAAACCTCTCCACAGTAGACTGCCTGGGTTCAAATTGTAGCTATGCCTCCCATGAGCTGTGTGGCCTTGGGCAAATTACTTAGCTTCTCCATGCCTCTGCTGGCTGCCTTGAATCAGGTGTGATGAGAGGGCCTCCTCCATCGGGACCATCGAGTATTAAAGACATAAAGCTCTCACAGTCACGCCTCACACACGCAAGCTGTGCAGCGATGTCTCAGGACAAACCTGAAGACGTGACTGACTTAAGTTTGGCTTTCCAGACCCTTAGGACTTGCATCACTTGCTTTAGTGCATGAGTTGCAGTAGCACTAGAACATAGTCTGCCGTTGGGGAGAGAGAAAAGATCCTATCTCACGGGTCAGGATGCTCTCTGCAGTTAACCAGAGCAATTAACAACCACAAGCATATATGTACAAGACACTTGCAAGTGGGACCAGTAGCCTTGGCCCCCGAATCCTAAGGAAGAGTCCCTGAGTCTAGATTCCCATGTTACTGTTATCCACCTGCAAAAGGACGAAAATACTAACTTAAACCCTAGACTCCCACATATGCAAAGTCTCACTAGTTGAAAAGCTGATTTGTTTTGCTTCAATATACAGAGTGTCATCTATCAAAGGCTGCTGAGGCATCGTGCAAAGTGCAACCTCACACAGATGTTTAGCAGCGGAGTCTCTGGAACTGTCTGATAAGTGCGAGAAGCAGGCAGCGCATCCACTGCCACTGTACTTCAGTGGACCCCGCGAGCCCATCTAACAGAGAATCTCAGGTTCAGTCGCCCCCTTTCACCCCGTACATGAAGATACGATCAAACACATCGCAAGACAAAGTCGGCCGCACCGGCTTTTCACATGTCTGCTTGCCACAGCTGCCAGCGTCCCCTGTGCCCCATCAATTATTACTTGGTTTTGCCTGCATGGCGCTCGCAAGCTCCTCAAGGTGAGCTCCTGGGCAGCTGTGTGCATTTGAGATTTCCCTTTCTGATCCTTCCTTGGCTGTCTCTGGACCCAAACTGATTTGCAGACGAGGAAAAACTGATGAAAATTTCATGACATTTAGATTTTTAAAAGCACATGGTGGCAGCTCACTAGGTTTGCTTACCTTGGATTAAAACCTATTAACGTTCATGCGCTTTCCTCTCTGGTGAGATTCATTTCTGATGTGCGTGTGGTGACTTGCAGAGAGCTTCATTACAGCTCAGGGGCATAACTGATGCCACACAAGCCATTAAAAATGAATTTTCAAGAATACAAAAAAGAAACCTTTGTAGGCGAGGGCCAATTTGTTTCTTAGGCGACGCTCTGGGAGAGCCTTCACAAAGCGTTGAGCATTATCTCAGATTCAAGCCATGCGCTTTCTCTCCTATTTTTAAATACCAAGTAGAGATGGGAAGAGTTATTTCTTTGTGACAGTGGCTTTGGTTCCTGCCCTTATTTTCTGCCATTTTAGCTCCAGTTAAGCTGTGTGAATAGCCCTGTGTGGTGTTTTTTTTCAAGGTACAGGGAAGCAGCTGTTGTTTTCAGAGGGTAAAAATCCACAAATCTTTGTTTGGATGGTGTCTCTAAGAGAGTCTTCATAGTCTCTATGCATTATTTCTTTGTTATTCAAAACTATCAAATTCCCAGAGCTACTGGGAGGGCTGGGAAACCTATTAAATACATTGATGTAAGTGAAAATTAGTACAGTTATTTTTGGTGTTAAAGCATGTTCATTTGCTATACATCATCTTCCGAATTTTGGTGTTCTTCTTCCTAATTGATTTAAAATCGTTTTCTTTTTTATAGAATAGAATTTTTCAAGGCATGGGGAGGGACTGAAGAGGTAGTAGGGCAGAGAAAGGCAGAGAGATACAGAGAGGGGAAGTAGAGGAGTTGAACGTAGCCATGAGCACATATTGAGGGGGGAGGGGAAGGGAGGAGAGTAGGGACAGGAAGGCAAGAGCAAGAGATGAGCCAAAGAACCCGAGAGAACAAGAGCTACACATTATTTTCATTTGAATTAATCTTACTATTTTTTATTTGCCCTAGATGCAATCTAAGACAATTGCCCCTGAGAGTTTCTCAGTTTCAGCGATGCTGACATCTCGGGGCTGGATGATATCTTTAGGGTGGGAACTGTCCCGTGTGCCTTAAGAGTTTTCATAGACACTTGAGTTATACTGTTTGAGGCCAGCATCCCTTCCCCTGACCTAGTTTCCATGACCAGAAACATCTGCAGACAAAGTCGCTGCTCTGGGGTTGTATGCAGCTGCTACTATCTCTGGTTGCATTTATTTTACTGCAATTGGAGAACAGCAAGAACAATTCAGCTAGTGAGGCCGAAGAAACCAGTAGGCAGGCCAAGAGAGTATCAAAGATGTTGACTGGATTGGGAGCTAATAATGAATATCAAAAGTCAAGTCTGAGATTGTATCAGTTACTTTTGATGTCTCTGTGATAAATATCTGACTGAAACAGAGACTACATAAAAGGAATGCAGTACGTCATAGCTGGGAGGGATGGGTTGTTCATGGAGGCACAGCACATGGGAGAAATGCCTTGATTGAGGTCAACCAGGCAGTAAAGAGTGATCTTGGAACCTGGGCTGGTGTCACCTTCTAAGAACACCTTTAGTGATTTGCTTCTTCCACTCAGGTCCATTTTCATATCCCCATGACCTTTAAAACAGTACAACTTTGGAATATGAGCTTCCATTTAAGGTTCAAGTCATAATGAGGACTGAGGCCATCACCAGAAATGCTAGTGTGATGTTAGTTAAAGTAGAAAACAGCTGAGAATGAGTCCCTGATACTGGGCATGTACATCCACCTGACAGCAAAGAATGTGTTCCTAGTCAGAAAGGCACCAGAGCTGAAATAAGGTACCTTAGACAAAGCTGACCAAACAAAAGGTGACAACCAGTAGTAGAAATAATTCCTGTAGTAGGCAGTAGTGGTCTAAAGACCAAAGACAGCAGGCAAAACAATAAGTGGAAAAAACAAGGAAGGATAAATATTATTGAAGGAATGGATGAGAGAGCCTCCCTCTCTATTATGTGGCTTCTACATTTTCTGATTACTACAATTATATATGCCCTCTTTATTTGAGTTCTTTAATTAAATATTGTGTCTGGGACACCACTGGATGCATTTTTGAGTGCCTGCCACTCACTGTGCCAGGTTCTGTTCTTGGCATTGAGGATAACTGTAGTGGAGAAAATAAATCCATCTTGAATTTCCTAGAATTTCTTATCATAGGAAGACAAAAAACAAGTAAAGAAAAATTTGCACATAGAAGCTTCAGGTGATGATAAACATCATGAGGACAAACTCTGGACAGTGGAGAAAGCGCTCATCAGAGCAATGGGCCACAAACACTTCAGAAAGTGAGGAGACAGAGAAGACATCTTGGAGGAGGTCTCATCCTGAAAAACCATCATTCCTCCCCACACAACCAGAGCTGCTCAAAGGCCCTGGTCAGTCAGAGTTGTCTCCAGTTATAAACTCCTGTGGGTAAGCTCTATGACACATCTTAGGGACTTACATCCAGAAGAAGTTCTGTAAATGGCCATTAGCTAATTAAATTGCCTCACATACTCACTGTGAAGTACCATCACCAGAAAGTGGTTGGGTTGCTCTAATCATTCTCTAAGGATGGGAAAGATTTTATTGCTCATCAAAGATTTACCCAAAGGACCAGCGACCACCTGAAGACATAGTCTTTCACCTGAAATGCTCTCCACCCACAGAGACATTGTCTGTTGACATCCAACAGCTGTTGCTCGTTTTGAACACTGATCCCTGTGGTGTGCCCTTTGGGTGATTAAGCTCACACTGAACCTCTCTATAAAATATTCAAGACGATTTGGACTCTCCTATTTTTCCATTGACATTTCTACCCCACCTTTGATCTCGACTTGATTTTCCTTTCCTTTGCTTCCCCTCCACTATTTTACTTTTTATTACAACTAGACCTTTCCCATTTTTCTCTGTATACCACATAGCAACAGCCACATGGCCTCAGAGTCATAAAACTCACAGAATTTGAAGAAGAAGGTCTATGTACTGGCATTATTTTATTAGAAAATAAAAATTTTACAGGTCAAAGCTATTTTTGACAGGAAGACATCAAAATTACACTTCCTAAGGTCTATGACACACTCTTTGGTGTCAGATAGAACACTGAATTGATGTCCTTTGGATCATGGGCTTTAAACGAAAGATGCTCAAAATAGGCACATATATTTATACTTGTCGACACCATTCATTCCAAATCATAATAATAATCCTTGGAATAAATGACAAATTTAGGTCACCTTTTCCTCACAGATAAACTTATGGGTAATAAGTAGCAAGGCTAGGTAAGCTTCCCAAAGAAAGTGAAACCCACCATGGAATTAACATGGCGATGCCTCCCCCCAACCATCACTATTCCAGTGTGCTCTCAAGTACCCACTTCTGATAAGAAAATCCTCATTCCATGTTTTTCTGCCTAATCAGTGTGTTACCGTGTGAAAGCTGCAGCCATCTTGTTTCTTAGGAAAGTGAACTGTGCTCAGATTTCTGTCTTTCTACATGTTAGAGAAGTCTTCTCTACATGACAAGCCAAGGGACTGGGATATAGCAGTGACTTTGAAAATTTTGAAATGTCAAAAGTATTTGCAATAATTGAATTCTTTCCCTGAATCTTTCCTGATCTTTGTACTTCTAGGTTTTCTGAACGGCTGACATTTTCAGAACAGTTCCTATAAAGAGTTTAAAAAACAACAACTTCTTCACTGCTAGCAGATTTTTTAATTTTACATGGCATATACAAAAGTACTGTTTTTCTAAATTCAATATCTCTAGTCCTGTGACTGATGGATTCACGAAAGCCACATGCCATCAGATGGGTGTCACAGTCCTGTCCTGAGTGATTTGTTTGCCTTATCTAGATGCTCTAATACAAATGGTCACACGGGGGCAGGGAAGCAAGACCAAGGCCTGGTCATATCCCACAGAAGAGGGGCAGGAGGACCTGAGAAGCCAGAGCCTGGTCACATCCCAGTTACTTTCACTTCAATCCTAGTCACTTTGAGCTAGCAGAATTTTGTCCTGTGGTCTCTGCTTCTGGAAGAAATGGAATAAAACGATTTTTGATGCCAACTCTAATTTCCTTTCTTCTAACTCTAATTTCCCTTCCCACTCAAAAATTTTATTTTATTTGTTTCTGACAGTTGTCACTGGAAAACAGCAGACAAAGAAATAGAGAACAAATAAGCTCAGGCCTCTGCCCTACAACTCAGGACAGCCATGTTCTTTCAGCGGTCATCGGGAGAGCATTTATAGTACTGTCTGAGTCATATTACAGGACAGAATATCATATAGTGGGTATTCTATATCCACAAAAAGAGAACACATTTTTGTCTCCAGGTTCTGCACACTAGAAAATTCAGCATCTATGTCCTGGTATCTGGAAAGGGCTTTCCTACCATGTCATTCCATGATTGAAGGCAAGAAGGATGGAAGGAGAAAAGAAAAAGGAGAGAGAGAGAAACTTGTCTTTTTAGGGGAACCACACTCCCTCCATTTGACAAAGCCATTTAAAAACTAGTACAAAGACAGAAAGACAGGTGGGTAGATCAATGGAATAGAATTGAAGACTCAGAAATGAACCCACATGCCTATGATCACTTGATCTTTGACAAAGAGGCTAAAATCATCCAGTGGAAAAAAGATAGCATTTTCAACAAATGGTGCTGGTTCAACTGGATGGAGGTCAGCATGTAGAAAAATGCAAATCGACCCATTCTTTTTTTTTTAAAGATTTATTCATTTATTATATATGTACACTGTAGCTGTCTTCAGATACACCAGAAGAGGGCATCGGATCTCTTTACAGATGGTTGTGAGCCACCATGTGGTTGCTGGGAATTGAACTCAGGACCTCTGGAAGAGTAGTCGGGTGCTCTTAACCGCTGAGCCATCTCTCAAGCCCAAATCAACCCATTCTTATCACTCAATATAAAGCTTAAGTCCAAGTGGATCAAGGACTTCCACATAAAGTCAGATACACTCAAACTAATAGAAGAAAAAGTTGGGGAAGAGCCTTGAGCACATGGACACTGGGGAAAATTTCCTGAACAAAAGACCAATGGCTTATGCTCTAAGATCAAGAATCGACAAAGGGGACCTCATAAAACTGCAAAGCTGTAAAACAAAGGACACTGTCAATAGGACAAAATGGCAACCAACAGATTGGGAAAAGATTTTTACCAATCCTACATCTGATAGAGGGCTAATATCCAATGTATACAAAGAACTCAAGAAGTTAGACTTCAGAGAGCAAAATAGCCCTATTAAAAATGTGGTGCAGGGGGGCTGGGGATTTAGCTCAGTGGTAGACCACTTACCTAGGAAGCGCAAGGCCCTGGGTTCGGTCCCCAGCTCCGAAAAAAAAAAAAGAACCAAAAAAAAAAAAAATGTGGTGCAGAGCTAAACAAAGAATTCTCAGCTGAGGAATGGCTGAGAAACACCTAAAGAAATGTTCGACATCCTTAGTCATCAGGGAAATGTAAACCCAAGAAACCCTGAGATTCCACCTCACACCAGTCAGAATGGCTAAGGTCAAAAACTCAGGTGACAGCAGATGCTGGCAAGGATGTGGAGAAAGCAGAACACCCCTCCATTGTTGATGGGATTGCAAGCTTGTACAACTACTCTAGAAACCAGTCTGCAGGTTCCTCAGAAAATTGGACACTGTACTACCTGAGGACCCAGCTGTACCACTCCTGGGCATATTTCCAAATGATGCCCCAACATATAACACAGACACGTGCTCCACTACGTTCATAGCAGCCTTATTTATAATAGCCAGAAGCTGGAAAGAACCTAGATACCCTTCAACAGAGGAATGGGTACAGAAAATGTGGTACATCTACACAGTGGAGTACTACTCAGCTGTTTAAAAACAATGACTTTATGAAATTCATAGGCAAATGGATGGCACTAGAAAATATTATCCTGAGTGAGGTAATCCAATCACAGAAAAACACACATGGTATGCATTCAGTGATAATTGGATATTAGTCCAAAAGCTCAAATTACCCAAGATACAATTCACAGACCACATGAAGCTCAAAAAGGATGACCAACGTGTGGATGCTTCACTCCTTCTTAAAAAGGGGGACAAAAATATTCATAGGAGGAAATACAGAGAAAAAGTTTGGATCAGAGCCTGAAGGAATGGCCATTCAGAGCCTGCCCCACTTGGGTAACCAGCCCATATATATACAGCTACCAAACTCAGACAATATTGCTGATACCAATAAGTGCATGCTGACAGGAGCCTGATATAGCTGTCTCCTGAGAGGCTCAGCCAGAGCGTGACAAATGCAGAGGCAAATGTTTGCAGGAAACCACTGAGCTGAAAACAGGGTCCCCATTGGAGGCGTTATAGAAAGGATTAAAGGAGCTGAAGGGGCTTGCAGCCCCATAAGAACAACAATACCAAACAACCAGAGCTCCCAGGGACTAAACCACTACCCAAAGAGTACACATGGACTGACCCATGGCTCTAGCTGCATGTGTAGCAGAGGATGGCCTTGTTGGGCACCAATGGGAGGAGAAGCCTTTGGTCCTGCCAAGGCTGGACTCCCCCTCCCCCAGTGTAGGGGAATGTTAGGGCAGGGAGGTGGAAATGGGGGTAGTTGGGTGAGGGAATACCCTCAGAGAAGAAGGGGGAGGGAGGATAGGGTAGGGAATTTATGGACGGGAAACCAGGAAATGGAGTAACATTTGAAATGAAAATAAAAAATATTCCATTAAAAAAAGATATTGGAATTACTCCATTCACGAAGTGCTAGACCTTGTGACACTATCACCTTGCAAAGATCCTGCCTCTCAGCACCATTGCATTGGGTCTTACTCTCCCAATACATGGAATTTGGAGAACAGACTCATACCACAGCAATCACAAAGGAGAGGATACCAAGGTATGCAGTGCACAGCATCCACTAATTCCAGGAAGTGGTGTGGATGCCTGAAAGATACGCAAACCAAAATCTCCCTAATGTAGATAGATATTCAGCTCTTTTAATCACAGGAAAGTACTTCCACTCAGGGAGAGTTAAGTTGCAATCAAGCCATAGTGTTCTGTAGTCTCCATGATAGGTCATAGAAGCCAAGCAAGGGCTCTTCACTGGGATTCACAGTGAAGCCTGTGCAGAAATACTTCTGAGCAGTCTGCCCTGTCCGTAATACAGAAAACTGTGTTTCTGATTGTTTCCCCAAAGCTGGCGTGAACTAGCAGGGCTATTTCTCTTGTATCCTTATTTTTCTTTTCACCACACAGTTGGTGCAAAAGCATTGAATAGCCAACTCATGGTTAAATGAAACACGAACAAACTGAGTTTCAGAGATAATACATGACTCAAAACTAGTAAAAAACTAGAAAGCTGCAGATATGCATGAAAATAGAACAAAATGTTAATTATGTATATTAGATTTGAATATTTTGAAACCCAAATAAGAAGAATACACCTCGGAAGTTAGTGGGAGAGCAAAACACAAACAATACAGCTTGCAGGTTAAGGGTTTGGTTTGCAGTTAGGACAGTCAAAAATATGTTCCTGGCTGGCCTGTGTTAATTCCTTGCAATTAGTGTTTCCATTTGTAATTAAGAATAAATTCCTTTTTCATAAGTCTGATGCAAACTAGAAAGGTTTTTCAACTTACACTAAGCCCATTCCCATGATGTAATCCTTACCCTTGTCCCTTCCTTTTCATTGTGTCCTTCGAATAACATGTAACAGCCTGCTTTCTCACCCATGTGACACCTATCTCTGTATAAAAGAGACTTCAAGAGGATGATGGGCTGCTCTCTCTAATCCCTACTTAGGATGAGACAGCCAGCTGGTCAGTCCTTGTGCATCCCAAAATATAGCTTGCTTTAACTGGACAACTGTGGATTTGTTCTTTTCTCTCCAAATTCTCATGTTACTGAATTCTAAAAAAAAAAAAAAAAAAAAAAAAAAAAACATGGCTCCATTTTACTCCAGTTAACATTTTGATGCACTCAGTAGGGAAGGCATTGTATTAAGTGCTGTAGGGATTAGTAGAATTTGGGTCTGCGCTGAGACTCTGGTTTCATATAGTATGGGTGTAGTTTCTACTTGCATTCTAGCTGCATGATGTACGACTAATTATTTAAGCTCTTTGTGTATACTCTCTCTGAAAACCAGGATTGTAAAGTGTCTTATTGGGAAAATGGGTTTGCCATAGTGAAGCATTCCCCACTATTCCAACAATGGAGGGGCCGAGATGAAAAATTATTCTGTTGATAGGCATGGTAGTGTTAGAGATGACAGTGTGGAGAGAGGGCAGAACACAGTTGAACTGGGACAAAAACAGAGGATCCTAAAGTTCTGGGGACCATTCAGAAAAAAGAAAATGGAGTCGGTCAATTCAATAGTGTGAGTCATGGTCTTACTGATATGTATATGTAAAGTCTGTAAGTGCCTTCATTTTTCTTTGATGCTTTTAGATGTAAATTACTCGAGTGGAAGGCCGACCACTCTGGGCCGCTGTGCACCAGGGGCATGTGTAGTTAGCAGAGGCAGAGGAAGAGAGGACAGTTGGTGATTGGATTCTACAAGGATGAGTAAGGTACCGGGTCTACAAGGAGCTGCTGTCGAACAGTAAGGAGTCAGACGTACGTGAACTAAAGCCATTTAAATACAGATGGGATGGATTTAGAATTACAAAGATTTAACAAAACGCTCAAAATGTAGAAATGGGGATCACTATTCCTATACAGAAATGTGAAACAATTTGGTTTGGAAATCTGATACCCTTTCTTGCACCCCTCCCCTGTCCCTAGGGCATTTGCATGCAGATAAGTGTAAAGGTACACAGATGAGTACACACACACACACACACACACACACACACACACACGAAGGGGGTAGACAATAGTAAAACATGAAGGAGGATAAAATATGAAACAGGAATAGAGCAAATCATATAGAAATGAGCAATCACTAGATAATAACTGTCTGGTTCTTTGTAAAAAAAATTTCCCATCAATAGCTTAATTAATATTTCCTCTTTCAAATCATCTCAAGCTGAAACTACCACACTATAATAATGAGGAATGCATCTTTACTGATGGACTTTTAAAACATACTGTAAACAGTTTTGGACAAGGAAGATGCCATCCTTCTGAGCATTTGCTTTCCAACTCTGCTGAGACAAATTCTCTGTCAAGATTGAAATGACTCCATGGTAATTGATTAAAAGTGTTGTTCTGTAAGATCAAAACATCCCACAGGCATTTAAACTCATATGGCTGTCTAGGATCTCTAGGATTATTCTGTTTGTCTTGGCCACTTCTGTCCTGTTTTGTTGTCAGCCTAACTCCCATGGGAATACAGGACTCCTTCAGGTCTGCAGGCAGCCAATTTCCTAAGCCATTCCCCTGTTCTTTGCCACAAGTTTTTGTTGTAATAGGAAATATGACTCAAGGAGTCTCTCTAGATTTAGTTAGGCACTTTTCAGAGTAAGTAAGTTGACTGGAGTAAGATCTTTAGGACTGTGAAGTCATTATAAGGGAAGGAAATTCAGTTTGATTTTTTGTTAGTTTGCAGGATCTTAACTGCTGGAAACTCACTGGACAACTTTACAGTTTTAATCAACCAGAACTCTATGTAGAATTCTCATACGCAAACAAAACATCCACAGTCAACTTCCCTGGTAGAGACCTATGTCCCCTTGGTGACTGTACCAATTAGTTCTATGTCTACTCAACACAACGTAGTTATCAGTGTTGGGGTCCAGAAATCACCTTACCAACCACACGAACACCAATTTCACCCAGACTAGGATTGCTTTTGAGCATACACTCCAGTACTGATCAATCAGAGCCACAGTCCAGATTTGGGAAATGTAATGTGACACTGAGTTAACATCCTACATTGTTTTTAATCCTAAAATCCACATACATCTGTGCCAAGTTATTCCACCAATCAGGATTTAGGGATAGGGAATTTCCTTAGGAACATGTCATTGTACATTTATCCTGTTCTCTTTGGTTGGGATATTCAATTGTGGCAGGGGGCTTGCCTTGTCTAATATTCATGTCTGAATTTGCCCATCAGGATGTCAGTTACCCACGTACTTGTTTTCTACCAAGTAGGATGTCAATTCTCAGGTAGGTCTTGGGAACTTAAACTTGATCATTACTCAAAATGAAAGTTGTATTCCAAATGATTCCTTATATGCAGGTGTCTCTCTTAGGTTGGGGTCTATTCCAGGGGCAGTGTATACCATAAAAGCTTATACACAGGTGTAGGAAATGCTGTTGGGTGGTCGGTTCAGGTCCAGGCTTATTGTAGGTAATGATACACAACAGTTCCAAGGGCCATGATTGGTTTCCAAGGGCACAGAATATAACAGAATATGTAATCATTCTTGGAATTGGAAAGGTTCCTAGTAACAGAAGAAACATATGAGAAAGTTTCCCTACAATGGCAGGCTAGCCAGGTAACTGTTACCAGGCCCTAACATTTTACCTATGCCTTAATATTCCATCTAGGCCTTAATATTTTATCTAGGCCCTAACAGTCAGAGAGGATGGAGCCTTGATTGAGAAAATGCCTCTATAAGATCTGGCTGTAGACAAGTCCAGCATTTTCACAATAAGTGGTTGATGGGGAAGGGCCAGCCCATTATGGATGGTGCCATCCCTGGGCTGGAGTTCCTAGTTCCTACAAGAAAACAGGTTGAGCAATTTATGAAGAGCAGGCCAGTATGCAATACTTCTCCATGACCTCTGGCATCAGCTCCTGGCTCAAGTTCCCGTTTTGTCTGACTTCCTGTCAGAACTTCCTTTGGTGATGAACAGTGATGTGGAAGAATAATCCAATAAATCCCTTTCCTCCTCAAGTTATTTTGGTTAAGGGTATTTCATCACAATAGTAACCCTCAGGGCCTTGTCCTGCAAACTTTTGTCTGTACAATTTATCTAGGCCTAGAATATTTTCAGCCTCTGAGACTTACTGCTGAATAAGCTCACCCTTTCTACTTCTTTCTAAACTCTGGCTGGCTGATTCAAAGCTGCTGCTCTGGCTCAAACCCCCTCTAAGCTGACTGATTCAATCTGGCTTTCTCACTTCTGCCTGAATTGCTTTGCTTGGCTTCAAAGTAATTCTAGAAATCCATTTTGATCTTCTGGTTCCTTCTCATCCTCTAGCTTAATCTGTCTTTACCTGTGTCTAGCTTTTTCCCTCTTCAACCTGTCTCTGTAAAACTCTCCTAGTAAAACTGCCTCCTCTCTTAAGTTATCTCTCTTTCCTTGTTCCCATGAGAGTTGTGCATATCCTATTCTGTCAATTTTTTCTCTGATTCCTCACTTTGTCTGCCACTTAATTTGGCACCACTTTCAAACATGGCTGCTTCCTTCTAAGAACTAACTTTACCTTCATTGTTTGGGAGTAATGGTGCATAATAAGGGCATATTTGTATTCCAGCCAGAGGAATTTAAGATACGTGTTAAAGGCATGCCTGTTTCTAGCTAGAGTAGCCATGTTGCTGGATTAAAATCCCTCCACAGACCCTGAGTATAACTACGGGAAGATGTAAGATTTGTGTAATTGAGGAGGAAGTAGAAAGGACATTTGTTTATTGACTCCTGGGGTCTATGGATGGTGGTATTTTACCTGTGGATTCTCTTAGAGGAATGGAGGGCTAATTCCTTTCTGACTGTAATTGGGTTTGTTGAGACTCCAATATGAGTGGCAAAGTCTGGGAACTTCCAATGAAAAGCTAGTGAGGCAGGCATATACAGCACAATCGTCAATATTACTAATTATTTCATTATTATTAATCTTTGGCTATAAGATGACAGGGACAATTCTGAAGATAGCATAGATGTGGCATTTGAACTACACATTGAATCTAATTCCCAAGTGTTTTAAGTCTAAATTGAGGGAGGGATTTGTCTCGTTGTAAACTTCTTACTCACCTCCTCTCAAGTGAGGTCATTTATTTTTATTTCTTTAGTAGATTTTTATTTACATTTCATTTCATTATTTACATTTACATTTCCCAGTTTCCTGTCCATAATCCTCCTACCCCTTCCCCCTCCCCCTTCTTCTATGAGGGTGTTCCCCTACCCATCTGCCCACCACTTCCTGCCTGCCCACCCTGACATTCTGCTACACTCTGGGTTCAGGCCTCGGCAGGACCAAGGGCTTCTCCTCCCATTGGTGCCCAACAAGGCCATCCTCTGCTCCCTAGGCAGCTGGACCCATGGGTCTGTCCATGTGGACTCTTTGGATGGTGGTTTAGTCCATGGGAGCTCTGGTTGGTTGGTGTTGTTCTTGTGGGGTTGTAAGCCCCTTCAGCTCCTTCAACACTTTCTCTAACTCCTACAATGGGGACCCTGTTCTCAGTTCAATTGTTGGCTGCAAGCAATTGTCTCTGTAATTGTCATGCTCTGGCAGAGCCTCTCAGGAGTTAGGTATATCAGGCGCCTGACAGCAAGCACTTCTTGGCATCAGTAATATTGTCTGGGTTTGGTAGCTGTATGTATATGGGCTTGATCCCCAGGTGGGCAGGCTCTGGATGACCTTTCCTTGAGTTTCTGCTCCAAACTTTGTCTCTGTATTTCCTCCTATGAGTATTTTTGTTCTCTGCTTCTAACAAGGACTGAAGCATCTGCACTTTCGTCGCCCTTCTTGAGCTTCATGTGGTCTGTGGATTGGGTAATTCATGCTTTTGGGCTAATATCCACTTATCACTGAGTGCATGCCATGTGCTGATTGTGTGTGTGTGTGTGTGTGTGTGTGTGTGTGTGAGAGAGAGAGAGAGAGAGAGAGAGAGACAGACAGACAGACAGACAGACAGACAGAGAGAGACAGAGAGACAGAGAGACAGAGAGAGAGAGACAGAGAGACAGAGAGAGAGAGATTGGGTTACCTCACTCAGGATGATATTTTCTAGTTCCACCCATTTGCCTATGAATTTCATGAAGTCATTTTTTTAAATAGCTGAGTAGTATAGCATTGTGTAGATGTACCACATTTCTGTATCCATTCCTCTGTTGAGGGACATCTGGGTACTTTCCAGCTTCTGGGTATAATAAATAAGGCTGCTATGAACATAGTGGAGCATGCGTCCTTGTTATATGTTGGAGCATCATTTGGGTATATGGCCAGGAGTGGTATAGCTGGGTTCTCAGGTAGTACTATGGCCAATTTTCTGAGTAACCTCCAGACTGATTTCCAGAATGGTTGTACCAGTCTGCAATCCCACCAACAATGGAGGAGTGTCCCTCTTTCTCCACATCCTCGCCAGCATCTGCTGTCACCTGAGTTTTTGTTCTTAGCCATTCTGACTGGTGTGAGGTGGAACCTCCGGGTTGTTTTGATTTGCGTTTCCCTGATGACTAAGAATGTTGAACATTTCCTACACTTGATCTTAGCAAAAGGCCGAGAAGCGATTGAACATTTCCTTAGGTGCTTCTCAGCCTTTCGATATTCCTCACTTGAGAATTCTTTGTTTAGCTCTGTTCCCCATTTTTAATAGGGTTATTTGATTCTCTGTGGTCTAACTCTTCGAGTTCTTTCTATATATAACCCAAGAGTGGTCATTTAAAGTCACAAGCATCATCACATGTCACACCATCCTTTTAATATGGAAATGGTAAAAGATATTTGCATAGCAGCACAACTTTGATACGAAGTTGGCTTAATCATCATTTTAATAAACTAAAGGAGGATGAGAACCTAGAACGGCATCTTGGGAAAGTCTACCATACTCCTCCCAGTTCTCTTTTCCTCTTCTTTGCTCCTCATCTTTCACTACCTACCCTTCATCTTCCTGTCTCCCAAACTCTCCAAAATCTCAGCGATACCTTTTCCTCATTGACATCACGTTCATGGAGACTTAAGCCACCTCCTGGTGTTCATAAAAGAAAATCCCTGGGGCATGCTGAGGAGAGAATACTCAGACAGAAGTGAGACTACAGGAGTTATGGTCCAGAAAGCAGAGATTGTCAGTCTTGCTTTTCTGATACTGGTGAACTTGTAAGTGGCCTGGAACCTACAGGGTCAATAAATAGCTACTGGATAAATACACATAGGCTAGGAATAAACTGTGACCAGCAGTTTCACTTTCTGGGTAAACTGATTATTAATAACTTAAATTCTCAAATTGAAATCTTTATTCTTACAAATACTAAACCAAACAGAAAAATGCAAAAGTACTTGGGGGAAAAAATGGTCTAGAAAACAACCAGAGAAAGACTGAGATCAAAACCGAACCTGTTCCCTGATACAGACAAGAGTGTCAGTCCCAGCCTGCAGAAAACGTTGGCTGTGCCCTGTGGTCCCGAATGAGCTCCACAGAGGAGTCTCCGCATCCTCAGCAGTGTCTCGCCGCCCCCTGCTGGGCGCCTGCGGTCAGACTAGCTAGGATTTAAGCTCGCCGCGCAGAGTCAATGACGTTGTCCCTGCGCCCGGCCAGAGGCCGGAAGTGAGTCATTACTTCCGCCTTTCTATCCCCCCCCCCCCTTGGCGTCCAGAGGCGGAAGTAAACGGCGTGGACCGCGAGCTTTGCACGGGAAGCAAATACAAGGTTGGGTTCAGGCTGGGGTTGGGGAGCCGCTGTAGTGTTTGTAAGCGGGTTGCATGTGTCTGCCAGACAGTGCTACTGCTAAAGGCCATTGCAGAATTTCCCTGGAGGGGAGAGGCTTCGATGTGGAATTACGGTGGTTTTGAGTTTAGACTCAAGCTGTCTACTATTCATACCGCAAAGGCACTCGGCATTGTGTCAGAATTTGTAACTTTAGGGATAGCGCCCCCAACTTAGGTTGTTGTATATATACAGCATTATTAGGAAATAATGTATGTGAAACGTTTGTGATTCCCTACCCCACCCCCCCACCCCACCCCCACCCCCGCTCCCAGTCGGTGGATAAAGGTCTTTTGTTGCCCTTATGTTTTCATTCTGACTAACAGATCTTTAGTTTGCTAGAGGTTGTGCATCTCACAAAAATGATGTGGAGGTGTCTAGCCTGGATCTCTTTATTCTCTACTACACTGGCGATATTTTTGCCTTTTTCTTTTCCAGATTAGAAGTATGGTGGTTGAATCGTCTGGTCCCTGCCTTTTCAGGGAGATATCCAGAGTCTCTCTTCTTAATGACATATCCGATGCAGAAATGTACTTCTTAAAAACAAACAAACACACCGAACGAACCTCTCCCCTTAAATGCTGCATCAAAAATTAGCTGATTGTGGCACCCCAATGCAATGATTGTGTTTTCTTTAAAAGCCTGTTGTTCACTTACCAACTGCGGGACAGAGAGGGACAGAAGTCTTTCTCCTTCAACCTTACTAATAACAATCACCAGATGTTGATGGCATTCGCTAAATTTAACGTTCCTTAAGAAAACGGTTTATTTTAGAGGAAGATTGAAGGCAATTGTTTGAGATTTCCTTTTTTAAAAAATTGTCTTGGGCTAGTTAACTTGCCAGAGTTTACAAATTCAGCTCAACAAACTGTTTTTAAAAGGGCATTGTATTTATACAATTACTTGCAAATACAGCTTGGATTCAAGAAAATGACCTTTTCTGAAAGAAGAGATGATTTGATTCAGAAACGTGCATGTTGTAGCGCACCTGTGAGTGCGCTCATGCGTGAGTTTGAGTTTGATATGAAAGTAGTAAGTACTGTGGGGAGGAAGGGTCTACTGAGAAAGGAAGTGTGAGAATTATGAGGAAAAACAGTAGGACATGTTTCTAATGAAATATATATATATATGTATATATATGTATATATATATATATATATATGTATATATATATACTTGCATGCGTGTGACATGGACTTTGGGAAGATATAGATAGGTAGATAGATGTTCTATTATTTGTTATGTCAATTAAAAGTAATAAAAAGACAGCAAGGACAATGAGACCAGAATTGGTGAGGATGGTCAGCACAAGATTGCTGTGTTACTGTTTTGAGTGAAGTTGAGTTTGTGAGGAAGAGAAAAAATCCTCATGGGTGCTTATCACTAATGATATCAATCAGAGGAGGGCTATTTGGGGGACTGCATAGATGCTCAGTTCACTTTGGTATGCGTTGATTCATTTAGAAAATATTTATTTGGAGGATAAGTTATATCAAGAAAAACAAAATTTACTTGTGATAGATCTAGCAGAAATTGTAATAGTTACACACACACACACACACACACACACACACACCTGTCCTGGAGCAAACCTTTGGCTCATTTTGGTTCATCGGTATTGGAATTTCTCTTGAATATTCTGTGGCATGGTTATCATTTACCATGGTGCTAATCATCTGAAGAGAATGCACTGTCTTGGGTAGTAATCTCCAAGCTGATAGGCTTAATATATGTGCCATTAGTGACTGATTTTAGATTTATTATTCAATGATGTATACGTTATAAAATAGAAATCCTCACAGAATAAGACTAGTACAGTTGAGAGTTTATACTGTGTTCTCTCCTTACACCGTATTGGATAATTTTGCATGCTTATTTATAAAGCTTGTTATGAAACTTGGCTGATTATAATGTGGTAGTGTTCTGGCCTGTTATGCAGCAGAGGTCACTCATGAGCATCTGGAAGGGAAAAGGTTGAATTGTGCAAGCTAGAGCTTTCTTTCTTTCTTTCTTTCTTTCTTTCTTTCTTTCTTTCTTTCTTTCTCTTTTTAGTACGTATATTTTTATTAATTACTTGAGAATTTAATACAGTGTATTTTGATCAAATTCATAACCACTCCGTTAACTTCTCCTAGATGCACATCCCATTCCATAACTATTCAACTTTGTGTTCTCTCTCAGTCTCTCTCTGTTGTGGTTAGCCCTGAAGTTACTGTATTTTGATGCTAATTCCACTCCCCCAAGGACAGCTGCCTAGTCAAGGACTTTTGTAAAGTACTGGTGAGGGTCAGGTACAGGATAGAAGGGGGCCTGTTATTGGAGGAGAAGGAAGGATGGGCAGGAGAGAAATTTGAAGGAAGAGGAGGAGACTAGGGAGAGAGGAAGAGACCGGAGGGAGAGAGGAGAGAAGTCGTGGCAGGACAAGATGGCAGGTGATGTTAAGATTCTGTTCTGTGTATTTACAGGTTGTTATTAATGTTCTCAAGGGATGGATGGTACCAGGCTTTGTATGTTCAAGTGGGCGATTATATCTTACCATTGGGTCAAAGGTTGTTGTGTTGTGTGTTCTTTTATGTGAGGGTTTGAGTGTAAGAAAGTGTGCAGCTAGGATGTGTTTCCGCCAAGATAGCTAGCAGATATCTTGGGCACCGAGGGGTAGACCCAGCGGGGCAAAAGACCAACATTACCGTTTTATTTTATATATTTTTACAACAACAGATGGCGAGCCAAAGTGATTGGCAAGAATCCACTAGTAATCCTGAGAGTTGAGAGAAAGTTTTTATTTTCTAAGTAAGAGGAGGCCGGCGCCATGTTAAGTCATGTGATATCTTAAGCGAGGGAATTCAAACAAAGAAATGGGGAAGCCACCTGCGCTGGCAGTCTGTAGTTCCTCTGCTGTGTGAGAAGTAATGGCAGATCAGAGAGTTATAGATTAAAAGCTGCTTTTTAAAGAAAGTTGTTTAGAAAGTCTTTCAGGATACTCATATTCTTTTTAACGTGCACTCCACGGGAATTTTGGGTTGAAATCCTAGTTAGACAAGCTACTTCTTGATTACAGGTATTATTAAAAGGTGATTGAGTTTGCTTTTAGAAAGAAGAGAGTAAAGAGATTACCTGAATCAGGTTGGGATTTTCATCCATGGTTCAGAATTTAGATAGGGAAAAATTAGTCACTACCTCCAAGTAGAGAGTTGTGATGAAATGTCTGTAACACCAGGGAGAGTGAATGCAGGCATACATTGTAGAAGTTATTAAGGTTAAAGAAAAATCTGTGGCTCCGGGTAGAGAGCTTAACAGGGGGATATATTTTCGGTTAAATTCCCGAGTTTTAAGTTGTTTGTTGGTATTAGAATTGATAGAAGGTGTTTAAGTTTGTTTTAAGGAGAGTAAAGAGATTACCCGAATCACGTGGAGATTTTCGTCTATGGTTGGGAGCTTAGATAGGGAAAAATTAGTCACTAACTCCAAGTAGAGAGTTGTGATGAAATGTCTGTTACACCAAGGAGAGTGAATGCAGGCATATATTTTAGAAGTTATGAAGGTTAAAGAAAAATCTGTGGCTCCGGGTAGAGAGCTTAACAGATTGAGATATTTTGGGCTAAAATTCTGGTTTGATGTGTTGCTTATTGATACTGGAATTGATAAAAGTATTTGGTTTGTTTTATGAATTACACCTCTAAAGGCCATATGGCTCATTGATGCCGGCTAGCGAGGATTTGTGGTTACTTTTGATAATTACCACAGCAGGAAGCTTGGATTCTCTTAACGTAGACTCCACGGGAATTTTGGGTTAATTTCCTGATATTATAGCGTACAAAAGCCTATCAGGCTCATTGTTTAGCTTACTTCCTTTTTATTTATTTATTTATTTATTTTTGGTTCTTTTTTTCGGAGCTGGGGACTGAACCCAGGGCCTTGCGCTTCCTAGGTAAGCGCTCTACCACTGAGCTAAATCCCCAGCCCCAGCTTACTTCCTTTTTAAAAAAAATTATTCAGTCTTCATGATGAGTTTTATGATTATATCGTTACTCTGGGAGAGGGTGCAGGATACAAGCTTTTCTGGTTACAGACTAAGGAACACGGTATTTTGGGAGAAAGATTTTGTCTTTGTGCTTTTAAAAAATGTGATTAGGCTCTGGAACCATCACAGAGTCATACTGATCAGATTTGATAGAGGTAGACCGCCTGAAAAATTCATTCAGGAGAATCAAACAAAAAGATATCTCGATTCTATACTTTTGTCTTGAGAGTTGTGTTTTACAGAGCGAGCCTACTTGGATTCCTGCTCTCAAGGACTTTCAGCTGGGTCCAGTCAGGACACATCCTGCTACAGCATTTGCTTCATTCTTCATACCCCCTACCCCTAAGGATATCTCAACATCCTTGTATAGCTTGAAGAAGTTATGGAGGAGTCATCGCCCCAATTCCCTGGACTTTGGGGGACTGGAAGTGGTTATTCTAAAGTTGTTTTTATGAGAAATTTAGAAATGATTGTAATTTAACAGGGAGGAATTAGGTAGATTGAGGTATAGAGTCGTAATCTTATTTGTTAACTAAGCTAAAATCATATCTTTGTTTTGATATAGAATTTATTGGTTAAAAGAGATTAAAAGTACAAGGTTTAGAGCCAGTCCTTCTATTGATGTCATTACAAACTTATGAGTTGATTACACATGTGAGTTAAGGGCCAAATAGCAAACATAATACTGACTTTGTGAGAGAACTTTCAAGATAAAATTTAGGATATGGGGACAACAGTCCAGATTGTCTCATATAGATAGGTGGTTTTCAAAAACGTCAGAAATCCACAAAATTTGAGATTTAAAGTTATTTATGTTTTGTTGAGACATATCTGCTCCTAACAGTTACCCTTTGGTGGACTTAATGAAGATTGTGAACATCTCTACCTCCAGGTGAGGCAATACTTTGTGGCTAGGCAGCCACTAGACAAAACTGCCTGTTTCATCTGCAGACTAATACTGTCCAGAAAAGGACAAATTATGCAGAATAGTTGACTAATAAACTCTGCCAAGACTGAGTGATCAGCCCTTCAAAATCTGCATTTCAAGAGTCTGTCAGTTGATTTTGGGCCAGAAGGCTGAAGACTTGTGCTCACATGTTGCTAACAGGGGACTGTGCTAGTGGAGATTTGTCTCTACAACCTCTCAGTTCTGGAAGCCATATTAGGCTTCCTTTGTGTATAGATATTTGGTCATTCCCAGATTTCTGACGGGGTTGAAGACTTTAATAGCCTATCAGGCTGTTTAGCTCTGAATATACATATTTCATTGGATAGTTATCAGGTAGTATACAAGCTAGCCAAGATGTAGATTTTAGCCTTTCTTAAGCTGGAATGGAACGGAATGGTCTGTGTAACTGATAGAGTGATGACTGGGTGTTGAGTATATCAAATGCTTTATAAATTGTAGAACGGTAATTGTACTCAATGTATAAGTGAAGGCTTTTTAATTGGACAAAAGGGTGAACTGTTGTGGTTAGCCCTGAAGTTACTGTATTTTGATGCTAATTCCACTCCCCCAAGGACAGCTGCCTAGTCAAGGACTCAGAACTCTGGTGACTTCACCAGAACCACCTCCCCATTGAATTTGTAAAGTACTGGTGAGGGGCAGGTACAGGATAGAAGGGGGCCTGTTATTGGAGGAGAAGGAAGGATGGGCGGGAGAGAAATTTGAAGGAAGAGGAGGAGACTAGGGAGAGAGGAAGAGAGAGGAGAGAAGTCGTGGCAGGACAAGATGGCAGGTGATGTTAAGATTCTGTTCTGTGTATTTACAGGTTGTTATTAATGTTCCTAAGGGATGGATGGTACCGGGCTTTGTATGTTCAAGTGGGCAATTATATCTTACCAATTGGGTCAAAGATTGTTGTGTTGTGTGTTCTTTTATGTGAGGGTTTGAGTGTAAGAAAGTGTTCAGCTAGGATGTGTTTCTGCCAAGATAGCTAGCAGATATCTTGGGCACCGAGGTGTAGACCCAGCGGGGTAAAAGACCAACATCACCGTTTTATTTTATATATTTTTACAACATCTCTCTCTCAGCCATTAAATTTAGTTAGTGTTGCCTGTATTCATTTGATTATATGTTTGTCATAGGTATGCTTGTTCTATTGGGGGGCACACGATTGGCTAAAAAAAAAACCAAAAAACAAAAAACAACAAAAAAAAACACACTTAAAACGACCACATGGCCATTCCTGAGTTTGGTGGAGGAGAAGGGTTACTGTAGACATGAGGGAACAACCAGAGGCATCTAGAAGAATCTAGAGTGGACATGAGTGGCAGACTGAGTTGGGCCATGTGAGGAAAGAGGAGGGGACAGGAAGAGAGAGGACTCTTGAGCAGTAGCCAAGAGGCCAAAGGGCAAAAAAGGACCAAAAGGACTGCTGTTGCCATTATGGCTAGATTATATATAGCTGGGGGAAGGGCAGCCCAGTCTGTGGGCTAGAGAGTTCAGGGTAGGGGTGGGATATGCTAGCCAGGAGGACCCTGTAACAGGTTAGGGACTGAGGGATGATGGGAGAACCTGAGAGCCAGGTCAGCTCTGATATGTTTAATGAACAGCTTGCGTTCTTGGCAAACTCTTGTCCCAGGTTTAAGATCTAACAACTTTGAATTAGAAAATTAAATCCTCTTCCTCCTTTCTATCATTGAGGATCAAATTTAAGTCCTTATGCATGCTAAGGATATATGCTGTACCACTGATCTACCTCTGAATTACACTCCATCCCCTCAACTGTATCATTTTGAAGATGGAAATGAGTTTACAATTATTGCATGGCAACCAAGGAAACAGTTTGGTAAACTAAGGTAGAGATTGATGTTGTAAGCTGTTTTTCAGAGATTTGTGTAATATATAAATAATTATATATGCATATATACACACATCACATATAATCAGTGTGATCCATTTAAAGGGTATTATAAATATACAAAAGACATTAACGCTGTAAATTAAACTATCTGAAGTGAGATTTTTCAGAGCTACAGTTAGAGTTTGAGATTAAGGTAGGCAGAAGCAATCTAGTGTTTGTGGGCAGGGTCAGTTCAGACATCTGGCAAGTTGAAAGGCAAATGGTACTGAAAGTGCCATTTATTAGGAACAAACCAAATATGTCAGAAACCAAAGAAACCAGAAATGAGAAGAGATGGAGGGGAGAACTGATTCTGGGGAGTCAAAGCAGGCAGAGTGCAATAAAAAGAAGAATACAGGGGCAGTACAGTTAGGGACAGCATGGTGCTGTTCTCTGTAGTGACAGAGGGGGAGCCTTAAGTCCATAGGGATCAACAGAAACAGTGAGGCCTGGGATGCCTGCAGCACCAGGAGAGCTGGAGGGGCGGATGCTTTCTCCAGGATCCTAGCATTGTCACTGGTTATTTAACATACGCATTCACATAATATTATATGTTAACAGTATATTTATCTTACTCAGGACTTGAAAAGCTTTGGACTATCCCATGATTATGGCACCAAGAACCATCTAGAGTGTGAGAAAGGACCGCCCAGACCTGAAGGGACCCGGTCAACAGTTCTCTGCACCCAAATCCCGTGGGAGGGAGAGCTAAACCTTCAGAGGGGCAGACACACCTGGGAAGCCAGAAGAGACTACACTCTGCCCACATTTCTGACTCCAGAGGAAAACACCTAAGGCCATCTGGAACCCTGGTGCCCGGGGGCTCCTGGAAAAGGTGGTTGCCGCCCTCACGGAGAGCTCAAAAGCAGCCTCCCATGAGCAACTTGAGCCGGGGGACCACAGGTCAGACCAACTTTTCTGCTCCAAGCGGCCTGCCTGGTGGACTCAGGACACAGGCCCACAGGAACAGCTGAAGACCAGTAGACAGGAAAGACTACAGGCCCGAAAGCAGAACACTGTGTTCCCATAACTGGCTGAAAGAAAACAGGAAAACAGGTCTACAGCACTCCTGACACACAGGCCTATAGGACGGTCTACCCACTGTCAGAAATAGCAGAACAAGGTAACACCAGAGAAAACCTGATGGCGAGAGGCAAGCGCAAGAACCCAAGCAAGAGAAACCAAGACTACATGGCATCATCGGAGGTCAATTCTTCCACCAAAGCAAACACTGAATATCCAAACACACCAGAAAACCAAGATCTAATTTCAAAATCACATTTGATCATGATGCTGGAGGACTTAAAGAAAGACATAAAGAACTCCCTTAGAGAAATGGAGGAAGATATAAATAAACAAGTAGAAGCCTACAGAGAGGAATCGCAAAAATCCCTGAAAGAATTCCAGGAAATCATAATTAAACAAGCTCAAGCCAACAGAGAGGAATCACAAAAATCCCTTAAAGAAATCCAGGAAAACATAAATAAACAAGTAGAAGCCTACAGAGAGGAATCGCAAAAATCCCTGAAAGAATTCCAGGAAAACATAATTAAACAAGCTCAAGCCAACAGAGAGGAATCCCAAAAATCCCTGAAAGAATTCCAGGAAAACACAATCAAACAGGTGAAGGAATTAAAAATGGAAATAGAAGCAATAAAGAAAGCACAAAGGGAAATAACCCTGGATATAGAGTGTGAGAAAGACCTTTCTCTTTGATTTAAGAGGTGGGTGCCCCAATATTCAGCAGAAGTTTTCCTCAAGTCGATTTCATTCAGGCCCTTTAGTGTGGAATGTGACAGTAAAGACGGGGAGTCTTTGGAAAATGGGGACTTACTCATCAATGCCAGTTGATCTCGACATGGCAGAGGACAGCCTGGAGTTTTACGAATGAGCAGGAGCTGAAGATGTTCCTTCTATTCAAAGAGCAAGTGACAAAGTGATTGGTAGCATCATATCAAGATATCCACGAGCCATAACACGCACTCCTGAAAGTCTTTCAAAACGGTGGGATCTGTGGAGAGAGATTATGGCATCAGACCTTGAAATTGTAAATAGTTTGGAGTGTTCTCCTGAATCCTTCTTTCTGTCTAATAACAACCTAAACTTAGAGAATAACATAAAGTTCCTCTGCTCTGTTGGCTTGACTCATAAATGCCTCTGCCGACTGTTGACCAGTGCTCCCAGGACCTTCTCCAACAGTCTGAATTTGAATAAACAAATGGTTGAATATTTGCAGGAAACCAGCATATCCTTACGTCACAACGTTCCCACAAATTTTTGTCTGGAAGGTAATTAGTAAAAATCCTTCCGTCTTAATTCAGAGTACCAAACGTGTGAAAATTAACATTGAATTTTTACAGTCAACTTTCAACTTAGTCAGAGAGGACCTGCTGCTTCTGGTATGTGGTCCAGGAGCCAGAATCTTAGACCTTTCCAAGGACTGTACCAAAAGAAACTATACAAACATCAAAGAGGCTGCTCTCTCTCGGATGCACTGAGGAGGAGGTACAGAAGTTTGTCCTAAGCTATCTGAATATGATCTTCTTGTCAGAGAAAAAGTTCAATGATAAAATAGACTGCCTCTTAGAAGAGAAAATCAGTACTTCACAAATACTTGAAACTTCAAGGGTATTAGACTTGAGCATACATACTTTAAAAACTCGCATCAGAGAGTTGGCACATGCTGGATATGACGTGAGCACCTCAAGCATTGCTCTGCTGTCCTGGAGTCAGAGACGATATGAAGCTAAACTGAAGAGATTAAGTGGGTAGGCCAGTGCAGGCGGAGTCACCAGGAATCTGACAAGTAGAGTGCTGGTTCCAGTTTGGACTTTTCAAACAGGAGAGATTAATTTTTTAAATAAATATTTAAAAATATATGACATTTATTGTATATGTGTTTTGTGAGCATTTATAGCCCCCCCCCGTGTGTGTGTGTGTGTGTGTGTGTGTGTGTGTGTGTGCTTGCTCACATGCATGTACAATGCAGAGCACCTGTGTACGTTTAGGAGATCTTTTACGAGTTGGATCTCTTTCTGCTGAGTAGGTTCCAGGGACAAACTTAGTCATCAGGCTTGGAAGCAAAGTGTCTTCATCCGGTGAGCCTTTTGCTGGCCCAAGATATTTGCTTTTTCACCACAGATTCATGTATAATGATTCTGTGGATTCTTTGTTTTATAACTCAAAGAGCTCACAGTTAGTATGCTCAAATATAGTCCTAACTATCGCTTCTTAGTTTAAGTCAACCTAACAGTCCACAATCTGTTACATTGTGTAGGCTTTAGCTGTTCAGTAGTAGCAGTAGCAGTAGCAGTAGTTCCTGAATTCTACAGCAGAAGAGCTTATAGAAAGAGTTCACAGAATGTGCTTTTGTAGTTTCTGTTTATACTTAACAGTCAACAGATTTGGATTGGAGACACAGCATTCTCAGCATGTGGACTCTGGGTCAGATGTCCAGCACAGAAAGGTTGATGGTTTTATATGTGTTAGTTCTGTCTTTTCACATTTTCAATCCCAAGATCTTTTTTTATCTCAATATAGCTAGCTAATTATAGTTCAGTTTCAGAGTGTAATGGCAGTAAAAATAGTAAAATGTGAGTTTCCATTGTTTTACGCCTTACATTTGAATAAATAGTGTCCTCCCCTGACAGAATTACCTATGGGTTTGTCTATTCTGATTTCTTTTATACAGGGGTAACAGTATTGACAGTACAAAGATGTTAACATGTTAGTTTCCAAAAGCATGAAAATGTGGTACATTGGCACACTGGTATTAAATTTAAACGTGGTTAAGAATCTCAGCACCTGGAAGGCTGAGGCAGTAGTATTGCGAGCAGCCAGGTTCACAGTCTTGAGAATCTGTCTCAAAAAAGTTTATTTTAAATGTCTTAAGAAGGGGAGATTATCTTGAATTGTTTTGTGGGCCACCCACAATCATACAGTCATTAAAAATGGAAGCAGGAAGTATAAGAGGTGAGAGGGATGCGGTATAAGAGAGACTTGTCTGCTATTTCTGCCTTCTATGAGGAAGAGCCACAGGTAAGGGATGTAGGTGACCTCTACAAAGTGGAAAGGACACAGCAGCATTCTCCCGTTAGCCCTGGGAGACCAGTATCCAACCTCTGCCCTGTAGCACCACAAGAGAACATTCCTGTTCTCTGGAGATTGTGCCTGGGCTAGCAGAGATGGTATAGCAACAGTAGTTTTAAGGGCCTAAGATTATATAGGATGGGCAGAGTATATTATGCAACCATTGGGGTTTTAAAGACATGGTTGGGGGATGAACGGATACTGACTGTCAGGCAAGTTTAACATTTAAATAATAGGGTTTGAGTGCAATCAAAACAAATATTGACAGATGCATATTCATATCCCAGAGTTTACTTTTATTTTAAATGGAGCACTCAAGAGTACTGCTTAAACCTGTGCCCTCACCTGACTGTTAACAACCTGTACTCAAGTCACTGTGACATAAGTTAGACCAGGGCTTCAGAATCTTTCTCTACTTAAACCCTTCTTCACTTGAGAAATTTTTACATAACCCTGTATATGTATATAAAATAAGCATATAAATGAAACATTTGCTAATAGTCACAAAACTTTATCTTGAAAGAATTCTTTGTGATGCATACAAATTTCCCAATTATTGATGATTGGAAGCAAGTTTGCATACTGTGAATATACCTGATTACTTGTACACAATTAGATCTTGGCTGTTTGGAGCTGAAGAACCCAGAGCATATTCAGTGCTGTTTAGGCTCGATTGACGTGTTGATTTTCTAATTGTCAATGCTGTAAATAAAACAACAAAAGGATGTGTAAAGCCATTGTAGACGTTGCTAGAAATTCTGCCCCATTCGTAAGCTAAAATTAATTTAAGGACTTTTAAAGCCTGAAACCCAAGTCAGGAACTCAGCGTTTTTAAAAATCAAGCATTCTAAGAAAAGAGTCCCAAAGGTCCACTAATGTGATGCTTGCTGAAGAAGAACAACTGGAAAATACCAAAAGCTGTAACTGTTATATTTTCATAAGAGCAGAAAGCCTTATGGACATCGAAGCACTGCAGTTCATAACATACAGTAGTGTTCAGCTGAGGCATCATCGGCCAATGGTGATCACTGTACGATGACGTATATTGTACGACGGAACTCGACTTGCATAGTGAACACTGCGTGCCCTCAGGACCAAGTCCCTGAAGCGCAGTTGTTACTCAGGTGAGCACTGCCAGAATTCGTTATATATTTGATTTTGTATTACTTTTTTGTTGTTTCCAAAATTTACACAGTATTCATGTGCGACCCCCATGTGGGGTTGTGACCCCCGGTGGAAGAAGCTGCGGAGAAGACAGCAGGGACAGCACACCTAGGGTTTCATTTTCATAGCGAAGAGCTTTCTGCACTCACTAGGATCAGTGGCTGGAATTTACCAAGTGAGCAATGCAGGCCTGCTTTGCCCTCCCTAGTCCAGGAGGTGGACAGTTAGACTTTCCCCTTTCTGCCCGTAGAAAACACGGGCTTTCAAGAGGACCTCGATCTTGTGCTGGACCAGTGTTTCTTGAGTTAGTAAATGAAATGAGACCACATTCTTGGTTCTTTTTCTATGAACCCCTGGTTGGGGACATTCCCCTCTTTGCTTCCCTGCTGTGTCACATTACCATATGAATATTAACTCGAGTGCCTCCCACTGAATCATGCACACAGGGCTAGCTCATCCCAATTGGAACTGTATGTGTGTAGCTCGCCTCTTCCAAGGGCCTGCTATTTTGATGGAAGCCCTATGCCTACACTTCACATGCACACAGCATACACCGTTTGAGCTTATCAGCTGAGTGTCACGTGATACACTTCACTGAATTTGAAGTTCGCTTTAATGTGTGAGCCATGGGTAACAAAGTTAATTATAGAAATTATGGATCACTGATAAAGTATAGACTGATAAAAAATGAAAATTATGTCCTAATCATCCCGTGATTACTTGTGTATAGAACTTGAAGAGCTGTAGGGGGAACTGTAGACAACAGTTTGGTCATACATTTTCCAAAGGCAGATAGATACCTGCAAGTCTGGCTGATGATTCAAACTGAAGGAACTTTCCATAGTCCATAGATACGAAGACGGTTGTTTCATCTATAGGTTCTGTCACCCTCAGGCTGGAGGAAAGGAAATTAATTCTTTTCTTTAGTTTAATACCTGCTTGTTGCTTTTTAACAAATACTGTTTCTTAATTAATTAAATTTATGTATATGAGAACATGTACACTTGCTTGCCACAAGAGGGCATCAGATCACATTATAGATGGTTCTGAGTCACCATGTGTTTGCTGGAAATTGAACTCTGAATCTCTGGAAGAGCAGCCAGTACTCATAATGGCTAAGCCATCTCTCCCTCACCCAAATACCATTTCTTCACTGTACAGTTCTGAAATGATATAATTTAGGATTTTTTTTTTTACATTTTTTCATCTTGACTTTAAAATACCTGCTATGCCTTCTTAAGGTCTCAAAATACACACCATTGTCTTCCAGATATGACAAAGAAGCTATGCCCACGGAATCTCAATAAAATAGCTGCCCTAAACAAGTCCCAAGCAATGACAAGGCTTGTTGACATGCCAACATGGATGGGGGGAGTGGCCACAGGACCTCACCCCTGAAGCAAGAGCTATGGGTAGTTACTGACTGCTGACAGAGAATTAGTCTTCCCCAGGGATGAGCCCCTAATTATTGGTTATTCAATGCCAAGAGGTCAGCTCTGAAAACATACATGCAAGTAACACTAAATAGACTCGGTATGCTGTAGTAAAGGATCACTCACATACATATGTAACAATAATAATTAAAGAAAAGGAGGCCATAAATTTGAGGACTAAGCATGGGAGGAGCTACAGAGGAGTGGGAGAGGAGATAATGTCAGTATATTTTGATTAAATTAGAAATTTTAAAGATACACAGCACTGTCTTTGTGCTTATTTAGGTACAAATTCCACAATGTCCATCCTTATTTAACTTGGACATTTAAAACTAAATATGCCATATGATTATGGCATTTATTGTGTGCCTATATACAAAACTCGACATGGACTGATGTTTTCTTGAATTATGGCAGGTAATCTGATCCTTTTTTTTTTTTTTGTTTTTAAGATTTATTTATTTAATGTATATGAGCACACTGCCGCTGTCTTCAGACACGCCAGAAGAGGGCATCAGATCCCTTTACAGATGGTTGTGAATCACCATGTGGTTGCTGGGAATTGAACTCAGGACCTCTGGAAGAGCAGCCAGTGCTCTTAACCGCTGAGCCATCTCTAGCCCCAGGTAATCTGATCCTTAATTAATCTTTTACTCCTCAAAGAGGTTCTATCTAAAAAAATAAAGATTCCAGTTGTTACATATGAAGTGAGGGAATCAAATTTTGTTGTGAAAATAAATGTTATTTATAAAGTAGGCCAATTATAAAACAAATTTGATCTCTCGATTATTCTGAAGACATAAAAAGTAACAATCCATGTGCTTTTGCGTTTTTCCATGCCATTTCTAAGAGTGGCTTTGATGACTGTCATATTTAACTCTGGGTGGTTACTAAACAACCCTCCACAGGAGGATTGACACGTGAGAGTAATGGCCGAGTTGGAACTAAGAGTGAAGCATCTGCCTTGCAAAGAAAGCACCCCATGCTCAACACACGGCCTACAGAGAGCCAGAGGCTGTGATGAAGTTGTGCCGTGTCTTCCGGGCCTGCTGCGTACTCTCAGTGGGTTGACCATTGGTTTACACTCTCCCCCACAAGTGAAGGTTTGTCAGTGGACTGGAACAGAACAGTCATCGGCCTAGAAGGTTCTATCCGCTCACACTCCTGTGCTCTTTAAGCTGGAATTAGCAGCTTCTTAGGTCAATGGTGCCATGTGCTCCCCGGCTCCTTTATTTTCTTCCTAGAGTCATCCAGCAAGGAATGACTCAGTGATGGCTTCATCAACTGGGACATTTAAATTCCCTTGACACACACCCCTTTCCTTTCCCAGTGTGATGCAGATGCCCTCTGACTTACACTTGAGTTATTGCCCCAAAATGATATAGTAAGTTAAAAATGCAAATAGTTCACCTAACCTAGTGGACCCATGGCTTCACCGGATGTGAAGCCGAGTGATCACGTGGCCGACTGCGGTCTGGGGCTGCTGCTGCTGCTGGGCATTGCATGGCCCACATTGTTAGCCTGGGAAAAGATCGCGATTCAGACTTCCGGACCTGGTTCCTGCTGAATGTGTCTCACTTTTGTATCATCATACGCGTGGAAACCTAAGTCAAAGCATTGTCCTTTGCAGATCATTTGTATTTAGGGGATCACCACACTCTGACACAGCATCATAGTTGAGGGCGTTAGGAGCCTGCAAGAGTTCAAAGGTAGCTTTGATAGCTTTTTATGTGTAAAAATAACATTTTTTTCCTGAATTCAAAATAACAACATGAATACAGAAATTGGAAAAATACAGAAAAATAGACACATGAAAATCTTCATAATCTCAGTCCTGGAGAAAACACTTGTTAACATGGAGGCATATAATTCTCTGGTCCTTCGTGAAATAATGTTACATGGAGAAAATACATATAATCAATTTTCTTGCCAAATTTAACTTAAAAGGTGTTGAACATGTATGTTAAGTATCAATTCTGTACCACGGTATTCAACAGTATTCTTAGGAATTGCATTATAAAAGTTGTTTAATTGCGATGAACTCACAAATGCAGACATCATGAAGCTAAGTAATGAAGCCCTGGAAGCAAACGCTGGCTCATTCCAAACCCTGTACCTCAGTGAGCTCCTCTAGTGTTCAATTCTGAGACTGCAGCCTCACGTAGGGCTTTATACACTGCACCTCAGTGAGCTCCTCTAGTGTTAAATTCTGAAACTGCAGCCTCACTTAGGGCTTTATACACTGCATCTCAGGGAGCTTCTCTAGTGTTAAATTCTGAACTGCAGCCTCACTTAGGGCTTTAACTTTCGTTTTCAGGCGCATTTTTAGTGCTTATCTGCCATAAAAAGAAAAAATCCTGGTAGTTAAAACTAGAAAAGCAGTTAACTTCAAATCCTCTTTTATGAATTTATCTCCCTTCCATTCTTCTCCATCCTCTGACGTCACTCTTCTGTTTTCCTTTCTAAATGTTTCAATTACATGTACACATACTTGTTTACACATAGATCTGTATACATCTATTTTCCTACAAACTTTGTGATTTCATTTTCTTCCACATTGAAGAAACTTTGACTTTATATATGTTCACTATCCACTCATCCGTTGATGAACAACTAGAATATTATGTATCTGTTCTCTTTAAAGCAACAGGATCCCTTACTCACTACAGATGGGAATGAAAACTAAGAAAGCGATTATGGAAATCAGGTTGGAGATTCCTCAAGAAGTTAAAATGGGACTAATAGGCTCCAGTCAGTTCTTTCCTGGCACACCCAGAGGACTCCATGCCTATACACATACAGTCCAATGCCTATTGCTGCTTTAGTCATTACAGCAAGGAAATGGAACGAAATTAATAAATGTTTTAAATGTAGTTTTAGAAACGTGTGACGATCGTCTATCTCCACCATACACTATCATGGGCTGTTTTTAGGTAAATTTGAAACCTGAGAACATTGACCCACAGTGGTTGGTGATTAGACCTGGCCTCCCAGGAGGCCTAGCCTGGGTTCAGGAAGTCACCACACATTCTCTATTATTCTCTAGGCTTGTCTAGGGAATTCCACCTTGTTTCTACTCATCCTGGTGTAGGGAGGGAGACTGGGAGCAAGGATGAGAACAGTGAGAGTGGGGAGGGAGACAGGGTGAGGTGATGAATATGGTCACGATGCATTGTATACCTGCACAAGGCGGACAGACATGGAAAATACATAAAGGAAAGAAAATCAATACATTGTCAGTGTAATGGTGCTGGACATCGGTAATCCTCACACGTATCTAACAAACACTTTACCCACTGAGCCGCTTTCCCAGTCCGTATGTAAGATTTTCTTTTCTTTTGTTTCTTTTTTTAATTGGGTATTTGTTTTTATTTACATTTCAAATGTTATTCCCTTTCCCTGTTTCCCATCTAAAAGCTCCCTATCCCATCCCCTGACCACCTTCTTCTATGAGGGTGTTTTCCCTCCCCAACTACCATACTTCCTGCCCTGACATTCCCCTACACTGGGGAGGGGGTATCCAGCCTTGGCAGGACCAAGGGCTTCTCCTCCAATTGGTGTCCAATAAGGCCATCCTCTGCTACACACGCAGCTGGAGCCATAGGTCTGTCCATGTGTACACTGTAGGTAGTAGTTTACTCCCTGGGAGCTCTGGTTGGTTGATATTGTTGTTCTTATGGGGTTGTGAGCCTCTTCAGCTCCTTCAATCCTTTCCCTAACTCCTCCAATAGGGGCCCGGTTCTCAGATCAATTGGTGGCTGCGAGTATTAATCATACTCTGACTGAGCATCTCAAGAGACAGCTATATCAGACTCCTATCAGCATGCACTTCTTGGCTTCATCAATATTGTCCAGGTTTGGTGGCTGTATTCATATTCTGGATCCCCAGGTGGGGCAGGATCTGAATGGTCATTCCCTCAGTCTTTGCTCCAAACTTTGTTTCTGTATTTCCTCCTGTGAATATTTTTATTCCCTCTTATATGAAGGACTGAAGCGACAGGAGCAGCAGGTCCCCTGCGTCTGAGACACCGCTGGAACCTGAAGGGACGGACCAGATAAATAGTTCTCTGCACCCAAATCCCGTGGGAGGGAGAGCTAAACCTTCAGAGAGGCAGACACGCCTGGGAAACCAGAAGAGACTACACTCTGCCCACATCTCTGACTCCAGAGGAAAACACCAAATGCCATCTGGGACCCTGGTGCTCTCGGGCTCCCGGAAAGGGTGGCGCAGGTCCTCCTGGTTGCTGCCGCCGTGGAGAGCTCATAAGCAACACCCCACGAGCAAACTTGAGCCTCAGGACCACAGGTAAGACCAACTTTTCTGCTGCAAGCGACCTGCCTGGTGAACTCAAGACACAGGCCCACAGGAACAGCTGAAGACTTGTAGATAGGAAAAACTACACTCCCGAAAGCAGAACACTCTTTCCCCATAACTGGCTGAAAGAAAACAGGAAAACAGGTCTACAGCACTCCTGACACACCACAGGCTTATAGGACAGTCTAGCCACTGTCAGAAATAGCAGAACAAAGTAACACTAAAGATAATCTGATGGCGAGAGGCAAGCACAGGAACCCAAGCAACAGAAACCAAGACTACATGGCATCATCGCAGCCCAATTCTCCCACCAAAGCAAACACTGAATATCCAAACTCACCAGAAAAGCAAGATCTAGATTCAAAATCATATTTGAGCATGATGCTGGAGGACTTCAAGAAAGACGTGAAGAACTCCCTTAGCGAAACACAGGAAAACATAAATAAACAAGTAGAAGCCTACAGAGAGGAATCACAAAAATCCCTGAAAGAATTCCAGGAAAACACAATCAAACAGTTGAAGGAATTAAAAATGGAAATAGAAGCAATCAAGAAAGAACACATGGAAACAACCCTGGATATAGAAAACCAAAGGAAGAGACAAGGAACCGTAGATACAACCATCACCAACAGAATACAAGAGATGGAAGAGAGAATCTCAGGAGCAGAAGATTCCATAGAAATCATCGCCTCAACTGTCAAAGATAATGTAAAGCAGAAAAAGCTACTGTTCCAAAACATACAGGAAATCCAGGACTCAATGAGAAGATCAAACCTAAGGATAATAAGTATAGAAGAGAGTGAAGACTTCCAGCTCAAAGGACCAGTAAATATCTTCAACAAAATCATAGAACAAAACTTCCCTAACCTAAAGAAAGAGATACTCATAAGCATACAAGAAGCCTACAGAACTCCAAATAGATTGGACCAGAAAAGAAACTCCTCCCGTCACATAATAGTCAAAACACCAAACGCACAAAATAAAGAAAGAATATTAAAAGCAGTAAGGGAAAAAGGTCAAGTAACATATAAAGGCAGACCTATCAGAATCACACCAGACTTTTCACCAGAGACTATGAAAGCCAGAAGATCCTGGACAGATGTCATACAGACCCTAAGAGAACACAAATGCCAGCCCAGGTTACTGTATCTTGCAAAACTCTCAATTAACATAGATGGAGAAACCAAGATATTCCATGACAAAACCAAATTTACACAATATCTTTCTACAAATCCAGCGCTACAAAGGATAATAAATGGTAAAGCCCAACATAAGGAGGCAAGCTACACCCTAGAAAAAGCAAGAAACTAATCATCTTGGCAACAAAACAAAGAGAAGAAAAGCACACAAAGATAACCTCACATCCAAATATGAATATAATAGGAAGCAATAATCACTATTCCTTAATATCTCTCAACATCAATGGCCTCAACTCCCCAATAAAAAGACATAGATTAACAAACTGGATACTCAATGAGGACCCTGCATTCTGCTGCCTACAGGAAACACACCTCAGAGACAAAGACAGACACTACCTCAGAGTGAAAGGCTGGAAAACAATTTTCCAAGCAAATGGTCGGAAGAAGCAAGCTGGAGTAGCCATTCTAATATCAAATAAAATCAATTTTCACTAAAAGTCATCAAAAAAGATAAGGAAGGACACCTCATAATCATCAAAGGAAAAATCCACCAAGATGAACTCTCAATCCTAAATATCTATGCCCCAAATACAAGGGCACCTACATACGTAAAAGAAACCTTACTAAAGCTCAAAACACACATTGCACCTCACACAATAAGAGTAGGAGATTTCAACACCCCACTCTCATCAATGGACAGATCATGGAAACAGAAATTAAACAGAAACGTAGACAGACTAAGAGAAGTCATGAGCCAAATGGACTTAACAGATATTTATAGAATATTCTATCCTAAAGCAAAAGGATATACATTCTTCTCAGCTCCTCACGGTACTTTCTCCAAAATTGACCATATAATTGGTCAAAAAACGGGCCTCAACAGGTACAGAAAGATAGAAATAATCCCATGTGTGCTATCAGACCACGGCGGCCTATAACAATAACAATAAGGGAAGAACACCCACATATACGTGGAAGTTGAACACTGCTCTACTCAACGATAACCTGGTCAAGGAAGAACTAAAGAAAGAAATTAAAGACTTCTTAGAATTTAATGAAAATGAAGGTACAACATACCCAAACTTATGGGACACAATGGAAGCTGTGCTAAGAGGAAAACTCATAGCTCTGAGTGCCTACAGAAAGAAACGGGAAAGAGCATATGTCACCAGCTTGACAGCACACCAAAAAGCCCTAGAAAAAAAAGAAGCAAATACACCGAGGAGGAGTAGAATGCAGGAAATAGTCAAATTCAGAGCTGAAATCAACCAAGTAGAAACAAAAAGGACCATAGAAAGAATCAACAGAACCAAAAGTTGGTTCTTTGAGAAAATCAACAAGATAGATAAACCCTTAGCCAGACTAACGAGAGGATACAGAGAGTGTGTCCAAATTAACAAAATCAGAAATGAAAAGGGAGACATAACTACAGAATCAGAGGAAATTCAAAAAAATCATCAGACCTTATTACAAAAGCCTATATTCAACAAAACTTGAAAATCTGCAGGAAATGGACAATTTCCTAGACAGATACAAGGTACTGAAGTTAAATCAGAAACAGATAAACCAGTTAAACAACCCCATAACTCCTAAGGAAATAGAAGCAGTCATTAAAAGTCTCCCAACGAAAACGAGCCCAGGTCCAGACGGGTTTAGTGCAGAATTCTATCAGACCTTCAGAGAAGACTTCATACCAATACTATCCAAACTATCCCACAAAATTGAAACAGATGGAGCCCTACCGAATTCCTTCTATGAAGCCACAATTACTCTTATACCTAACCCACACAAAGACCCAACAAAGAAAGAGAACTTTAGACCAATTTCCCTTATGAATATCGACGCAAAGATACTCAATAAAATTCTGGCAAACCGAATCCAAGAGCACATCAAAACAATCATCCACCATGGTCAAGTAGGCTTCATGCCAGGCATGCAGGGATGGTTTAATATACAGAAAACTATCAACGTGATCCATTATATAAACAAACTGAAAGAACAGAACCACATGATCATTTCATTAGATGCTGAGAAAGCTTTTGACAAAATTCAACACCCCTTCATGATAAAAGTCCTGGAAAGAATAGGAATTCAAGGCCCATACATAAACGTAGTAAAAGCCATATACAGCAAACCAGTTGCTAACATTAAACTAAATGGAGAGAAACTTGAAGCAATCCCATTAAAATCAGGGACTAGACAAGGCTGCCCACTCTCTCCCTACTTATTCAATATAGTTCTTGAAGTTCTAGCCAGAGCAATCAGACAACAAAAGGAGATCAAGGGGATACAGATCGGAAAAGAAGAAGTCAAAATATCACTATTTGCAGATGATATGATAGTATATTTAAGTGATCCCAAAAGTTTCCCCAGAGAACTACTAAAGCTGATAAACAACTTCAGCAAAGTGGCTGGGTATAAAATTAACTCAAATAAATCAGTAGCCTTCCTCTACACAAAAGATAAACAAGCCGAGAAAGAATTTAGGGAAACGACACCCTTCATAATAGTCCCAAATAATATAAAGTACCTTGGTGTGACTTTAACCAAGCAAGTAAAAGATCTGTATGATAAGAACTTCGAGCCGCTGAAGAAAGAAATCGAATACCTCAGAAGATGGAAAGATCCCCCATGCTCATGGATTGGCAGGATTAATATAGTAAAAATGGCCATTTTACCAAAAGCGATCTACAGATTCAATGTAATCCCCATCAAAATACCAATCCAATTCTTCAAAGAGTTAGACAGAACAATTTGCAAATTCATCTGGAATAACAAAAAACCCAGGATAGCTAAAACTATCCTCAACAATAAAAGGAAGTCAGGGGGAATCACTATCCCTGAACTCAAGCAGTATTACAGAGCAATAGTGATAAAAACTGCATGGTATTGATACAGAGACAGACAGATAGACCAATGGAATAGAATTGAAGACCCAGAAATGAACCCACACAGCTATGGTCACTTGATTTTTGACAAAGTAGCCAAAACCATCCAATGGAAAAAAGATAGCATTTTCAGCAAATGGTGCTGGTTCAACTGGAGGACAACATGTAGAAGAGTGCAGATCGATCCATGCTTATCACCCTGTACAAAGCTTAAGTCCAAGTGGGTCAAGGACCTCCACATCAAACCAGATACACTCAAATTAATAGAAGAAAAACTGGGGCAGCATCTGGCACATATGGGCACTGGAAAAAATTTCCTGAACAAAACAGCAACGGCTTATGCTCTAAGATCAAGAATGGACAAATGGGATGTCATAAAACTGCAAAGATTCTATAAGGCAAAAGACACTGGGGTTAGGACAAAATGGCAACCAACAGACTGGGAAAAGATCTTTACCAATCCTACAACAGATAGAGGCCTTATAATCAAAATATGCAAAGAACTCAAGAAGTTAGACCGCAGGGAGACAAATAACCCTATTAAAAATGGGGAACAGAGCTAAACAAAGAATTCACAGCTGAGGAATGCCGAATGGCTGAGAAACACCTAAGGAAATGTTCAACATCTTTAGTCATAAGGGAAATGCAAATCAAAACAACCCTGAGATTTCACCGCACACCAGTGAGAATGGCTAAGATCAAATACTCAGGTGACAGCAAATGCTGGCGAGGATGTGGAGAAAGAGGAACACTCCTCCATTGTTGATGGGGTTGGAGACTGGTACAACCATTCTGGAAATCAGTCTGGAGGTTCCTCAGAAAATTGGACATTGAACTACCTGAGGACCCAGCTATACCTCTCTTGGGCATATACCCAAAGGATGCCCCAACATATAAAAAAGACACATGCTCCACTATGTTCATAGCAGCCTTATTTATAGTAGCCAGAAGCTGGAAAGAACCCAGATGCCCTTCAACAGAGGAATGGATACAGGAAATGTGGTACATCTACACAATGGAATATTACTCAGCTATCAAAAATAATGACTTCGTGAAATTCATAGGCAAATGGTTGGAACTGGACAATATCATCCTGAGTGAGGTAACCCAATCACAGAAAAACACACATGTTATGCACTCATTGATAAGTGGCAATTAGCCCAAATGCTTGAATTACCCTAGATGTACAGTACCCTAGATGAAACTCAAGACGGATGATCAAAATGTGAAAGCTTCACTCCTTCTTTAAAAGGGGAAGAAGAATACCCTTGGCAGGGAATAGAGAGGCAAAGATTAAAACAGAGGCAGGAGGAACACCCATTCAGAGCCTGCCCCACATGTGACTGATACATATACAGCCACCCAATTAGACAAGATGGATGAAGCAAAGAAGTGCAGGCCGACAGGAGCCTGGATGTAGATCTCTCCTGAGAGACACAGCCAGAATACCACAAATACAGATGCGAATGCCAGCAGCAAACCACTGAACTGAGAATAGGACCCCCGTTGAAGGAATCAGAGAAAGGACTGGAAGAGCTTGAAGGGGCTTGAGACCCCATATGAACAACAATGCCAAGCAACCAGAGCTTCCAGGGACTAAGCCACTACCCAAAGGCTATATACATGGACTGACCCTGGACTCTGATCTCATAGGTAGCAATGAATAGCCTAGTAAGAGCACCAGTGGAAGGGGAAGCCCTTGGTCCTGGCAAGACTGAACCCCCCAGTGAACGTGATTGTTGGGGGGAGGGTGGTAATGGGGGAAGGATGGGGAGGGGAACATTCATAAAGAAGGAGAGGGGGAGGGTTAGGGGGATGTTGGCCCAGAAACCGGGAAAGGGAATAACATTGGAAATGTAAATAAGAATTACTCAAGTTAATAAAAAAAAAAAAGATGACAGGGACAATTCTGAAGATAGCATAGATGTGGCATTTGAACTACACATTGAATCTAATTCCCAAGTGTTTTAAGTCTAAATTGAGGGAGGGATTTTTCTCATTGTAAACTACTTACTCACCTCCTCTCAAGTGAGGTCATTTATTTTTATTTCTTTAGTAGATTTTTATTTACATTTCATTTCATTATTTACATTTACATTTCCCAGTTTCCTGTCCATAATCCTCCTACCCCTTCCCCCTCCCCCTTCTTCTATGAGGGTGTTCCCCTACCCATCTGCCCACCACTTCCTGCCTGCCCACCCTGACATTCTGCTACACTCTGGGTTCAGGCCTTGGCAGGACCAAGGGCTTCTCCTCCCATTGGTGCCCAACAAGGCCATCCTCTGCTCCCTATGCAGCTGGAGCCATGGGTCTGTCCATGTGTACTCTTTGGATGGTGGTTTAGTCCATGGGAGCTCTGGTTGATTGGTGTTGTTCTTGTGGGGCTGTAAGCCCCTTCAGCTCCTTCAACACTTTCTCTAACTCCTACAATGGGGACCCTGTTCTCAGTTCAATTGTTGGCTGCAAGCAATTGTCTCTGTAATTGCCATGCTCTGGCAGAGCCTCTCAGAAGTCAGCTATATCAGGCGCCTGACAGCAAGCACTTCTTGGCATCAGTAATATTGTCTGGGTTTGGTAGCTGTATGTATATGGGATTGATCCCCAGGTGGGCAGGCTCTGGATGACCTTTCCTTGAGTTTCTGCTCCAAACTTTGTCTCTGTATTTCTTCCTATGAGTATTTTTGTTCTCTGCTTCTAACAAGGACTGAAGCATCTGCACTTTCGTCGCCCTTCTTGAGCTTCATGTGGTCTGTGGATTGGGTAATTCATGCTTTTGGGCTAATATCCACTTATCACTGAGTGCATGCCATGTGCTGATTGTGTGTGTGTGTGTGTGTGTGTGTGTGTGTGTGTGTGTGTGTGTGTGTGAGAGAGAGAGAGAGAGAGAGAGAGAGAGAGAGAGAGAGAGAGAGAGAGAGATTGGGTTACCTCACTCAGGATGATATTTTCTAGTTCCACCCATTTGCCTATGAATTTCATGAAGTCATTTTTTAAAATAGCTGAGTAGTATACCATTGTGTAGATGTACCACATTTCTGTATCCATTCCTCTGTTGAGAGACATCTGGGTACTTTCCAGCTTCTGGCTATAATAAATAAGGCTGCTATGAACATAGTGGAGCATGCGTCCTTGTTATATGTTGGAGCATCATTTGGGTATATGGCCAGGAGTGGTATAGCTGGGTCCGCAGGTAATACTATGTCCAATTTTTTGAGTAACCTCCAGACTGATTTCCACAATGGTTGTACCAGTCTGCAATCCCACCAACAATGGAGGAGTGTTCCTCTTTCTCCACATCCTCGCCAGCATCTGCTGTCACCTGAGTTTCTGTTCTTAGCCATTCTGACTGGTGTGAGGTGGATCCTCCGGGTTGTTTTGATTTGCATTTCCCTGATGACTAAGGATGTTGAACATTTCCTTAGGTGCTTCTCAGCCATTCGATATTCCTCACTTGAGAATTCTTTGTTTAGCTCTGTTCCCCATTTTTAATAGGGTTATTTGATTCTCTGCGGTCTAACTCCTCGAGTTCTTTGTATATATTAGCCCAAGAGTGGTCATTTAAAGTCACAAGCATCATCGCATGCCACACCATCCTTTTAATATGGAAATGGTAAAAGATATTTGCATAGCAGCACAACTTTGATACAAAGTTGGCTTAATCATCATTTTAATAAAGTAAAGGAGGATGAGAACCCAGAACGGCATCTTGGGAAAGTCTTCCATACTGCTCCCAGTTCTCTTTTCCTCTTCTTTGCTCCTCATCTTTAACTACCTACTCTTCATCTTCTTGTCTCCCAAACTCTCCAAAATCTCAGCTATACCTTTTCCTCATTGACATCACGTTCATGGGGACTTAAGCCACCTCCTGGTGTTCATAAAAGAAAATCCGTGGGGCATGCTGAGGAGAGAATACTCAGACAGAAGTGAGACTACAGGAGTTATGGTCCAGAAAGCAGAGATTGTCAGTCTTGCTTTTCTGATACTGGTGAACTTGTACGTGGCCTGGAACCTACAGGGTCAATAAATAGCTACTGGATAAATACACATAGGCTAGGAATAAACTGTGACCAGCAGTTTCACTTTCTGGGTAAACTGATTATTAATAACTTAAATTCTCAAATTGAAATCTTTATTCTTACAAATACTAAACCAAACAGAAAAATGCAAAAGTACTTGGGGGAAAAAATGGTCTAGAAAACAACCAGAGAAAGACTGAGATCAAAACCGAACCTGTTCCCTGATACAGACAAGAGTGTCAGTCCCAGCCTGCAGAAAACGTTGGCTGTGCCCTGTGGTCCCGAATGAGCTCCACAGAGGAGTCTCCGCATCCTCAGCAGTGTCTCGCCGCCCCCTGCTGGGCGCCTGCGGTCAGACTAGCTAGGATTTAAGCTCGCCGCGCAGAGTCAATGACGTTGTCCCTGCGCCCGGCCAGAGGCCGGAAGTGAGTCATTACTTCCGCCTTTCTATCCCCCCCCCCCCTTGGCGTCCAGAGGCGGAAGTAAACGGCGTGGACCGCGAGCTTTGCACGGGAAGCAAATACAAGGTTGGGTTCAGGCTGGGGTTGGGGAGCCGCTGTAGTGTTTGTAAGCGGGTTGCATGTGTCTGCCAGACAGTGCTACTGCTAAAGGCCATTGCAGAATTTCCCTGGAGGGGAGAGGCTTCGATGTGGAATTACGGTGGTTTTGAGTTTAGACTCAAGCTGTCTACTATTCATACCGCAAAGGCACTCGGCATTGTGTCAGAATTTGTAACTTTAGGGATAGCGCCCCCAACTTAGGTTGTTGTATATATACAGCATTATTAGGAAATAATGTATGTGAAACGTTTGTGATTCCCTACCCCACCTCCCGCTCCCAGTCGGTGGATAAAGGTCTTTTGTTGCCCTTATGTTTTCATTCTGACTAACAGATCTTTAGTTTGCTAGAGGTTGTGCATCTCACAAAAATGATGTGGAGGTGTCTAGCCTGGATCTCTTTATTCTCTACTACACTGGCGATATTTTTGCCTTTTTCTTTTCCAGATTAGAAGTATGGTGGTTGAATCGTCTGGTCCCTGCCTTTTCAGGGAGATATCCAAAGTCTCTCTTCTTAATGACATATCCGATGCAGAAATGTACTTCTTAAAAACAAACAAACACACCGAACGAACCTCTCCCCTTAAATGCTGCATCAAAAATTAGCTGATTGTGGCACCCCAATGCAATGATTGTGTTTTCTTTAAAAGCCTGTTGTTCACTTATCAACTGCGGGACAGAGAGGGACAGAAGTCTTTCTCCTTCAACCTTACTAATAACAATCACCAGATGTTGATGGCATTCGCTAAATTTAACGTTCCTTAAGAAAACGGTTTATTTTAGAGGAAGATTGAAGGCAATTGTTTGAGATTTCCTTTTTTAAAAAATTGTCTTGGGCTAGTTAACTTGCCAGAGTTTACAAATTCAGCTCAACAAGCTGTTTTTAAAAGGGCATTGTATTTATACAATTACTTGCAAATACAGCTTGGATTCAAGAAAATGACCTTTTCTGAAAGAAGAGATGATTTGATTCAGAAACGTGCATGTTGTAGCGCACCTGTGAGTGTGCTCATGCGTGAGTTTGAGTTTGATATGAAAGTAGTAAGTACTGTGGGGAGGAAGGGTCTACTGAGAAAGGAAGTGTGAGAATTATGAGGAAAAACAGTAGGACATGTTTCTAATGAAATATATATATATATGTATATATATATATATGTATATATATATATATATATATATATATATATATATATATACTTGCATGCGTGTGACATGGACTTTGGGAAGATATAGATAGGTGGATAGATGTTCTATTATTTATTATGTCAATTAAAAGTAATAAAAAGACAGCAAGGACAATGAGACCAGAATTGGTGAGGATGGTCAGCACAAGATTGCTGTGTTACTGTTTTGAGTGAAGTTGAGTTTGTGAGGAAGAGAAAAAATCCTCATGGGTGCTTATCACTAATGATATCAATCAGAGGAGGGCTATTTGGGGGACTGCATAGATACTCAGTTCACTTTGGTATGCGTTGATTCATTTAGAAAATATTTATTTGGAGGATAAGTTATATCAAGAAAAACAAAATTTACTTGTGATAGATCTAGCAGAAATTGTAATAGTTACATACACACACACACACACACACACACACACACACACACACACACACACACCTGTCCTGGAGCAAACCTTTGGCTCATTTTGGTTCATCGGTATTGGAATTTCTCTTGAATACTCTGTGGCATGGTTATCATTTACCATGGTGCTAATCATCTGAAGAGAATGCACTGTCTTGGGTAGTAATCTCCAAGCTGATAGGCTTAATATATGTGACATTAGTGACTGATTTTAGATTTATTATTCAATGATGTATACGTTATAAAATAGAAATCCTCACAGAATAAGACTAGTACAGTTGAGAGTTTATACTGTGTTCTCTCCTTACACCGTATTGGATAATTTTGCATGCTTATTTATAAAGCTTGTTATGAAACTTGGCTGATTATAATGTGGTAGTGTTCTGGCCTGTTATGCAGCAGAGGTCACTCATGAGCATCTGGAAGGGAAAAGGTTGAATTGTGCAAGCTAGAGCTTTCTTTCTTTCTTTCTTCCTTCCTTCCTTTCTTTCTTTCTTTCTTTCTTTCTTTCTCTTTTTAGTACGTATATTTTTATTAATTACTTGAGAATTTAATACAGTGTATTTTGATCAAATTCATAACCACTCCCTTAACTTCTCCTAGATGCACATCCCATTCCATAACTATTCAACTTTGTGTTCTCTCTCAGTCTCTCTCTGTTGTGGTTAGCCCTGAAGTTACTGTATTTTGATGCTAATTCCACTCCCCCAAGGACAGCTGCCTAGTCAAGGACTCAGAACTCAGATGACTTCACCAGAACCACCTCTCCATTGAATTTGTAAAGTACTGGTGAGGGGCAGGTACAGGATAGAAGGGGGCCTGTTATTGGAGGAGAAGGAAGGATGGGCAGGAGAGAAATTTGAAGGAAGAGGAGGAGACTAGGGAGAGAGGAAGAGACAGGAGGGAGAGAGGAGAGAGTAGTGGCAGGACAAGATGGCAGGTGATGTTAAGATTCTGTTCTGTGTATTTACAGGTTGTTATTAATGTTCTCAAGGGATGGATGGTACCAGGCTTTGTATGTTCAAGTGGGCAATTATATCTTACCAATTGGGTCAAAGATTGTTGTGTTGTGTGTTCTTTTATGTGAGGGTTTGAGTGTAAGAAAGTGTTCAGCTAGGATGTGTTTCTGCCAAGATAGCTAGCAGATATCTTGGGCACCGAGGTGTAGACCCAGCGGGGCAAAAGACCAACATTACCGTTTTATTTTATATATTTTTACAACAACAGATGGCGAGCCAAGGTGATGAGCAAGAATCCACTTGTAATCCTGAGAGTTGAGAGAAAGTTTTTATTTTCTAAGTAAGAGGAGGCCGGCGCCATGTTAAGTCATGTGATATCTTAAGCACGGGAATTCAAACAAAGAAATGGGGAAGCCACCTGAGCTGGAAGTCTGTAGGTCCTCTGCTGTGTGAGAAGTAATGGCAGATCAGAGAGTTAGAGATTAAAAGCTGCTTTTTAAAGAAAGTTGTTTAGAAAGTCTTTCAGGATACTCATATTCTTTTTAACGTGGGCTCCCCGGGAATTTTGGGTTGAAATCCTAGTTAGACAAGCTACTTCTTAATTACAGGTATTATTAAAAGGTGATTGAGTTTAATTTTAGAAAGAAGAGAGTAAAGAGATTACCTGAATCAGGTTGGGATTTTCATCCATGGTTCAGAATTTAGATAGGGAAAATTAGTCACTACCTCCAAGTAGAGAGTTGTGATGAAATGTCTGTAACACCAGGGAGAGTGAATGCAGGCATATATTGTAGAAGTTATTAAGGTTAAAGAAAAATCTGTGGCTCCGGGTAGAGAGCTTAACAGATTGAGATATTTTTTGGCTAAAGTTCTGGTTTGATGTGTTGCTTATTGATACTGGAATTGATAAAAGGTATTTGGTTTGTTTTATGAATTACACCGCTGAAGGCCATATGGCTCGTTGATGCCGGCTAGCGAGGGTTTGTGGTTACTTTTGATATTTACCACAGCAGGAAGCTCGGATTCTCTTAAAGTGGGCTCCACGGGAATTTTGGGTTAATTTCCTGATATCGTAGAGTACAAAAGCCTCTCAGGCACATTGTTTAGCTTACTTCCTTTTTAAAAAAAATTGTTCAGTCTTCATGATGAGTGTGACTTTGAGTTTTATGGTTATATTGTTACTCTGGGAGAGGGTGCAGGATACAAGCTTTTCTGGTTACAGACTAAGGAACACGGTATTTTGGGAGAAAGATTTTGTCTTTGTGCTTTTAAAAAATGTGATTAGGCTCTGGAAACATCACAGAGTCATACTGATCAGATTTGATAGAGGTAGACCGCCTGAAAAAATTTATTCAGGAGAATCAAACAAAAAGATATCTCGATTCTAAACTTTTGTCTTGAGAGTTGTGTTTTACAGAGTGTGCCTACTTGGATTCCTACTCTCAAGGACTTTCAGCTGGGTCCAGTCAGGACACATCCTGCTACAGCATTTGCTTCATTCTCCTACCCCCTACCCCTAAGGATATCTCAACACCCTTGTATAGCTTGAAGAAGTTATGGAGGAGTCATCTCCCCAATTCCCTGGACTTTGGGGGGCTGGAAGTGGTTATTCTAAAGTTGTTTTTATGAGAAATTTAGAAATGATTGTAATTTAACAGGGAGGAATTAGGTAGATTGAGTTATAGAGTCGTAATCTTATTTGTTAACTAAGCTAAAATCATATCTTTGTTTTGATATAGAATTTATTGGTTAAAAGAGATTAAAAATACAAGGTTTAGAGCCAGTCCTTCTATTGATGTCATTACAAACTTATGAGTTGATTACACATGTGAGTTAATGGCCAAATAGCAAACATATTACTGACTTTGTGAGAGAACTTTCAAGATAAAATTTAGGATATGGGGACAACAGTCCAGATTGTCTCATATAGATAGGTGGTTTTCAAAAACGTCAGAAATCCACAAAATTTGAGATTTAAAGTTATTTATCTTTTGTTGAGACATATCTGCTCCTAACAGTTACCCTTTGGTGGAGTTAATGAAGATTGTGAACATCTCTACCTCCAGGTGAGGCAATATTTTGTGGCTAGGCAGCCACTAGACAAAACTGCCTGTTTCATTTGCAGACTAATACTGTCCAGAAAAGGACAAATTATGCAGAATAGTTGACTGATAAACTCTGCCAAGACTGAGTGATCAGCCCTTCAAAATCTGCATTTCAAGAGTCTGTCAGTTGATTTTGGGCCAGAAGGCTGAAGACTTGTGCTCACATGTTGCTAACAGGGGACTGTGCTAGTGGAGATTTGTCTCTACAACCACTCAGTTCTGGAAGCTGTGTTAGGCTTCCTTTGTGTATAGATATTTGGTCATTCACAGATTTCTGACGGGGTTGAAGACTTTAATAGCCTATCAGGCTGTTTAGCTCTAAATATACATATTTCATTGGATAGTTATCCAGTAGTATACAAGCTAGCCAAGATGTAAATTTTAAGCCTTTCTTAAGCTGGAATGGAATGGAATGTTCTGTTTAACTGATGTAGTGGTGGACTGGGTGTTGAGTATATCAAATGCTTTATAAATTGTAGAATGATAATTGTACTCAATATATAAGTGAAGGCTTTTTAACTGGACAAAAAGGGTGAAATGTTGTGGTTAGCCCTGAAGTTACTGTATTTTGATGCCAGTTCCACTCCCCCAAGGACAGCTGCCTAGTCAAGGACTCAGAACTCAGATGACTTCACCAGATCCACCTCCCCATTGAATTTGTAAAGTACTGGTGAGGGGCAGGTACAGGATAGAAGGGGGCCTGTTATTGGAGGAGAAGGAAGGATGGGCAGGAGAGAAATTTGAAGGAAGAGGAGGAGACTAGGGAGAGAGGAAGAGACAGGAGGGAGAGAGGAGAGAAGTCGTGGCAGGACAAGATGGCAGGTGATGTTAAGATTCTGTTCTGTGGATTTACAGGTTGTTATTAATGTTCTCAAGGGATGGATGGTACCAGGCTTTGTATGTTCAAGTGGGCAATTATATCTTACCATTGGGTCAAAGATTGTTGTGTTGTGTGTTCTTTTATGTGAGGGTTTGAGTGTAAGAAAGTGTGCTGCTAGGATGTGTTTCCGCCAAGATAGCTAGCAGATATCTTGGGCACCGAGGTGTAGACCCAGCGGGGCAAAAGACCAACATTACCGTTTTATTTTATATATTTTTACAACAACATCTCTCTCTCAGCCATTAAATTTAGTTAGTGTTGCCTGTATTCATTTGATTATGTTTGTTGTAGGAATGCTTGTTCTACTGGGGCCACACCATTGGCTAAAAAACCAAAACAAAACAACAACAACAAAAAAAACCACTTAAAAGGACCACTTGGCCATTCCTGAGTTTGGTGGAGGAGAAGGGTTACTGTAGACACGAGGGAACAACCAGAGGCATCTAGAAGAATCTAGAGTGGACATGAGTGGCAGACTGAGTTGGGCCATGTGAGGAAAGAGGAGGGGACAGGAAGAGAGAGGACCCTTGAGCAGCAGCCAAGAGGCCAAAGGGCAAAAAGGACCAAAAGGACTGCTGTTGCCATTATGGCTAGATTATATATAGCTGGGGGAAGGGCAGCCCAGTCTCTGGGCTGGAGAGTTCAGGGTAGGGGTGGGATATGCTAGCCAGGAGGACCCTGTAACAGGTTAGGGACTGAGGGATGATGGGAGAACCTGAGAGCCAGGTCAGCTCTGATATATTTAATGAACAGCTTGTGTTCTTGGCAAACTCTTGTCCCAGGTTTAAGATCTAACAACTTTGAATTAGAAAGTTAATTCTTCTTCCTCCTTTCTGGCATTGAGGATCGAATTTAAGTCCTTATGCATGCTAAGGATATATGCTGTACCACTGATCTACCTCTGAATTACACTCCATCCCCTGAACTGTATCATTTTGCAGATGGAAATGAGTTTACAGTTACTGCATTGCAACCAAGGAAACAGTTTGGTAAACTAAGGTAGAGATTGATGTTGTAAGTTGTTTTTCAGAGATTTGTGTAATATATAAATAATTATATATGCATATATACACACATGTATAATCAATGTGATCCATTTAAAGGGTATTATAAATATACAAAAGACATTAAAGCTGTAAATTAAACTATCTGAAGTGAGATTTTCCAGGGCTACAGTTAAGAGTTTGAGATTAAGGTAGGCAGAAGCAATCTAGTGTTTGTGGGCAGGGTCAGTTCAGACATCTGGCAAGTTGAAAGGCAAAGGGTAATGAAAGTGCCATTTATTAGGAACAAACCAAATATGTCAGAAACCAATGAAACCAGAAATGAAAAGAGATGGAGGGGAGAACTGATTCTGGGGAGTCAAAGCAGGCATAGTGCAATAAAAAGAAGAATACAGGGGCAGTACAATTAGGGACAGCATGGTGCTGTTCTGCTTCTCTGTAGTGACAGAGGAGGAGCCTTAAGTCCATAGGAATCCACAGGAACAGTGAGGCCGGGGATGCCTGCACCACCAGGAGAGCTGGAGGGGCGGATGCTTTCTCCAGGATCCTAGCTTTGTCACTGGTTATTTAACATATGCATTCCCATAATAGTATATGTTAACATTATATTTGTCTTACTCAGGATTTGAAAAGCTTTGGACTATCCCATGATTATGGCACCAAGAACCATCTAGAGTGTGAGAAAGGACCGCCCAGACCTGAAGGGACCCGGTCAACAGTTCTCTGCACCCAAATCCCGTGGGAGGGAGAGCTAAACCTTCAGAGGGGCAGACACACCTGGAAAGCCAGAAGAGACTACACTCTGCCCACATTTCTGACTCCAGAGGAAAACACCTAAGGCCATCTGGAACCCTGGTGCCCGGGGGCTCCTGGAAAAGGTGGTTGCCGCCCTCACGGAGAGCTCAAAAGCAGCCTCCCATGAGCAACTTGAGCCGGGGGACCACAGGTAAGACCAACTTTTCTGCTCCAAGCGGCCTGCCTGGTGGACTCAGGACACAGGCCCACAGGAACAGCTGAAGACCAGTAGACAGGAAAGACTACAGGCCCGAAAGCAGAACACTGTGTTCCCATAACTGGCTGAAAGAAAACAGGAAAACAGGTCTACAGCACTCCTGACACACAGGCCTATAGGACGGTCTACCCACTGTCAGAAATAGCAGAACAAGGTAACACCAGAGAAAACCTGATGGCGAGAGGCAAGCGCAAGAACCCAAGCAAGAGAAACCAAGACTACATGGCATCATCGGAGGTCAATTCTTCCACCAAAGCAAACACTGAATATCCAAACACACCAGAAAACCAAGATCTAATTTCAAAATCACATTTGATCATGATGCTGGAGGACTTAAAGAAAGACATAAAGAACTCCCTTAGAGAACAAGTAGAAGCCTACAGAGAGGAATCCCAAAAATCCCTGAAAGAATTCCAGGAAAACACAATCAAACAGGTGAAGGAATTAAAAATGGAAATAGAAGCAATAAAGAAAGCACAAAGGGAAACAACCCTGGATATAGAGTGTGAGAAAGACCTTTCTCTTTGATTTAAGAGGTGGGTGCCCCAATATTCAGCAGAAGTTTTCCTCAAGTCGATTTCATTCAGGCCCTTTAGTGTGGAATGTGACAGTAAAGACGGGGAGTCTTTGGAAAATGGGGACTTACTCATCAATGCCAGTTGATCTCGACATGGCAGAGGACAGCCTGGAGTTTTACGAATGAGCAGGAGCTGAAGATGTTCCTTCTATTCAAAGAGCAAGTGACAAAGTGATTGGTAGCATCATATCAAGATATCCACGAGCCATAACACGCACTCCTGAAAGTCTTTCAAAACGGTGGGATCTGTGGAGAGAGATTATGGCATCAGACCTTGAAATTGTAAATAGTTTGGAGTGTTCTCCTGAATCCTTCTTTCTGTCTAATAACAACCTAAACTTAGAGAATAACATAAAGTTCCTCTGCTCTGTTGGCTTGACTCATAAATGCCTCTGCCGACTGTTGACCAGTGCTCCCAGGACCTTCTCCAACAGTCTGAATTTGAATAAACAAATGGTTGAATATTTGCAGGAAACCAGCATATCCTTACGTCACAACGTTCCCACAAATTTTTGTCTGGAAGGTAATTAGTAAAAATCCTTCCGTCTTAATTCAGAGTACCAAACGTGTGAAAATTAACATTGAATTTTTACAGTCAACTTTCAACTTAGTCAGAGAGGACCTGCTGCTTCTGGTATGTGGTCCAGGAGCCAGAATCTTAGACCTTTCCAAGGACTGTACCAAAAGAAACTATACAAACATCAAAGAGGCTGCTCTCTCTCGGATGCACTGAGGAGGAGGTACAGAAGTTTGTCCTAAGCTATCTGAATATGATCTTCTTGTCAGAGAAAAAGTTCAATGATAAAATAGACTGCCTCTTAGAAGAGAAAATCAGTACTTCACAAATACTTGAAACTTCAAGGGTATTAGACTTGAGCATACATACTTTAAAAACTCGCATCAGAGAGTTGGCACATGCTGGATATGACGTGAGCACCTCAAGCATTGCTCTGCTGTCCTGGAGTCAGAGACGATATGAAGCTAAACTGAAGAGATTAAGTGGGTAGGCCAGTGCAGGCGGAGTCACCAGGAATCTGACAAGTAGAGTGCTGGTTCCAGTTTGGACTTTTCAAACAGGAGAGATTAATTTTTTAAATAAATATTTAAAAATATATGACTACATTTATTGTATATGTGTTTTGTGAGCATTTATAGCCCCCCCCCCGTGTGTGTGTGTGTGTGTGTGTGTGTGTGTGTGTGTGCTTGCTCACATGCATGTACAATGCAGAGCACCTGTGTACGTTTAGGAGATCTTTTACGAGTTGGATCTCTTTCTGCTGAGTAGGTTCCAGGGACAAACTTAGTCATCAGGCTTGGAAGCAAAGTGTCTTCATCCGGTGAGCCTTTTGCTGGCCCAAGATATTTGCTTTTTCACCACAGATTCATGTATAATGATTCTGTGGATTCTTTGTTTTATAACTCAAAGAGCTCACAGTTAGTATGCTCAAATATAGTCCTAACTATCGCTTCTTAGTTTAAGTCAACCTAACAGTCCACAATCTGTTACATTGTGTAGGCTTTAGCTGTTCAGTAGTAGCAGTAGCAGTAGCAGTAGCAGTAGTTCCTGAATTCTACAGCAGAAGAGCTTATAGAAAGAGTTCACAGAATGTGCTTTTGTAGTTTCTGTTTATACTTAACAGTCAACAGATTTGGATTGGAGACACAGCATTCTCAGCATGTGGACTCTGGGTCAGATGTCCAGCACAGAAAGGTTGATGGTTTTATATGTGTTAGTTCTGTCTTTTCACATTTTCAATCCCAAGATCTTTTTTTATCTCAATATAGCTAGCTAATTATAGTTCAGTTTCAGAGTGTAATGGCAGTAAAAATAGTAAAATGTGAGTTTCCATTGTTTTACGCCTTACATTTGAATAAATAGTGTCCTCCCCTGACAGAATTACCTATGGGTTTGTCTATTCTGATTTCTTTTATTCAGGGGTAACAGTATTGACAGTACAAAGATGTTAACATGTTAGTTTCCAAAAGCATGAAAATGTGGTACATTGGCACACTGGTATTAAATTTAAACGTGGTTAAGAATCTCAGCACCTGGAAGGCTGAGGCAGTAGTATTGCGAGCAGCCAGGTTCACAGTCTTGAGAATCTGTCTCAAAAAAGTTTATTTTAAATGTCTTAAGAAGGGGAGATTATCTTGAATTGTTTTGTGGGCCACCCACAATCATACAGTCATTAAAAATGGAAGCAGGAAGTATAAGAGGTGAGAGGGATGCGGTATAAGAGAGACTTGTCTGCTATTTCTGCCTTCTATGAGGAAGAGCCACAGGTAAGGGATGTAGGTGACCTCTACAAAGTGGAAAGGACACAGCAGCATTCTCCCGTTAGCCCTGGGAGACCAGTATCCAACCTCTGCCCTGTAGCACCACAAGAGAACATTCCTGTTCTCTGGAGATTGTGCCTGGGCTAGCAGAGATGGTATAGCAACAGTAGTTTTAAGGGCCTAAGATTATATAGGATGGGCAGAGTATATTATGCAACCATTGGGGTTTTAAAGACATGGTTGGGGGATGAACGGATACTGACTGTCAGGCAAGTTTAACATTTAAATAATAGGGTTTGAGTGCAATCAAAACAAATATTGACAGATGCATATTCATATCCCAGAGTTTACTTTTATTTTAAATGGAGCACTCAAGAGTACTGCTTAAACCTGTGCCCTCACCTGACTGTTAACAACCTGTACTCAAGTCACTGTGACATAGGTTAGACCAGGGCTTCAGAATCTTTCTCTACTTAAACCCTTCTTCACTTGAGAAATTTTTACATAACCCTATATATGTATATAAAATAAGCATATAAATGAAACATTTGCTAATAGTCACAAAACTTTATCTTGAAAGAATTCTTTGTGATGCATACAAATTTCCCAATTATTGATGATTGGAAGCAAGTTTGCATACTGTGAATATACCTGATTACTTGTACACAATTAGATCTTGGCTGTTTGGAGCTGAAGAACCCAGAGCATATTCAGTGCTGTTTAGGCTCGATTGACGTGTTGATTTTCTAATTGTCAATGCTGTAAATAAAACAACAAAAGGATGTGTAAAGCCATTGTAGACGTTGCTAGAAATTCTGCCCCATTCGTAAGCTAAAATTAATTTAAGGACTTTTAAAGCCTGAAACCCAAGTCAGGAACTCAGCGTTTTTAAAAATCAAGCATTCTAAGAAAAGAGTCCCAAAGGTCCACTAATGTGATGCTTGCTGAAGAAGAACAACTGGAAAATACCAAAAGCTGTAACTGTTATATTTTCATAAGAGCAGAAAGCCTTATGGACATCGAAGCACTGCAGTTCATAACATACAGTAGTGTTCAGCTGAGGCATCATCGGCCAATGGTGATCACTGTACGATGACGTATATTGTACGACGGAACTCGACTTGCATAGTGAACACTGCGTGCCCTCAGGACCAAGTCCCTGAAGCGCAGTTGTTACTCAGGTGAGCACTGCCAGAATTCGTTATATATTTGATTTTGTATTACTTTTTTGTTGTTTCCAAAATTTACACAGTATTCATGTGCGACCCCCATGTGGGGTTGTGACCCCCGGTGGAAGAAGCTGCGGAGAAGACAGCAGGGACAGCACACCTAGGGTTTCATTTTCATAGCGAAGAGCTTTCTGCACTCACTAGGATCAGTGGCTGGAATTTACCAAGTGAGCAATGCAGGCCTGCTTTGCCCTCCCTAGTCCAGGAGGTGGACAGTTAGACTTTCCCCTTTCTGCCCGTAGAAAACACGGGCTTTCAAGAGGACCTCGATCTTGTGCTGGACCAGTGTTTCTTGAGTTAGTAAATGAAATGAGACCACATTCTTGGTTCTTTTTCTATGAACCCCTGGTTGGGGACATTCCCCTCTTTGCTTCCCTGCTGTGTCACATTACCATATGAATATTAACTCGAGTGCCTCCCACTGAATCATGCACACAGGGCTAGCTCATCCCAATTGGAACTGTATGTGTGTAGCTCGCCTCTTCCAAGGGCCTGCTATTTTGATGGAAGCCCTATGCCTACACTTCACATGCACACAGCATACACCGTTTGAGCTTATCAGCTGAGTGTCACGTGATACACTTCACTGAATTTGAAGTTCGCTTTAATGTGTGAGCCATGGGTAACAAAGTTAATTATAGAAATTATGGATCACTGATAAAGTATAGACTGATAAAAAATGAAAATTATGTCCTAATCATCCCGTGATTACTTGTGTATAGAACTTGAAGAGCTGTAGGGGGAACTGTAGACAACAGTTTGGTCATACATTTTCCAAAGGCAGATAGATACCTGCAAGTCTGGCTGATGATTCAAACTGAAGGAACTTTCCATAGTCCATAGATACGAAGACGGTTGTTTCATCTATAGGTTCTGTCACCCTCAGGCTGGAGGAAAGGAAATTAATTCTTTTCTTTAGTTTAATACCTGCTTGTTGCTTTTTAACAAATACTGTTTCTTAATTAATTAAATTTATGTATATGAGAACATGTACACTTGCTTGCCACAAGAGGGCATCAGATCACATTATAGATGGTTCTGAGTCACCATGTGTTTGCTGGAAATTGAACTCTGAATCTCTGGAAGAGCAGCCAGTACTCATAATGGCTAAGCCATCTCTCCCTCACCCAAATACCATTTCTTCACTGTACAGTTCTGAAATGATATAATTTAGGATTTTTTTTTTTACATTTTTTCATCTTGACTTTAAAATACCTGCTATGCCTTCTTAAGGTCTCAAAATACACACCATTGTCTTCCAGATATGACAAAGAAGCTATGCCCACGGAATCTCAATAAAATAGCTGCCCTAAACAAGTCCCAAGCAATGACAAGGCTTGTTGACATGCCAACATGGATGGGGGGAGTGGCCACAGGACCTCACCCCTGAAGCAAGAGCTATGGGTAGTTACTGACTGCTGACAGAGAATTAGTCTTCCCCAGGGATGAGCCCCTAATTATTGGTTATTCAATGCCAAGAGGTCAGCTCTGAAAACATACATGCAAGTAACACTAAATAGACTCGGTATGCTGTAGTAAAGGATCACTCACATACATATGTAACAATAATAATTAAAGAAAAGGAGGCCATAAATTTGAGGACTAAGCATGGGAGGAGCTACAGAGGAGTGGGAGAGGAGATAATGTCAGTATATTTTGATTAAATTAGAAATTTTAAAGATACACAGCACTGTCTTTGTGCTTATTTAGGTACAAATTCCACAATGTCCATCCTTATTTAACTTGGACATTTAAAACTAAATATGCCATATGATTATGGCATTTATTGTGTGCCTATATACAAAACTCGACATGGACTGATGTTTTCTTGAATTATCTGATCCTTTTTTTTTTTTTTTTTTAAGATTTATTTATTTAATGTATATGAGCACACTGCCGCTGTCTTCAGACACGCCAGAAGAGGGCATCAGATCCCTTTACAGATGGTTGTGAATCACCATGTGGTTGCTGGGAATTGAACTCAGGACCTCTGGAAGAGCAGCCAGTGCTCTTAACCGCTGAGCCATCTCTAGCCCCAGGTAATCTGATCCTTAATTAATCTTTTACTCCTCAAAGAGGTTCTATCTAAAAAAATAAATAAATAAAGATTCCAGTTGTTACATATGAAGTGAGGGAATCAAATTTTGTTTTGAAAATAAATGTTATTTATAAAGTAGGCCAATTATAAAACAAATTTGATCTCTCGATTATTCTGAAGACATAAAAAGTAACAATCCGTGTGATTTTGTGTTTTTCCATGCCATTTCTAACAGTGGCTTTGATGACTGTCATATTTAACTCTGGGTGGTTACTAAACAACCCTCCACAGGAGGATTGACATGTGAGAGAAAATGGCCGAGTTGGAACTAAGAGTGAAGCATCTGCCTTGCAAAGAAAGCACCTGATGCTCAACACACGGCCTACAGAGAGCCAGAGGCTGTGATGAATATGGTCATGATGCATTGTATACCTGCACAAGGCTGACAGACATGGAAAATACATAAAAGAAAGAAAATCAATACATTGTCAGTGTAATGGTGCTGGACATTGGTAATCCTCATGCTTATCGAACAAACACTGTACCCACTGAGCCATTTTTCCAGTCCATATGTAAGATTTTCTTTTCTTTTTGTTTCTTTTCTTTCTTTTTTAAAAATTGAATATTTGTTTTTATTTACATTTCTAATGTTATTCCCTTTCCCTGTTTCCCATCCAAACGCTCCCTATCCCATCCCCTGACCACCTTCTTCTATGAGGGTGTTTTCCCTCCCCAACTATCCTACTTCCTGCCCTGACATTCCCCTACACTGGGGAGGGGGTGTCCAGCCTTGACAGGACCAAGGGCTTCTCCTCCAATTGGTGTCCAACAAGGCCATCCTCTGCTACACACGCAGCTGGAGTCATAGGTCTGTCCATGTGTACACTTTAGGTAGTAGTTTACTCCCTGGGAGCTCTGGTTGATTGATATTGTTGTTCTTATGGGGTTGTGAGCCCCTTCAGCTCCTTCAATCCTTTCCCTAACTCCTCCAATAGGGGCCCTGTTCTCAGTTCAATTGTTGGCTGCGAGCATTCGCCTCTGTATTATTCATACTCTGACTAAGCATTTCAAGAGACAGCTATATCAGGCTCCTGTCAGCATACACTTCTTGGTTTTATCAATATTGTCTTGTGGTGGCTGTATTCATATGCTCTGGATCCCCAGGTGGGGCAGCATCTGAATGGTCATTCCCTCAGTCTTTGCTCCAAACTTCGTTTCTGTATTTCCTCCTATGAATATTTATATTCCCTCTTTTAAGAAGGACTGAAGCATCTGCACTTTGGTAGTCCTGCTTCTTGAGCGTCATGTGGTCTGTGGATTGTATCTTGGGTAATTTGAGCTTTTGGGCTAATATTAACTTATCTGTGAGTATATGCTATGTGTGTTTATTTGTGATTGGGTTACCTCACTCAGGATGATATTTTGTAGTTCCATCCCTTTGCCTATGGATTTCATGAAGTCATTGTTTTTGACAGCTGAGTAGTATTCCATTGTGTAGATGTACCACATTTTCTGTATCCATCCCTCTCTTGAAGGGCATCTGGGTTCTTTCCAGCTTCTGGCTAATATAAATAAGACTTCTATGAACATAGTGGAGCATGTGCCCTTCTTATATGTTGGAGCATCATTTGAGTATAAGCCAAGGAGAAATATAACTGGGTCCTCGGATAGTACTATATCCAATTTTTTGAGGCATCTCAAGACTGATTTCCAGAGTAGTTTTACCAGCTTGCATTCCCACCAACGATGGAGGAGTGTTCCTCTTTTTCCACATCCTCTCTTAGCATCTGTTGTCACCTGAGTTTTTGATCTTAGCCATTCTGACTGGTGTGAGGTGGTATCTCAGGGTTGTTTTGATTTGTATTTCCCTGATGACTAAGGATGCTGAACCATTCTTTAGGTACTTCTCAGGCATTCAATACTCCTCAGCTGAGAATTCTTTGTTTAACTCTGCACCCCATTTTTAATAGGGTTATTTGACTCTCTGGAGTCTAACTTCTTGAATTCTTTGTATATATTGGATGTTAACCCTCTATCGGATGTAGCATTGGTAAAGATCTTTTCCCAATCTGTTGGTTGCACTTTTGTCCTAACAACAGTGTCCTTTGCCTTACAGAAGCTTTGCAGTTTTATGAGGTCCCATTTGTCAATTCTTGGTCTTAGAGCATAAGCCATTGGTGTTCTGTTCAGGAAAATTTCCCCAGTGCCCGTGTGTTCAAAGATCTTCCCCACATTTTCTTCTATTAATTTGAGTGTATCTGGTTTTATATGGAGGTCCTTGATCCACACGGACTTAAGCTTTGTACAGGGTGATAAGCATGGATCCATCTGCGTTCTTCTACATGCTGACCTCCAGTTGAACCAGCACCATTTGTTGAAAATGCTATTTTTTTTTTCCCCATTGGATAGTTGTAGCTCCTTTGTTAAAGATCAAGTCAAAGTTGTGTGGGTTCATTTCTGGTTCTTTCAATTCTGTTCAATTGATCTACCTCCTTGTCTCTGTACCAATACCATACAGTTTTTACCACTATTGCTCTGTAAGACAGCTTGTGGTCAGGGATGGTAATTCTCCTAGAAGTGCTTTTATTGTTGAGGATAGTTCTCACTACCTTGGGTTTTTTTGTTATTCCAGATGAATTTGCAAATTGTTCTTTCTTTTTTCTTTTACTTGGTCTTTCTAACTCTATGAAGAATTGAGTTGTAATTTTGATGGGGATTGCATTGAATATGCAGATTGCTTTTGGCAAAATGGCCATTTTTACTATATTAATACTGCCAATCCATGAGCATGGGAGATCTTTCCATCTTCTGAGATCTTCTTCAATTTCTTTCTTCGGAGACTTGAAGTTCTTGTCATACAGATCTTTCACTTGCTTGATTAGTCACTCCAAGGTATTTTATATTATTTGGGACTATTGTGAAGGGTGTCATTTCCTTAATTTCTTTCTCAGCCTGTTTATCCTTTGAGTAGAGGAAGGTTACTGGTTTGTTTGAGTTAATTTTATACCCAGCCACTTTGCTGAAGTTGTTTATCAGCTTTAGTAGTTCTCTGGTGGAACTTTTGGGGTCACTTAAATATACTATCATATCATCTGCAAATAGTGATATTTTGACTTCTTCCTTTCCAGTTTGTATCCCTTTGACCTCCTTTTGTTGTTTAATTTCTCTGGCTAGGATATCTAGCACTATATTGAATAAATAAACAGCAGACAGCCTTGTCTAGTCCCTGATTTTAGTGGGATTACTTCAAGTTTCTGATGTTGACTACTGGTTTGCTGAATATTGTTTTTACTATGTTTAGGTATGGACCTCGAATTCCTGATCTTTCCACGACTTGTAAAATGAAAGGGTGTTGAAATGATCATGTAGTTTTTCTCTTTGAGTTTGTTTATATAGTTGATTTTGTTGATAGGTTTCTATATATTGAACCGTCCGTGTATCTGTGGGATGAAGCCTACTTGATCATGATGGAAAATCATTTTGACATGTTCTTGGATTCAGTTTGCGAGAATTTTATTGAGTATTTTTGCATTGATATTCATAAGGGAAATTGGTCTGAAGTTCTCTTTGTGTGGTTTAGGTATAAGTATAATTGTGGCTTCATAGAAGGAATTGGGTAGTGTTTCTTCTGTTCCTATTTTGTGGAATAGTTTGGACAGTATTGGTATTAGGTCTTTTATGAAGGTCTGATAGAATTCTGCACTAAACCCATTTGGTATTGGGCTTTTCTTTTCTTTTTCTTTTTTTTCTTTTTCTTTCTTTTTTCTGTGTGGTTTTTTTTTTTTTTTTTTTTTTTTTTTGGTAAGGAGGCTTTTAATAACTGCTTCTATTTTTAGGAGTTACAGGACTTTTTAGATGGTTTATCTGATCCTGATTTAACTTTGGTACCTGGTGTCTGTCTAGAAAATTGTCCATTTCATCCATATTTTCCAGTTTTGTTGAATATGGACTTTGGTAGTTGGATGTCATGATTTTTTGAATTTCCTCAGATTCTATTATGTCTCCCATTTAATTTCTGATTTTGTTAATTTGGATACATACTCTGTGTCGTCTGGTTAATTTGGCTAAGGGTTTATCTATCTTTTTTATTTTCTCAAAGAACCAACTCCTGGTTTTGTTGACTCTTTGTATTGTTCTTTTTGTTTCTACTTGGTTGATTTCAGACCTGAGTTTGATTGTTTCCCACCTTCTCCTTCTCTTGGGTGTATTTGTTTAATTTTGTTCTAGAGCTTTTAGATGTGCTGTCAAGCTGCTAGTATATGCTCTCTCCATTTTGCTTTTGGAGGCACTCAGAGCTGTGAGTTTTCCTCTTATCTCTGCTTTCACTGTGTCCCATAAGTTTGGGTATGTTGTGCCTTCATTTTCAATAAATTCTTAAAAAGTCTTTAATTTCTTTATTTCTTCCATGACCAAATTATCATTTAGTGAAGCGTTGTTCAACTTCCATGTCTATGTGAGCTTTCTGTCGTTTCTGTTGTTATTGAAGACCAGCCTTAGTCGGTGGTGATCTGATAGGATTCATGCAATTATTTCAATCTTCTTGTATCTGTGAAAGCCTATTTAGTAACTGACTATATGGTCAATTTTGGATACGGTACCACTAGGTGCTGAGAAGAAGGTATATTCTTTTGTTTTAGGATGAAATGTTCTATAAATATCTGTTAAATCCATTTGGTTCATAACTTCTGTTGTTAGTTTCACTGTGTCTCTGTTTAGTTTCTGTTTCCATGATCTGTCCATTGATGGGAGTGTGCTGTTGAAATCTCCCACTATTATTGTGTGAAGTGCAATAAGTGCTTTGAGCTATAGTAAGGTTTCTTTTATGAAGGTAGGTGCCATTGTATTTGGAGCACAGATATTCAGATTGGGTTCATCTTGGTGGATTTTTTTCCTTTGATGAATATGAAGTGTCCATCCTTATCTTTTTTGATAACTTTTGGTTGAAAGTTGATTTTATTCAATATTAGAATGGTGACCCAGCTTGTTTCTTGGGACCACTTGCTTGGATAATTGTTTTCCAGCCTTTTACTCTAAGCTATTGTCTGTCTTTGTCACTGAGTTGTGTTTCCTGTATGCAGCAAAATGCTGGGTCCTCTTTACAAAGTCTATGTCGTTATATTGTGGAATTGAGTCTGTTGATGTTAAGAGATATTAAGATATAGTGATTGTTGTTTCCTGTTATTTTTGCAATTAGAGGTGGAATTATGTTTGTCATCTCTCTTTATATGTTACTTGACCTTTTCCCCTTACTTCTTTTAATATTCTTTCTTTGTTTTATGCATTTGGTGATTTGACTATTATGTGATGGGAGGAATTTCTTTTCTGGTCCAATCTATTTGGAGTTCTGTATGCTTCTTGTATGTTTATGGGCATCTCTTTCTTTAGGTTAAGGAAGTTTTAGTCTATAATTTTGAAGATATTTACTGGCCCTTTATGTTGGGAGTCTTCACTCTCTTCTATACCTATTATCCTTAGGTGTGATCTTCTCATTGTGTCCTGGATTTCCTGGATGTTTTGGGTTAGGAGATTTTTCCATTTTATATTATCTTTGATGGTTGTATCAATGTTTTCTATGGTATCATCTGCCCCTGAGATTCTCTCTTCTATCTCTTGTATTCTGTTGGTGATGCTTGCATCTAGGACTCCTGATCTCTTCCCTAGGTTTTCTATCTCCAGGTTTGTCTCCCTTTGTGATTTCTTTATTGTTTCTATTCCCATTTTTAGGTCCTGGATGGTTTTGTTCAATTACTTCACTTGTTTAATTGTTTTCCTGTAATTCTTTAAGGGAATTTTGTTTCCTCCTTAAGGGCTTCTACTTGTTTACCTGTGTTGTCCTGTATTTCTTTAAGGGAGTTATTTATGTCCTTTTTAAACTCCTCTATCATTATCATGAGATGCGATTTTAAATCCAAATCTTGCTTTTCTGGTGTGTTTGGATATGCAGTATTTGCTTGGGTGGGAGAACTCTGATGATGCCAAATTGTCTTGGTTCCTTTTGCTTTGTTTCTTGAGCTTGCCTCTCACTATCAGGTTGGCTCTGGTGTTAGCTTGTATTGCTGTCTCTGACAGAGACTTGACCCTCTTGTAAGCCTGTGTGTCAGCACTCCTGTAGACCTGTTTTCTTTCAGCCCGATTTGGGTACAGAGATCTGTGGTACTGATTCAGCCTTGGACAAAGGCAGAAACTGGAAATGTCTTGTACCAGACTGCTCATGGGTTTGTGTGTCCTGAGGCCTCCAGGTGGGTGGCTTGGAGCAGAAGAGTTGGTCTTACCTCTGCTCTCAGGTGTGTCAGAGCTCCTGGCGACTGGCTTTCAGCTCTGTTCTCAGGTAGAAACTGGAAGGGTCCTGCCACTGACTACTCCTAGCTTCCTGTGCCCAGAAGTGGGTTCATTGTGGGCCAGGAGTGTATGAGCAGAAGTGGAGGTCTCCCCTGAGCTTTCAGGAATGTGTGCACTTCTGAGAGTTCAGCTCTCTCACCAATGGGGTTTGGGTTAAGAGATCTGTGTGACCAGTTCAGCTCCAGGCACAGACAGAAACAGGAAAAGTCCTGTCCCAGACTGCTCCTGGTTTGTATGTCCTGAGGCCTCCTCAGTGTCCTGGGTCACTAGGAGCAGAAGTGGTGATCTCACCTCTGTTCTGAGGTGCATCAGCACTCCTGGTGACTGGCTTTTGGCTTTGGGTACTATAAGATTTTCAAAATGCAATTTCTAGGTGTTTGTCAAGTACGGTGAATGGGCTGAGATTTCTAGCATATTTGCAAGATAATAAAGTAGCCCACCACTGATGTCAGGAAATATGAGGACCCTGGGTCAGAGGCTGAGAACTGAATACACAATCATAACTATAGGAGACTTAGGATTTGTATTACTTCCCTGAATCCTATGTCTTCCAGGGCAATGTGAAGAGGCCAGGTAACATTGCACACATAGTACATAGAGAACCGTAAGCTTAGGAAACCTTTTGTAATGGCCAGTAAGCTTGCTTCTACTTTGACATCCAGAGGGAAATACTACATCTTCTTAGGCTGTTCACTGAACCCTGGAAAAATAAAAGAACAAATGATAATAATTTTTAATCTTGTAAGGTGTGAACAGACTTGAGATATCCATATACAATAATTTTGACATTGGTGTTTCCACTGACTTGGCATGTGTCTGGTGATGACTTTAATACAAACAGGTCTTAAATCCATCTCATGCAAATTCATACATCTCAACAGAAACCAATGAAACAGTCTAGTTTGGGTCTCATCCATGTCGTTAACGCACCAGACAGGTCCCGTATACCGTTATTCGATCTGCCTTCAACACCAAGTAGCTTTGTTCTTCAATTTCTGTATCGAAGTTCCCATCATCACACATCAGGAGTCATTAACTCACAGTAAGATTAGGAGTTTATTTCTGTTTAGCCTATTTTTCATTGTTTGTATTCATTGTTCATGGTGCTGTGTTACATGAGGACATTTTTATCCATGTGTATACTGTATTTGCAGATTCTCCCTCCCCTCCCATAGTCCCCTTTACTCTCCTAGATGGTTTTGCTTCTATTTTCATGTCATATATACACACACAATTTTATTTTTCTGTACAAAATCTCTACGCTACTCTGGCTATATCCATCTTCTTTCAAATAACATAATTTTCTTCTTTATGGCTGAAAAATTTTGATTGTGTATCCATGATACATTCTCCTTACTCAAGCCTCTGCTGTTGAATACATAGGTTGGTCCATAATTCTTGGGTATTGGGAATGTTGCTGCAATAAACACCACTGTGCAAGCATCTTTGTAATATGTTGGTTTGGAGAATTTTAGGTAAATACCTAGGAACGGTACACCTAGGTCATGAGGTAGATTTTTAATGTTTTGGGGAACTTCCATATTAGTTCCCATAGTGATTAGACTGGTTTACGTTCCCACCTGCAGTACAGAAGGTCCCCTGCGTCCATCTCCTCACCAGCATTCATTGTCATTTTAATTCATTTATTACTTTTGCTAATGATTGACACTCTGGCTAGAGTGAGATGGAACTGAGGATGTTTGTCTATTTGTCTTTGAGACACGATCTCGTGTATCCCGGTCTGGACTTGAACATTCTCTGTATCCACAGGTGACCTTGAACTTCCTACCTTCTTGCCTCTAACCTCCCAAATGTTGGGATTATAGGCATGAGCCACAACACTTGATTTATGTGGTGTTGGGGATTGGATTCGTGCTTTGGAAATGCCAGGCATTCCTACCAACAGAGATACAACTCTTGTCCTTGCATGGAGTTTTAAATTTCCATTCCTCTGATTGTTAGTGAGGCTGGATGCTTTTTCCATATGTTTACTGGTCATTTGTATTTTATCTTATGGAGAGTGTTCATTTAATTAGCCCATTTATTACGTTGCTCAATTTTATTTAGTATTTTTTATTCTTTATAGATTCTAAATTATTGCTCTGCCAGATCTTTAGTGATACAGATTCTATTTCATCCTAGGCTGTCTCTTCATTTGACTTTTTCTTCGCTATGCAGAAGCTATTCACTTCTCTTTGAGAGCCTGACTGATCCCAGGCTTTCTCAGAGGCTGAAGAAAGGAAACAGTTCTGTGTCTTTGCCCAGGGTCAGACTTGTCAAGGCCAATCTGGGGATGGTGGCCAGGATCTGGAAGGAGTTATGGTTATGCTTCCTGAGAAGTTGGCCTTCCCTCCTGAGGAGACTGGAATTGTCAGTCCCAAGGCTGCTGCATGCTTGGTCTATGACAGTCTTTAGATGCCTGCTATTCATTCTCTCCTGCAACATTGCTTGATTAGCCTCCTGCTGACTTTATCCAATTGTGTGATAGCTTTCTGCTGACTCTGTCCTATTTTTCCCTGGAACTAGTATATAAGATGCTGTACTTGTTTTAAAATAAGCATTTTGCATAGGATGTGTTTTCCCCACACTTTTATTGATTATTTGTGAATTTCACATCATGCACCTCAACCCCACCCATTTCCAACCCCAGTCATATCTACCCTCTACCCTTGAAATCTCCCCCCAAAGAAAATAGAAAAATCAATCTCACTGTGGAAGATGCCATGTGTCACGGTGTCACACAGTATACCCTTTTGTCCAAACATTTTTATTTGCATAACTTTTTTGTCTGGTTTGAGGCCTCTGGCTTTTGCTTACCATCAATACTGGATCATCACCTGGACTCCTCTTGGATATCCTACTGTTGCCCTGTGTCATGGAAGAATTAAATTCTTCAGGACTGGCTCCTTCATGTGCCCTAGCAGCTCATAGATGGGGTAGGTATTAGAGTGGGCCAGCTCAAACTCTTAGATCTCAGCCCACCAGGGGAGGTGGTTCCACTAGGAGTCAAATGTGGTGGCTTGCGTAAGAACAGCTCCTTTAGTGTCATATATTTGAGTGCTAGGTCACTGGGGAGTGGCACTATTTGAGAAGGATTAGAGTAGGGGGTGTGGCTTCTTGGAGGAAATGTGCCACTTGAGATGGGTTTTAAGGTTTCAAAAGCTCATGCCAGACCTACTCCCCCTTCCCAACACCTCCCCCCTCCCTCCACCTGAAGACCAGGATGTAGCTCTCAGCTACTCTCCAGCATCAAGTGCACCACCATGTTGTCTACCACGATGAAAGGGACTAAATCTCTGAAACTGTTAACAAGCCCCCAATGAAATGCTTTCTTTCATAAGAATTACTTGGTCATGGTGTTTCTTCACAGTCATAGAATATTGACTAAGACCATTAAGTAGTAACTAGCACCAATGCTTCTCAGACCATTCCATAAAATAGATAGGGACAAAGTTCAATAAAAAATTGCATGAACCAATATTACCCTCATATCAAAACCAGATAAATACATACAAGAAAGGAAGACAGAGAGAGAGAGAGAGAGAGAGAGAGAGAGAGAGAGAGAGAGAGAGAGAGAGAGAGAATTATAGAGTCTATTTATGCCTCAGAAATTAAGAGCATTTTCTGGTCTTACAGAAGATCTGATTTTGATTCCAGCTCACAACTGTTTGTAATTACAACTTTCGGGGATCTGATGCTCTTATAGTCTCAGTGGACACCTGAACTCATGTGGACGGACACACACACACACACACACACACACACACACACACAGTTGCAAGTTGTTATCAATTGTTGAGTGCTTCTGGGTTAGGGATGGGGACATGCATCCACTTTTTTCAGCTCCAGTGCCCCATGTGGTTAGGCCTGTGAGGGTCCTGTGCATGCTGCCTCAGTCTCTGTGAGTTCATATGGGCATGATCATGTTGTTTCTTTAATGTCCTCCATTCCCTCTGGCTTATATACTCGTTCTACCTCATTTTCTGCATGGTTCCCTGAGTTCTAAAAAAGAGGGTTTTGCCTGTTTCTTAATATTGTGTTTTAGCTTATATTTTGTGTTGTTTAAAAATTGCTATAGAGTCAGTATGGAAATGTAGATGTGTGGTCAGAAGTCAACCTTGGGTATTGTTCTTTTTGTTTTGTTTTGTTGTTGTTTTTTGGTTGGTTGGTTTTTGTTGTTTTGTTTTGAGACAGGTCCCTGACTGAGACTGGAAACTCAGCATTTGGGTTACAATGGACATAGAGATAACAACCCCCTCCCTCCCCAGGGCTGGGGTATTATAAGCCCATGCTATTCTTCTTCTCTTTTTATGTGGCTTCTAGGAATCAAGCTCAGGTCCTCGTGCTTGGCAGTAAACACCATTCACTGAGCTAGTTCCCCAGCCTTGATTTATTTTTTAATATTCTCTTTATAACTATAAATTATTTGCAACCATAAATTCATGTAATAACTTTCTCTGAAAATGAAGCCATAATTTCTTCATCTATAAATTGGTATAATATTCTATTTCACTGACTTGTGAGAATTTGTTAAAATAATCTATATTAATCATTTATTGACCTGCTTAGAGTGGTTGTGAGCTTGTTTAGATGTTGCCTTTAAAACAGAAAAGAAGGGTGAAAAGAAAACTGGGATCATAAAACTCTCATCTCCTAGATCCGGTGTGTTCTCTGTGGGAGCCCTATATCCAATAGTCTTTTTTGTTTCTTTTTCTATTAACTTATTTATTTATTCACTAAACATCCTGATCACTGTCCCCTCCTCCTGATCCTCCTCTTACACAGTGCTTTCCCCCATTCCCCTTCCTCTTCTCTGAGAGAGTGGAGGCCCCTCCTGGGCATCCTCCCAACCCTGGCACATCAAGTCTCTGCAGGGTTGGGTACATCCTCTCTCACTGAGGCCAGACTAAGGCAGCTCAGTTAGTGGAACAGAATCCACAGACAGGCACCAGCTTTAGAGACAGCTGCACATCTATTACATATATTCAGGGGCCTTAGGTCCAGCCAGGGTATGATCTTTGATTGGTGGCTCATTCTCTGAGAGCCCCCAAGGGTCCACATTAGCTGACTCTCTTTGTCTTCCTGTGGAGTACATATCCCTTCTGGGGCTCTCAATCCTTCTCCCAACTCTTCCATAAGACTCCTTGAGCTCCATCCAGTGTTTGGCTTGGGGGAGGGGGGTGTCTCTGCATGTGTTTCAGTCACATGCTGAGTGGAGCCTCTCAGAGAACAGTTATGCAAGGCTTCTGTCTGTAAGCATAATAGAGTATCATTAATAGTGTCAGGGATTGGTACTTGTCCTTGGGATGGGTCTACAGTTGAGCCCATTATTGGCTGGCTGTTCCCTCCATCTCTGCTCCATCTTTGTTCCTGCATTTTTTTCTAGAAAGAGCACATTTTTGTTCAAAAGTTTTGTGAGTGGGTTGGTGTCTTATATCTCCACTGGGTCCTGCCAGGCTACAGAAGGTGGTCACATCGGGTTCCATATAGCAACTGTTAGAAGTCTCAGCTAAAGTCACCTCCATAGTCTTCTGGGAGTCTTCCCCATCCCAGGTTTCTGGCATGTCCTAAAGATGCCCCTCCCCTCTCCTTCCAGCTGCCGATTTCCATTCATTCTTTTGGCCCTCTGGCCCTCTCTCCTGACTCTGCCTACACCTGATCCTAAACACTCCCTCTTTCCCCTTCCCATCCCCTTTTCCACCCAATTCCCTCCCTCTATCTGCTTCCTATGATTATTTTGTTCCCTTTTCTAAGTGAGACTCAAACATGTTCGTTTGGACTTTTCTTCCTGTTTAGCTTCTTTGGGTCCATGGGCATCCTGTACTTTATGGCTAATATCCACTTATCAGTGAGTATACACCATGCATGTCCTTTTGGGTCTGGGTTACCTCTCTGAGGATGATATTTTCTAATTCCATCCATTTGCCTGCAAAATTCATGATGTCCTTATTTTTAACAGCTGAGTAGTATTCCATTCTGTAAATGAACCATATTTTCTGTATCCATTCCTTGACTGAGGGGGATCTGGGTTGCTTCTGTTTTCCGGCTATTGTGAATAAAGCTGCTAAGGACATAGTGGTGCTTGTATACTTGTGGTATGATAGAGCATCTTCTGCGTATATGCCCGGGTGTTTTATAGCTGGATCTTGAGGCAGAACTATTCCAAGTTTCCTGAGAAACCACCACATTGATTTTTAAAGTGGTTTTACAGGTTTGTATTCCCATCAGCAATGGAGAAGTGTTCCCCTTGCTCCACATCCTTGCCAACATGTGCTTTCACTTGAGTTTTGTTCTGTTAGGTGTAAGGTGAAATCTCATAGTCCTTTTGATTTATGTTTCACTGATTACTAAGGATTTTGAACATTTCTTAAAGGGCCATTTGAGATTTCCTCTGCTCAGAACTCTCTGTTTAGCTCTGCACTTCAGTTTTCTATTGGATTATTTGGTTTGTGGATGTCTAATTTCTTGAGTTCTTTATATATTTTGAATATTAGCCCTATGTCAGATGTAGGGTTGCTGAAGATCTTTTCCCATTCTGTAGGCTGCCATTTTGCCCTTTCAATGGTTCCCTTCACCTTACAGAACCTCTTCTGCTTCATGAGGTCCTATTTATCAAGAATTGATGTTAATGCCTGCTCTGTTTGTGTTCTTCTTAGGAAGCTGACTCCTATGCCAATGTCCTAAAGGTTATTCCTCACTATTCTTCTGTTAGATCTAGTATATCCAGTTTTATGTTGAGGTCTTTGATCCCCTTGGACTTGAGTTTTGTGCAGGGACTGGAATGTTCTCTGTTGAAGCCCCTCATACATCCTCAGTACCCATAGCCAATGGCCTTTACAGCAGGCTTACAAAACTATCCAAGAGCCAAGACTGGCAGTTCCTCTGAAATACCCCAGTCAGGGTCGATAATGGACATAGATCTTTGACCTTTCCACCATTCCCAGAAGAGTATGTTCTGATTCTGGGTTTCCTAGTTTCAGCCTATTGTAAACTGCCTCTACAGGACCAACTTGCAACACAGCGAGGACTATGGTGGAGATTCCTTAATCTCTGAAACAAACCTCTGCCATCTAGATTTATGTCCTAGGATTAGATATTGCTAGGGAGGAAGGCATGGGAGATGTTGGTGTTTGATGAGGGAAGCAGGTGTGGAAGACCTTCTCATAGCTAACAGGCCAAGGAAACAGTGCTATGAACGATAGATCTCACTCTTCCTCCCTCTGTAGGAAGACTGGGGGTTGAGCTGGGACATAATGATGCAGACACGAATACTTAAAAATGTCCCAGAAGCCATTGCGCAGTATCCTGGACAGGGAGATGCTGTGTCCCACATTTGAATGGGAAGCTGATCTTAGGCAAAGACCGTCACCTTTGTGAACACGATGGCGTGAGTAAGAAAGATTAACCACTTTCAGGGTACCACTCTGCCCCCTGTTTTAGAGTGTGTGTAAAAGGAGTAAAGTTATCTTCTAAACATGAGTTGTAGTACCTTGATTTCTCTAGCTGGTAGGAATATATATATGGCATATTTGCTTAATATATATTCCTGAATAGAACATATCTGCTTAATGTGACTTCCCTCTATGCTTGTAAAACAAATTCATACCTCATTCCCTCATTCGGCCCTTCAAAACCTTTTGTTTCTATCCAGGTGTGTGCTTGTGTCTCTCGGCTTAGTCTAAATTAGAAACAGAAGGCCGCGGAAGGTAAATTTAGTAGGAGAGGTCTTTTATCTCTTGGTTGCTTTTGTTAGCAGCTGCAGCACTGCTTAGGAGACTTTGGAAGAAAGGAGCAGCCTGAGGCTGCTGGTGTGTGGTGTGGTCATTGGAAGGTAGAGAAAACCCTTGGTAAAAGTGGCCGAGAGTAGTCGTGTTGAAAGGGGAACCCAAACAACCTGGGGCTGGTGGAAGACGGGGAAGCTGATGCACGGGATCCATTAATGCTAGATGTGTGCACTGGCAGCATAATCTGTCGAACTTCCTGAACCCCGTCTCATACTTTTGCTCCACAAACCCCAAGCCTTACAAGTTACCCCTTGAGTGAATCCTTGTATAAAGCTGGTGTTCACTGTGCTAGTCAGTTTTCTCTCAACATGCAGCCTGACAAAATGGTGAGAAAATCAACATGGTTTTAGTCCGCGGTTGCTTGAGCCTGTTGTTTTGAAACCACGGAAGCCCAACAGATCAAGGCAGGAGTACAGTAGAGGGGACTTGTTTGCCTCATGGCAACCGGGAAACAAACAGAAAGAGAAGTTATCAGGCATTCTAGTGTGACCCAGTTTCTTCTATTATGCCCAATTCTCGAAGTTTCTAGTACCTTCCAATAGTGCCACAGGCTGGTAACCGAGAAAGTAATATGTGGTTCTTGGTGGCACATTTCAGGCCAAACTATAACATTCTGACTCCAGGTAACAGTGGCTGGCACCAGTGGCTTGCATTTGGGGGCCCTGTCACCTAGTGCCAAGAGAGAAACTCAGAGGAATTACCAGAAAGAAATGTTCTAAGTATAAAGAGGCTAGCCTTGTCAATGAGCTCCTACGGATGCATCAGTATACAGTCTTTGATTATGGTATTATTTAGCACAAGTGCATTCTGATCCTGTTAAATTATTAACACAACCGTGTATGTGATGAGTGAAGCAGGCCTCACACCTTTTCCAAAGAATAGAATGGATGTGGGTAACATTGTTTCTATGGCAAACTGCTTAGAAAAGTCCTGCTGTGGGTTGGCAGGAAGGAACGTTTGAATGCAGTCTGCTTGTCAGCTGGATGGATCTGGTTGGGCTGAAGAAAGCCATCTGTTCCTCGGCTTTCATGGCTGCCCTTGTACAAAAAGGGCAATGCCGTCAACAGTGACAGACAAGCTACTCACTCCAGTTCCAATAAAGATAAAGATTGGCTCCTTGAAGGAGTGCCTGCCTGCTTTAAGACAGGCCACATTTAATGAAATGTGGTATTAAACAGGCCTGTTTAAATGAGGCATTCGGTCCTAAACTTCTCTGCTATCATCAGACCATCTGTGTTTACTTTTGGGTGAAAGCAGAAGTTTCACTCTCCCTCCAGATCAAAAATGGCATCACCCGGTGTGATAAGGGGCGTGAAAAGTAAAGAATAAACCAAGTGGGGGAATTATTCCTTTTTTACTGCTTGTCCGTTTCATTGGAGAATGAAACATTAGAGTCAGAGTGAACATAAAGGAAAGGTGGTGGACAGTTTGATCATGTTTTATGTAACACTTGTTTTTCTTTTACATGAACACACTATACCATCCATCACGATAAATTAATGTGTCTCGGGCCTTTAAAAACTGGGAAAAAATAATTTTAATGGTTCCAATAACAGCTCCAGATGAATGCTGGAAAACAGATACTCCAAACTGTCAAAGAGAGTATGTATTACTTGGCTCTGTTGTAACTGCAAATAAATGCCACTTTTGTACGAAGTTTCCCTGACTGCCAGTGGAAGAACTGTAACACATTTATTATGAACAAAATTGGAATGGGAGTAAGACGTGTTCCAGCAGAATGCCAGTTGGACTGAATTGAAATAAATCATTAAGACAATGAAAGGTCTTGCGTTTAACAGGAGGAATAATTTAATCAAACAGGTTTACAAAAATGGAAGGGTCTCACACACGCCGTATTTATGATACAACATGCTTATTTTAAAATGTAATTCTCTTATCATGTGGGTAGTATCAATGGACCCCAGTGTAAATGGGGACATAAAAGGGGGGAAAGCCAGATGAGCTTCAGAATGGCATAGAAGGCAACTGAAAAGTTTATAATAAAGGCTAATTCCAACTGCTGTTTACTGCAGGTAATGGACTTCAAGACTGTCGTGTTTGAAAGGGGCAAGTCACAGTTATTTATCACAGTTAATTGCTAATGTTTGTGAAGAGCACAGTGTGTTTCACAACAGGCCTGACTAATCCATGGTGACCTTTTATGATATCAAAGCTTTATCAATTAAAGGCTTCTGACCGTAACTTCAGAGGATGCCCAGTGACTGCCAGCAAAAGGGAAGATTATATTTGGCTTCTTATGCAATCATGATTTTTTTTTTTTTGGCTCTGCTCCTCTTTAAACAAAAGTCTCTCTGGGGGTACTGCTTCCAAATCCACAAAACGAAGTATATTCAGAATGCTTTTCAACTTCAAGGAGTGGTTTTTGTAAGCATCCGCAGCAATATTAGAAAAACAGTGGTTGTGTTTTTCTGATAAACTCCCTTCTTCTAGAGGTCCCTGCACTGTCTGACTGATTTCCGGTCACTTCTCCCCTCATCTTCTTTGGTTGATATGGAGGAGTCTGTGTGGCATTTGGGAAACTGTGAGTCAGACAGTGATTTGTGGATTTCCACTCACTGATCCCCAGACAAGAATCTTTTCAGTTGTTTTCCGTGCCTTTGCTGAGTTAATGCATCTTGGAGTTCTCTGCTCTCCAGTCTTCTTGGATGTTGCAGAGTTTAGCATTTTCCCAAGTATTTTGTCCTTTATTTTCCCTTAAGGCTGTTTCTCTGCCCATTCCTTCTTATATCCTCCAATTTGGCCGTTACCTGGGGCTATATCCTTAGCTTTCTTTTCCTTCTCTATATTCTTGGCACACTCAACCACTCCCTACCGTTTTTCAAGCTCCTGCCAAGCACTCTCATCATCTTTATCAAGAATGGGTAACATCAAACTCATGGCCTCCCTTTGACCTCATTCAGAATCCTAAATTACAGTTCCTCCTCCTCTTACTCTCCGCCATTATGGTCTAGGTCTACATTGGCTGCACTACTGCCAAGTTTGTTATTTGCCATAAGATCAGGATCAATTAAGTTTCTGGATCAACGGAGTCATCCTTCTGGAACATGTAGATCTTAGCTAGGCCAGCACTTGTCAACTGAGACGTAGTAGAGTCGGTTTAAATCTGTACCTCTGAGATATAGAAATAGTCTATAAGTGCTAGAGAAATTTCTAAACTATGGAGGAATTAAAATTGATGAGAGGTAGTTTTAAACTTTAGGAAGCCTAAAGTGAGTATACAGATTTAAAAAAAAAAAAAGAACATGTTTCAGCATTAAAAAAACAAAACAAACCAGTGAATCATGGCAGCACCGGACGATAACACTAGTCTGGAAGGACACTCGGGAATGATAAATTCAAGGCCAGTCAGGACACTGTCTAAACCAATGATAGAAATAAAGCAGTGTACAAGAAAAGGGGTACTATTTACACACAATGATCAAAAACACAGCGCCCATTGAGGGATAGGGCCACCCATCTACCTCAAAAATATTAATCCAGAATTGCTCCTGTCTAAAGGAAATGCAGGGACAAAGAGTGGAGCAGAGACTGAAGGAAAGGCCATCCAGAGAGTGTCCCACCTAGGAATCCATCCCATCTGCAGACACCACACCCAGACACTATTGCTGATGCCAATAAGTGCTTACTGACAGGAGCCCAGTATAGCTGTCCCCTGAGAGGCTCTGCCAGAGTGTGGCAAATACAGATGCAGATGTACACAGCCAAACATCGGACTAACCTTGGGGACCCCAATGAAGAAGTATGTAGGAATTGAAGGGGTTTGTAACCCCATAGGAAGAACAATAATATCAACTAACCAGGCCCCTCAAAGCTCCCAGGGACTAAACCACCAACCAAAGAGTACATATGGGGTGGGGTGGGGCAGGGAGGCCCATGGCTCCAGCTGTATATGTAGCAGACAACTGCCTTATGTGGCATCACCGGCAGGCTTGGTCCTGTGGAGGCTTGATGGCCCAGGGTAGGGGAATGCTCGGGCACTGAGGCAGGAGTGGGTAGGTGGGTAGGTGAGCACCCTCATAGAGGCAGGGGGAGGGAGGATGGAATAGGGGACTTGTGGAGGGGGATAACATTTGAAATGTAAATAAAGAAAATAATCAATTAAAATGGGAAGAAAGAATATATGAGACAGGGTCTTGCTGTGTAACCCAGGCTGGCTTCAAACTCTCTATCCTCTTGCTTCAACCTCCTGAGCGCTCTCTCTCTCTCTCTCTCTCTCTCTCTCTCTCTCTCTCTCTCTGTCCTCTCTCTCTCTCTCTCTCTGTGTGTGTGTGTGTGTGTGTGTGTGTGTGTGTGTGTGCGAGCACGCGCACGTGTGTGTATAAAGACTTTAAAGCAAATATGTGCAGCAACTTTGTTTCTAATAGTCCCAAACAGGAAGCAAACAGTTTGGAAAAAACAGATGTGTAAATAAAGAGATGGGCACATCACAATGGAATGCTAGACAACAATGGAAAAGCCAGAAGGGAGCCCAGATCTTCAGGACCCTGCAAATGAGAGGTGGGCTCAGTGGCTCACCTGTAAGGCAGAAACAGGAGATCTTTACAGCAGACTGCTGACTGTTGAGAGAGACTAGCCACACCAGAGAACTCTGGGTTAAACTGAGAGACTCTGCCTCAAAAACTCCTAAGGTGGAAGAGAAATTAAGGCAGGGTTCTGACATCAACTTTTGGCCTCCATGTCCACATGTTCGCACATGTGATTATAATACACACGCACATACACATTCAACTAAAAAGGGAAGAGATAAACAATTACTGCTACACGCAACGTGGACAATTTCAAAAGCATTCTATTATGTTAACAGACCTGTCAGCAAGTGACTTCCTGGGTACTATAGGATTCTGTCTCTACGGTATTTCAGAGAAAGGTAGATCAGAACTAATCTGAAATCAGAGGCATGGGAAGAAGCTTGATTGGATTGAAGCACAGCAGAGATTTGAGAGCTCATGGAAATGTCCTCTATCTTGATGCAACGAATACACTTGTCAAAATGTGTTAAGGTTTATATTTAGGTTGGAGAATCAAATTCTACCTTAGACTAGATTTTAATACATAGTCAAGAAAAAAAAATGATGTGTGGCACCTGCTTAGACTGAGAGGAGCATAGGATGCTCAGAAGCCACAACATAGATTAAAGTACAAATCAGAGGCTCCAAAGAAGATCTCCATGGAATGAAGCATTTAATCATAACCTGAATAGGAACAGATTGGATACACAGTAGAAGGGGGGATGGGGTGAGGAGTCAGTGGAATATCAAACGCTTAGCAACAAGAGAGAAGACACTCTGGAGATGTCGGCGACAGAACCAGTGTGAAGAGACATTGGGCAAGATATATGTTAAATTGGGACTTTAACCTTTCTCACCATAAAACTAAATGATGCAATTTCTGGTTTTTAAGAGTGTCATTGGTGTGTAGAGAATGTATGGAAAGAGAATTGTGTGACAGAATCTGCCATAGGTTAGGGGAGTTTCAGGAAAGCTAGAGAGGGGGAAGTATGTCTCAGAAATACTGAGGACACAGAATTTCCTGCAGGAGGAGAAAGGGAAGGATGAATAGGAGTGTTTTCTTCCTTCCTTCCTTTTTTACTTTTAAACGTAATTTATTGCTTTTTAAATAATTTCATTTAATCATTTTTTACAGTCCAGATTTTATCCCCGTCCTGATCCACCCTCTGACTGTTTCATATCCTATATCTTGTCCTCCCGATCTCCCTGCCCTGGTCTCCATGAAAATGTCCTCTTCCCTCCCACCCCCACCCTACCAGAACTTCCCACTCTCTGGGGCCTCCAGTCTCTTGAGGGTTAGGTGCATCTTCTTTGACTGAGTCCAGACCTGGCAGTCCTCTGCTGTACATGTGTTGGAGGCCTCATCTCAGCTGGTGTACGATGTCTGACCCAGTGTCTGAAAAATCTCAGGGGTCCAGGTTGTTGAGACTGCTGGTCCACCTACAGGGTTGCCCTCCCCCTGGGCTTCCTCCAGCTTTCCCCTAATTCAACCAGAGAGGTCAGCAGCTTCTGTGCATTGGTTGGATGTAAATATCTGCATCTGACTCTTTCAGCTGCTTGTTGGGTCTTTCAGAGGGCAGCCATGATAGGTCCCTTTTTGTGAGCACTCTGTAGCCTCAGTAATGGTGTCAGGCCTCAGGGCCTCCCCTTGAGCTGGATCTCAACATTTTCTAAAATGTCTCTAGCTTGATAGCAAGGAGACGATGGTGTGGGTTTCTGGATTAAGAATAAAGAAGCAGAAAGTAGTTGGGAAGCAAAATGAAGACTTCGTTTTGTATGAGGTGGATAGGGTGCACTCAGAGTGTGTCTAGAGTCAGTGGGATAAGTGGGTCTGCTCTTTAGAAGGTTGGTGTAGGAGTGAGAACAGGTTCACAGCTTCTGAATGTAGGTGGCAACTGAAACCACAGAATTATGACTGGGGAGAGAGAAGAGTGAAGAGAGAAGGGGCTGTAGAAAGAGGTAAAGTCAGAACGAAATTAAGAGAGAGCATGGCATTGTCGAATCCACTAGGAGTGGGTGATCCCCAGCATCAGATGTATTGTTTTATTGGATAATAAGATGATGTTTAATTAGTTAAGTATTAAAATTTTTAGGATAAACTCATAGAGTAAAGGATGAATTACTTTAAAAAGAAAAGAAAGCAGATGGATTGACGGTGTGTGGACAGAACAGTACACTGCATGGGAGATGGGAGAACTCAGTTTTATTCCATTTGGGTTTTTTTTTCTTCCTCCTTTGGACTTTATTCCCTCATCAGGGACCTTTAGAACATTAAACATTAAAGCGCTTTTTAAAATCCATATAAATACATTCTGGGTGGAGAAGCTTACACAAGACAGTCCTTTATTTACAGACTATGAGCAAGAACATGTTTTTTTCAATGCTGGCTCTGTGAAGAGTATACTACCTTAATCCCCTCTTTCCCTTTGGTCTCTTTCATTCCCTGAATGAGTGGGAATAAACTTAAAGAGATCAATGGAGAAGTGTTTTGATCCCTCTATTTGAGGCAAAAGTATTTGTTGACCAGGCAAGAGAATCACTCACTCAGTGGATTACAAGTTTAACTGAAGTCCTGGTTGCTTTGAAAATCCTGGTCTGTGAGGGAATGTTGGAAGAGGAGTCTCTGTTTCTCCACATGCTGTCTCCCCCTGACTGTCTCCATTTCCTTGTCCTATTTGTCTTCCCTCAGAAAAGGGAGAAGTAGAAAGCCAGGTGAGCCAGGATAGTACACTGGAATTATAAATAAAATGCAACAGAACATGTTTTAAAGAAATGAAGGGAAGGTCATGGTTATGTGAGTTCAGATATATAGCCATAGGATTCTGACTAAACCATGCTTTCAACAAGTGGCTATCTATATTGTCGTTCATATGAAGAGAAGGATGAAACTTAGCTACCATACCTCCATACCTGCCCTGGTATCATGGCTTGGACTCTGTAGGTATTTGTCAGTTGTAAGAATGACGTTAAACGTTGACTATGGATGTTGCTGGTGGGGGCTGTGGGTGTTGTTCTAGGAGGACATATCTTTACTTCCTAGTTCCTGTGCTACACTTTATCATTCTCTGATTCTGATGAGGAGTCTACTACTGGTCAGCGTATGTTGGGACCATCTGCTTTTACTCTGTTTCAGTTGATCCCCCAAATACACAGTCCCTTTGAGAGCGGCAGTCCTGACCTGGACCATTGATTAGCAGGCTGTAGCTCTTGGTGTACCTTGGCACTGCAGGACCTCATTCTGGCAGTGGCACTATGATTTCTTCCAACTCATCTGCTATTCAACCCTGTTATACTTCAGGTCATTTCCTGTAACTGTGGATCCTGTGTGGTCCAGGCCTACTAATAAAGGTTGTACTCGAATTCTCTTTCTTTGTATATCTACCAGCACTGGCTTTCCTGATCCTTGGAGCACTCTTTTTTGCTACCTGGTGATTAAGGTTTGAGTATTGGAATTAGTGTCATTACTAACCAGTGGCCTGAAACTATCTTTCCTTCAATGAGATCTTTACTCCACTCCAAAGAGGAGAGGGCCTACCCCCACGTTCTTTCAGCTGTAGTTCCATCAGACATATTGTTTCCTTGAAAATTCTTTTACATCTTTATGGTTACTCCTTTATCATAAATATTTTTATTTTAAACTTCTCCTGCTCAATGTTGTTCCTGATTATTTGTAACAGCCAGATTGATATGCTCTCTTTTCCTTACACACACACACACACACACACACACACACACACACACACCCCAGTTTAGTCTGATTATCTCTAAATACTAAACAATCAACAACCAAGAAAACAAAACCATTTCTTTCAAACCTGAACAACAGCTGCTCTGGAATGATCTTGCCTCCTTTCTATCTTCCAAACTTATTTCCCATTTTTTAGTAATTGACATAAACATTTTGTATGATACAGAAAGCTTGACCTAGACTTTTTTAGTTTTATCATTTGTTACTAAATAGACAATGACACTTCTGACCTTTCACTTCTCTGTCCAAAAGACAGAGTAACAGTAACAGTGCTACATACCTCATGGGGCTGTTAAATTAAATAACCAACGTTTAAAGTTTTGGTCTCATTTAAAATTTATTGCTGTGGATTTTATGTAGTGTTTTCTACCATTTTTTCCTATAAAAATTACTGTAAAGAATTCATCTAGTATTTCTGGATTGGCCAAAGGGGACTAAGACAATAATATATAGCTTAAAATTCTATTTTATTTTGATATTTTATTCTTTTAGTTTACTTCAGAATTGGTAAAGCAACATGTTACAAATACCTTGGATTGCTGTAAAATTTCAAAGTGCAGGAGAACAACTGTCTTTTCAATACTTGGACCCAGGGCAGCCATCTATTGCTTTATAAATATATAAATTTATACTTAGGTATGTATGATTGAATTAAACCATTATTCCTTTCTTGTCTGCACTGAGTGTACATGTACAACAAATATAAGAACCCATATTTTGTAAACTGCGGTTCACAAAATAAATGAATTATTCTCAGAAAATAACCCAGAGAGGAAAAGCTTCTGAGATGTTAAGTGAATAAGCCAACTTCCAACTCCAATCCCTTGAGAGCAGCTATTCTAACTTGACAAGAAAAAAAGTAATGTGTTGAGAGGGCCCCAAGTCTGTAATAAAAGGCGAAGGACACACCCGAATTGTAGGAAGAGGGATGTTTCTCTACTGTTCCTGGACTGAATGCATCTTCCTTGGGCAACAAGCCACACTGAGATGTTTCACTATCAGGTGACTCACCCGAAGTCCTCAGCCGCTCAGATAGAAAGCTAAGGGGGAAAGCCAATTCCAGGATCTCTTGAAACAGGAACGCAAAGGCATTTAAAATCAGTGTTAAAACTACTTCCTTAGGGAGGACGTTAAGTGTCCAACAGAAGTGAAAAACGAAAGAAAGTAGCCATTCTAGTCTTGCGTGGACTGAACTCTGTGTGTGTGTGTGTGTTTTTTACACTTCTTTATTTTTGAAATAAAATTCTCAAACAAACTAGAGGGGTCAAGGACACTACAAGAAGACCTACAGAGTATATTATAGAAAATAATTTAATCCCAATCTAGGGCTTGTACCCTGCACTGATACACACAGCACTTTGTATTTCCTAAAGACCTTTACAAATGTATCCCCCTCATGGAGCAAGCTTCAGATCAAAGCATGTTAGACTCATCTTTCCATTTTCTAGATGAGAATAAAAAAAAAGAGTACCAGAGAACTGAACTCACCATCTTGACTCCCAGAATAAATGAAAGGTGGAAGGGGGTTTTGAATCCTTGACTCTCAGTTCCTGGCTTTGCAACCTGTTATTTCTTCTCTTCACTAAGTCTCTACAAATTGGTTAAAAGAGTCCCTAATCTAAGAAACCAAGTCTAGATTCCTAAGTAAAGGATTCTCAGTGGGGAGGCTTGAGGTTTTATGAAAATTATGAGCCCTTTGGGGTGTGAGGCTTAGAGGATTGCCATGCAGAGCGCGGTGGCTCCTAGGCTTAGAGAAGAAAGTCCTGAATTTTAAGGAGCACGCATTCAAGATCACTGGGGATTACAGCTATATCACGTTATAGAAGAAATTTCAAAGTGATGCTGGTGGGATTGGCAACCGAGGAAGTGGCTCAGCTTAGCCGTTGAGATCTTTGTCCAGTTTTCAAGTAGCCAGGCAATCTTTATATGTTCAAATTCTTTTTGTCCCAGTGGAGAGCCTGGCCACTCTCCAATTTTTGACACTCTAATTTAAGTTATATATTTCTTTGCAATGTGAATCTATTTCAATATTGATGTAAGACTGCTGACTGGTGCATTATTACCAAATACCCGATAGGCACCTCAATAAATATTTATTAATGTTAATGATAAGAACGGTCCTCTTCAATATTTATGTTTGCAATATGAACTGTATGGAGACTGCAATAGGGAAAACTTTCAGATAATTACACTTTCAGTTATAGTGACTTACTTCCTGGAGTCTCAAGTTTGCTTAGAGATACGATTATGGTATCTTTTTTTTTTTTTAAATCTCAAGGTTATTGGCAAAGATTAGTCCTACCTTAGGGATGGGGTTGTATAAAAAAGAGGAGAGCTGATTTATAAAATGTCTCACAGTTCATTTAGTAAAGTAAGAAACAAAAGTTAGGGTCTTTGATTCCAAATTCCACTCAAGGAGTCTGGCTTTGGGAATTAAATCAACTGAGGCATGGATAGCTCACATATATGAAACTGTCTTGACCAAAATTTGACTTTGAAACATGACTTGTGACTCTGAGATATCTGGCAGGCAGTGGCTGGTTCCCTCCCCTTCCCCATCGAACTTGCTCTGTGATTTATTCTTATGAATCAGAGGGTAATACCTATCTATATTATTACTCTCTATTTTTCAGATTATTTGGCCAATACTTTGTTAGTTTAGTATACGACCCATAGTTTTGAAAACACCACAGTTGAAGTTTGAATACTTAGGTAAAGTACTAAGTCACTCTGGCAGTTACTTCAGAAATCAATTTGGTGGACATTTTAGAAATGGCCCATGTGTTTATTTTTGTAACTTCACATATGAATAGAGTAATTGGTTCATGTATTTTAAAAATATCAGAAATAAACATATTTTGTGTTTTTTCCTTGTTAAAAAATCTGTCATGTAAAATATATCCACGTATCAGGTATTCCTATTACTTACTTTAAACAGCGTTCCTCTGAGGGCGACGTGCAATTCACTTGTGACAGAGACATCTGAAACATTTCTTAAAATTCCAACTCATAACTTAAAATTCAAAGGCCCGAGTCTTATCACACATCTACTGAACAAAATTCTCAACACTGGGGCCAAACATCTGTGTTTTCAAAAAGCTTCTAGGTCACTGTGAGGAGATGGGGAAGTAAAACAGTCAGGAGAGATAAGGAAGGGCAGACGGGCTGGGTGTCTGAGTCAGATCTTGGAGGTGATGGGGGATCCATGATGGACAGCAAGGTAAATTAACTCTACTCGTACGAGTCACTTTTGTAAATTATTTATCTAGGCAATTAGCCCACTATCAAGGAAGATAAGTGAGGGTAAATGTTCATAGGGTTGTATTCTTATATTAGACATTTTTGAAGGGTGTCAGATACAAATAATTCATTCTTCATTATCATGATATTCACTACTGGTGTGTGTGTGTGTGTGTGTGTGTGTGTGTGTGTGTGTGCCTATAGAAATGGCCCTTATTTTCTTTTTTGTGATTTACATAAAAATTAGAGTGTGGAGAAGAAGCAAATTGTCAGCAGTGTTGACATAGTGACTGTCTCAGACACCAAATGCTTTTATGTTAAAAAAAAAACTGAAAACATGCCTGACACACCTTGGCCAAGGTCAGGATGCTCTGAAAGAGCCAGTTTGGCTAACAATTTGTACCAGGTCCAGTATATTTTTTTTCATAATGTTATCCATCTTGTGTTTAAAAGAAAAAGTTGTGGGAGTCAAGTTAATTGAAAACAGTAACTCCAAATGTGGCTCAACCGGGGGCGGATTGGACCTTTGCTAAGTGTAGATCTCCAGTGTTTTTCAGAAGATCATCCTGCTACCCTTTAAACCCGTGTTTCCCATTGCCTTGGCCCTTTTTTATGCTGTTCCTTATGTTGTGGTTATACCCAACCATAAAATATTTTTTATCGCTACCTCATAACTGTAATTTTGGTATTCCTATGGATCATAATGTAAATATCTGCATTTTTCAATGTGTGATGGCTATTCCCAGTTGTCAACTTGACTATTTCTAGAATGAACTACAATCCCGAAGTGGAGTGCACACCTGTGATCCAGATCTTGAGACTGGAAGACACAGACTTTTGATCCAGATCTTGAGGCACAGTGGCCATGAAAAATTTAGGCTCAGGCAAGGTAGTTCATGCCTTTAGTCCCAGGAGACAGAGGCAAGCAGATGTCTAAGCTCAAAGCCAGCCTAGGACAGGCCAAGTTGCAAATAAAGAACAGCATGGTGGTCCACATTTTTTTTTTTGGTGTTTTAAACGTAACTTTACTTTTTACTTATTCGCTTTACAGTCCGCTCACTGCTCCATTCCCAGTCTCCCCCTTCTACAATCCTTCCCCATCCCCCTTCTTCTCCTCTGAGCAGGTGGAGTTCCCCTCTGGATATCCCACCCTCACCTCACTTCAAGTCTCTGCAAGGCTAGGCACTTCCTCTCCCACTGAGGCCAGACAAGGCAGCCCATCTAGAAGAACATATCCACATGCAGGCAGCAGCTTTGGGGTAGCCCCTACTCCAGTTGTTCAGGACCCACATGTATCTTCTTTGGTTGATGGTTCAGACTGAGAGCCCCAAGGGTCCAGGTTAGTTGACTCTGTTGGTCTTCCTGTGGAGGTATTATCATATCACCTCAAAGGCTGCAATCCTTCCTCCTGTTCTTCCATGAAAGTCCCCAAACTCCATCCATTGTGTGGCTGTGAGTATCTGCATCTGTCTGAGTCCGCTGCTGGGTGGAACTTCTCAGAGGACAGCATGTCCCTGTCTGCAAGCATAATGGTGTCAGGGATTGGTGCTTGCACATGGGATGGGTCTCAGGTTGGATGGGTTGTTAGTTGGCCATTCCCTCGGTCTCTGCTCCATTCCTCCAGGCCTGCATTTCTTGTAGACAGGATAAATTTGGGTTGAAGGTTTTGTTGGTGTCTCTTTTGATCCACTGGGGTTCCTGCCTGGCCACAGAAAGTAGCCTCTTCAAGTTCCATATTCCCAATGTTGGGAGTCACAGTTAGGGTTACCCCCATTAATCAATTCTTAGGCAATTCTCCTATCCCAGGTGTCTGTCTCATCCTAGAGATGGTCCCCACCCCCCAACTCCAGTCAAGTTCAGATTTCCTTTCATTTTCATGGCCATCTGGCCATCTCTCCTGTCCTTCCCCACACCTGATCACGAACCCTCTCCATTCTCATCCCCATCCTTCTCCCTTCCAGTTCCTTCCGTCCATCTGTCTCATGACTATTTTATTCCCCCTTCTAAATGAGATCCAAGCATTCTTTCTTGTGCCTTTCTTCTTGTTTAGCTTCTTTGGGTCTGTGGTGTGTAGTATGAGTATTCTGTATTTGATGGCTAATATCCACTTATCAGTGAGGACATAGCATGCATGTCCTGGTACGTCTGGGTTACCTCACTCAGGACGATAGTCTCAAGATCCATCCATTTGCCTGCAAAATTCATGGTGTTTTCATTGCAGCAATCGAAACCCAAACTAAGGCAGGTAGCCATTTTTACAATATTAATTCTTCCGATATGTGAGCATGGAATGACTTTTCATTTTTAGACTCTTCACTTTCTATCTTGAATATGTAAAGTTTTCATTGTAGAGGTATTTAATTTTCTTGATTTTTTCCCAAGGTATTTTTTTAAAGATTTATTTATTCATTTATTATATATAAGTACACTGTAGCTGTCTTCAGATACACCAGAAGAGGGCATCGGATCTCTTTACAGATGGTTGTGAGCCACCATGTGGTTGCTGGGAATTGAACTCAGTACCTCTGGAAGAGCAGTCAGGTGTTCTTAACCGCTGAGCCATCTCTCCAGCCCTTCCCAAGGTATTTTTAAGGTAATAGTGAAAGGAACTATTTCCTTGATTTCTTCCTCATCAGTTTGATATTGCCATATAGGTACGCTACCGATTTTTGTGTGGTTTTATATGTATTTTTGTGTGTTAATTTTATATTCCAACACTTTGCTGTTTTATGAGTTTTCTGGTAGAGTTGTTAGGGACTCTTTTATGTAAGCAACCATGTTCATCCGCAAATAAGGATGCTTTGACTTCTTCCAAAATTTTTGGTAAGTAACCTTTAAGTACACCTTTCCCTTTTCTTTTTATGTGATTTATGTTCTTCTAATATTTTTCCTCTTTGTGTGCTCATGTGTGTGTGTGTGTGTGTGTGTGTGTGTGTGTGTGTGTGTGTGTTTGTGTGCATGTGCTCGTGCCTGTATGCCTACCTGCCCTTTTGTATGCATGTAAATGTGGAGGCCTGAAATTGATACTGAGAATGTTCTTCTATAGCTGCTTCATGGAAGCAGGGTGTGATGATTTGAATATATCTGGCCCAGGGAGTTGCCCTACTAGGAGAGGTATGGCCTTGTTGGAGTAAGTGTGTCACTACTGGATGTGGGCTTTCAGACCCTGATTCTAGCTGCCTGGAAGTCAGTATTCTGCTAGCAGCCTTCAGATGAAGATCTAGAACTCTCAGCTCCTCCTGCACCATGCCTGCCTGGATGCTGCCATGTTCCTGCCTTTATTTATTTTTTTTTCTATTTTTTTATTTTATTTTATTTTATTTATTTATTTTTTTTTTTCGGAGCTGGGGACCGAACCCAGGGCCTTGCACTTGCTAGGCAAGCACTCTACCACTGAGCTAAATCCCCAACCCCCTCTATTTTTTTTTTTATTAACTTGAGTATTTCTTATTTAAATTTCGATTGTTATTCCCTTTCCTGGTTTCCAGGCCAACATCCCCCTAGCCCCTCCCCCTCCCCTTCTATATGGGTGTTCCCCTCCCCATCCTCCCCCCATTGCCGCCCTCCCCACAAGAATCCCGTTCACTGGGGATTCAGTCTTGGCAGGACCAAGGTCTTCCCCTTCCACTGGTGCTCTTACTAGGCTATTCATTGCTACCTATGAGGTAGGAGCCCAGGGTCAGTCCATGTATAGTCTTTGGGTAGTGGCTTAGTCCCTGGAAGCTCTGGTTTGTTGGCATTGTTGTTCATATGGGGTCTCGAGACCCTTCAAGCTCTTCCAGTCCTTTCTCTGATTCCTTCAACGGGGGTCCCGTTCTCAGTTCAGTGGTTTGTTGCTGGCATTCGCCTCTGTATTTGCTGTATTCTGGCTGTGTCTCTCAGGAGAGATCTACATCCGGTTCCTGTCAGCCTGCATTTCTTTGCTTCATCCATCTTGTCTAATTGGGTGGCTGTATATGTATGGGCCACATGTGGGGCAGGCTCTGAATGGGTGTTCCTTCTGTCTCTGTTTTAATCTTTGCCTCTCTATTCCTTCCCAAGGGTATTCTCGTTCCCCTTTTAAAGAAGGAGTGAAGCATTCACATTTTGGTCATCCTTCTTGAGTTTCATGTGTTCTGTGCATCTAGGGCAATTCAAGCATTTGGGCTAATAGCCACTTATCTTTTTTTTTTTTTTTTTTTTTTTTTTTTTTTTTTTTTTTTTTTTGGAGCTGAGGACCGAACCCCTACCACTGAGCTAAATCCCCAATCCCTAATAGCCACTTCATCAATGAGTGCATACCATGTGTGTTTTTCTGTGATTGGGTTACCTCACTCAGGATGATATTTTCCAGTTCCCTCCATTTGCCTATGGATTTTTTAATCTGGGTCATAGCTTCTGCTGGAGGCCTGCATAAGGACAATAGAAGGAGGGACTCTTCTTCTTCTTCACCTGCATAGGCTTACTTGCCATCACATCTGTTGGAACCTCCTTTTTTGGGGGGTGGGAGAGGGCAGTCATTCCAAAAATCACTCTTAATATATAGAGACATTCCATAAGTTCTGTGACTCTAGAGAACCCTGTCTAAACACCGTGTTTTTAGGTTACCCCTGTGTAAGGGGTCACGAAGAGGTCACAACCCACAGGTTTATAACCTCTGCTCTAAAGCACACAGAGGGAGGGACAGAGAGAGAGAGAGACAGAGAGACAGAGACAGAGACAGAGACACAGAGAGAGAGGGAGATTATGTATGTCCATCCATCCACTGGTTCTTCACTGACATCCTGCTGCTGAGAACAACACACATGATGCTATGGAACCTTGAGACCTGAGGGGCATGGAGGCTGCATTCCAATACTCTAAAGAGGAAGAGAACAAGTCAGGTCTGGTGGCTTATGCCTACAACCCCAGTGCTTGGGATGTGGGGGAAAGGCAAAATCACACATCTTGGAGTACAAAGGGAAATGCTGTCTTTAAAAATCAAGGACTGAGGATGTAACTTCCAGGTAAAGTGTTTGCCTGGCATTCCCAGGGCTGTGGGCTCCTTCTCCAGCAAAAAGGAAATACTAGAGCCAGCTTCCACCAGAATGGATTATTCTAGATTATTCACAAATACGTGTTCTAGGAAAGAGGAACTGCTTAAATAAATAAGTTGACATATATGTTCACAATTATATATGTTCTTTTTAGTCAGATATTGATGATTGCTGTCTTTAAAGTGGTCTAGGGAAGCAGATATTGGTCAAAATGTATACACGCAAATATATATATATAAATAATATAAATATAAAATATTTATACACATGTATATGTATACATATATAACATGTATAAAGCATATGTAAACACACTCAAAACAGAAAACATATATACAAATCATATAAAATATATATAACACATATGTAATGTATATAAAACACACACACACACACATGTATGTATATAACATCTTGCTCTGTAGCCATGGATAGTCTCAAACTCCTGGTATCCCCTCCTTAGTCTCTCCAGTACTGGGATTAAGGGTATTCATCACCCCTTCTGCCTTAGTTCAAAATCATTTTTTGACTGTACTTCAGCAAGAAATAACTTTCCTCTCCTTTCCATGTTTTCTTATCATTTCTTTGTTCTCATTTTTAAAGAATTATTTTATCAATAGTTTTGTTTGTTTCATTTTGTTCTTTGAGAAGGGTTCTAGTCTATTCCCTCTCTGGTAGATCCTCTGCTTCTGAGGTGACATGTCCAGAGGAGTCCAGACCACATATTTTTTACTGGGAAAAATGCAGGCTGGGAAAGGAGAGCATTTGTAATCAAGGTCAGCTGCAGATAGTAGAGAATAGGTAGCTTGGTTGGGACTTCCTCACATGTAGATGGTTCTCACTGCAGACCTCTGTGCACACAAATGTTTACCATGCCACTTGACTATTGTCTACTTCCCTTTGCCCCAGTCAGAGCTAGCGTATTTCACAAATAAGAAGTACAGGAAGAATGTTAAACAAATAAGGTACAGATATGTCTCCTATGATATTTGAGGCACATTAAGCTAAAAATATTTGCTGAAGGTAATTGTCTATATTTTTATCTGTCTATTCTACCTATAAGGGGTTAGACAATGCAGATAGGGGAGGCTTTTTAGCTACCATTTATTTTATTTCTATTTTATGTGTCTGTTTGTCAGTCTGTATGTTTTCCGTGTACATGCCTAGTGTTTGTGGATGCCAGAATAGGGTTGGAGTTGAAGTTAAAGATGGTTGTAAGCCACTATGAGAGAGCTGGGACTTCTGGGTTCTCTGCAAGAGCAGCGAGTGCTCTTAGCTCTGAGTCGCACCTCCAGCACCTATTCATTTATTTTGCATAATGATAATAAGAAATCAGGCAGGCATTTAACCTCAGGCTTCAGGGACAGAAAACTCTGAGGCTGTGAATTTTTTTAGTGAGGCTGGAAGAAGAGAGAATTTGTAAAGGTCAGCTGTAGAGAGTAGAGAAATAGGTAGCTTGGATGGGGTTGTGCTAATGAGAGATAGCTAGATAGGTAGATAGATTAAAAAGAGAGATACATGATAAATAGGTAATAGATAATAGATAGATGGATAGACAGACAGACAGACAGAAAAAGGGACAGATAGAGCTTGTCGTGGTCCCTGACTTTAAGTGCTGGAGGAAGTATGAACTTGGGACTAGCTCAGAGATAAGTCTTGTCCCATTTCCAGTCTTCCTCTGTTTCTTGTATGTTGTTGAATGCTCAGCTCACTTCTCTGCTATGATGGACACCAACTCTCTGGAACTGTACACCAAAATAAACTCCTCATCAAGTTACTCTTGGTGATGGCATTTTCTCACAGCCACAGAAGAGTAGCCAATATAGTAGTGGTAGAGAAATGAGTGGGCACAAGAAGTACTCCTGTAGTCTTTAGTTTCTGAGACAGACACTAGAGTTGAATACACTCTCTGCCAGCCATAGCCTCTATCCACATCTCTAGAGAGCACACTCCTTTCCTTTTTTTCCCAGGAGCAATTTTTCTTAGCTTAAGAACTTTTCTGGGAACATAAAGTTGGGGAGCCTTTACTGCAAAAAGAAGGTACTTTGGTGGTAGAGAATGTGTCCTACGATTTTTTTTTTTTTTTAGAAATTATGAATGACTTTTTTTTTATAGGAACCTGGTCTTATTGATAGCCATGTTCTATGGAAAAGATTCAACAAGAAGCCTCTTAGGAGAATATTAAAACCAGATTCCCAAGATTCTTGTGGATGAAGCTTTGGATTCCACATTTTTTTTTGTTTTAAATTCCAAGAATCATATTTTGGAAAATATTTTGGTAGAGTTTATCATAACTTTACAGACAACATAATTTGGTATTGTATATCAGTACATTGCAGTACATGACAGCAATATTAGTAATAATAGAAGTATATGCACAGTGTAAGCTTGATTAGTGTCTTAGTTGCTGTACTATTGCTGAGAAGGAACACCGACACTTATGAAAGAAAGCATTTGATTGGGGGTTTGCTTGGCATGTCAAGGCTAGTCCGTGATGATGGCTGAGAGCACGGCAGCTCACGTGATGCTAGAGCAGTAGCTGAGAGCAATACTGGATTTGAAAGATGCAGTCAGAGTGAGGGAGAAGACTCTGCCTGCTGTGAGCCTTTGAAACTTCAAAGCCCATCCCCAATTACACACCTCCTTCAACCGGGTCACACCTAATCCTTCCCCAACAGCCCACCAACTGGGAGTCAAATATTCACACGTACAAGCCAATGGGGGCCCGTTCTCATTCAAATAATCACAATTAGCATTAGTAAATGGGAAGGTCTTTTTTTTTTACATACTTATTTTCAAACTAAAATTCAGTTGCAAAATTCAGTCTTTCTACTTAAAGAAGTCTTTTGGACCCCAGTCCCTTCCTACTTTAGAGTCATGACTAATAAAAATGCCATATAGTGTGGGGTTGGGGATTTAGCTCAGTGGTAGAGCCCTTGCCTAAGAAGCGCAAGGCCCTGGGTTCGGTCCCCAGCTCCGGAAAAAAAAAAAAAAGAACCAAAAAAAAAAATGCCATATAGTAGCCAACACAGCTTGTGCTTAAAGCAAGCTCATTAAAATTCTGGACTTTCATTTTCTATTTTACAAGCTTTGAAGCAGTAAATTCAGGACCTGGCAGGGATGCTCATTTTTTTCTGAAATTAACACAGCATTGCAATTAGTCAACAAGGACAGAAGACCCCTTCCCACAAGGTTGTTCTGTTATGTAGGAGTGATTCCCCAATTCTGCTATCAAGACTTTCCATAGTATTTAATGCTTGTTCACTGTTACTCAGCCGTTTAAACAGCCAGTGCTGTTTATTAAGTGCCAACTAGGATTAAAGTACTACGTTGGGACCATGTGCATCGATAGGTCTAATTAAGGTGGTTTTGTGGGATTTATGATGACGATTCCATCATGATCCCAATCGAAAGGCACTTATAGCCTACTAGAGAAACCGGGAACATCTAAGCACTGCTCTAGGTACAGGTTTGTAGAACTGAAACATCTGTTTAGAGAATGAAATAGTGGAAGATGGTAGCTGAATTCTGGCCTCCATATGCCAGTGCTGTAAGAAGAGAGAGCTGTGCCTCCATTTATCACTCTCTACCTTCCTACCCACCGTAGCTCTGCATGTTCTGGAATTAACAGACAATACTTAGGTAACTAATTGGATTCAGTTTTACATCTCTGGCTATCAACTGCAACCCAGCATTGTTACCAAAGACAGACTGAGCTTGCAAGACAGTAAAAACAAAAACAGTAACAAACTCTTACATAGATTTTTGTTAGCTTATAGTGATGTCTCCATATTAAAAATTCTAGTGAACTAATTGGACGATGATAAAAGGTGATACCACAAGTTGAGCAAGACCATGCTTGTGTTTGAATTTAGTGCTAATAAACTTATAAGAACCCACAAGTCCCTTCTATTACAGGATCATTAAATTTTGTAGTGTTTTCCAACAGAGTCATGAAAGGTTAATTTTATTGACTTAATGTCGAACCAATATTTTTACCATAAATCTTTTCAAACTTTCGGGGGGGGGGCAGATTTCATTTTAATGGTTTGAATTTATTGAATATTTTTCAGTGCTTTTCTGCTTTCTTATTCTGAGTACTGAGACAGAATAGGGAATTTAAACATGATTTATAAACCCAATAATTTATGTTACATTTATATTACTTAATAACCCTTGCAAGGGGAAATTGAAAGCATTTTTCTTAATTTTTGTATGTATATGTGTATGTATGTATGCATGTTATCATGAGTGTCATTTCACTGTGTGCAAGTGCACATACATGTGTGTGTTTCAGTGTGGAAGGTAGACTTTGAAATCTGCTCTCTTCCTTGGTTTGTCTTTACTTTACTTACTGAGACATGGGCTCTTGCTGAACCCAGGAGCTCAGCCATTTGGCTATTCTTGGTAGTGACCTTGCCATGGGGATCCCCTATCTCTACCTCAGAGGTTGGAATAACAAATGGAGTGCCATGACCTTCCAGCTTTATGTGGGTGCCGGGAATCTAACCTTAGTCCTCACACTTGCTTAGCAAGTACTTTATGCACTGAGCCATATCTCTAGCCTGCAAACTTATATTTTAATTAAAATATTTCCTTGCTCCACTATGTTCATAGCAGCCTTATTTATAATAGCCAGAAGCTGGAAAGAACCCAGATGCCCTTCAATAGAGGAATGGATACAGAAAATGTGGTACATCTACACAATGGAATATTACTCAGCTATCAAAAACAACGGCTTTATGAAATTCGTAGGCAAATGGTTGGAACTGGAAAATATCACCCTGAGTGAGGTAACCCAATCACAGAAAAACACAGATGGTATGCACTCATTGATAAGTGGCTATTAGCCCAAATGGTTGAATTACCCTAGATGCCTAGAACACATGAAACTCAAGACGGATGATCAAAATGTGAATGCTTCACTCCTCCTTTAAAAGGGGAACAAGAATACCCTTGGCAGGGAATAGGGAGGCAAAGATTAAAACAGAGACTGAAGGAACACCCATTCAGAGCCTGCCCCACAAAAAAAATATTTCCTAAGTCACTACTCAATTATAATCACTAATTGAACACCTTACAATGCATTAATGACAGTGATCTATATAACTTGACCCAAATAGATAAAAGTACTTTTGATGAATAATGGCATAACAAATATTGATTTTATTTATTGATTAAATGATAAATTAATCTAGCTACATATCTACTGTCTATCTATCTATCAATTATCTATCTATCTATCTATCTATCTATCTATCTATCTATCTATCTATCTATCTTCATCTATCTATCCTGCCCAGAGGTACTATTTAACTTAAGAAACATGGAGGGCATTTGTGGGTGCTTTTGTATCATTAGTCAGTGGGATTTGGGCATACACAACGTTCATAGTTCTGACAATTTTTGAGTGTCTCATGATTTTCTAAAAGGACAAAGGGCAAACCTTTCCTTTTGAGCTATGCACTGAAAGTGGGATACAGTAGCTTCTTTGTTTGGTGCTGGGCAGTGCCCTCAGGTGCTCCTGTCAGGCACAGCACTGGCTATTCCTCCTCAGCCTTATCAGGTCAATATCATTGTTACAAATTTCATCAACTTTTCTTTTTTGATAATAAAATATAAATTTGGATTTAATGATCATTGTTAGTGATTGAACCGGCACCCTGACATGAACTAGCCAACCAATAGGTAAGGTTTATACTCAGCACCTTTCATAAAGGTGCTCTATCCATCCATCCATCCATCCATCCATCCATCCATCCATCCATCCATCCATCCATCCATCTATACATACATCCATCTATGCATACATATATCCATTTATTCATCTATCTATCCACCCACCCATCCATCCATTCTTCCATCCATCCTTCCATCTATACATACATATATACATACATCTATCCATCATTCTATCTATACATGCATACATACATACATACATACATACATACATACATACATAATCCATCCGTTTAATGGATGTTTATTAACTACCCTCTTTGTATCAGATATCATTCTAGGTACTGGAATTTCAACAACCCTAAAACAGGGACACAGCCTCACTTATAAATGGTTTACATTCTAGTATGTAGGTATAGACAATAAACAAAATAAATAAGCAAAGCATATGGTATCCATATGAAGCCAAGTAATATGGAGAAAGGAAGTTTCATGGAAGAGGGGATCCATACTTGTACATAATGGCAAAGGACAGCCTCAATGGGAAGGTAATATTTAGACAAAGATAAAGGGCAGCAAAGGAGAGAGTCATGTCAATATATCCAGCAAAGCGTGTCTAGGAAGAGGAAGCAGAAAGTAGAAATGTTCAGGGGTGTAAGATTGCTTGGTGCTTTAAGCAGAATGACAAGGAAGACAGTAAGTTAGGAGAAACAATGGAGGGGAGATACAGGTGAGGCGGGCCGATCACACAGGTCATGGTAAGGGATGTGCTATTTCCAATGGGAAAGAAGAGCTACTGGATATGATCACACAGAGAAATAACACTAGTTAATTCAGGATTCAAAATAATCACCGTGGCAAGCTTATCAGCTAAGGGTGAAGTTAAACAGGAGGGAGATTGAAAGGAAATTATGATCCAGTTACCTCATAGGACAGAACGATGGTTTGATAAGACCATCAGACAGAATGGAGAACCCACCTAGAGCTGGTCATGACTTGAAGCGAGATTATTCAGCTACGTGGACCAGGCAGACTAAGATTTAGCTAAAGAGGGATTAGGGGGATGTTGGCCCTGGAAACTGGGAAGGAGAATAACAATCGAAATGTAAATAAGAAATACGCAAGTTAATAAAGATGGGAAAAAAACCCCAACATATCTGAAAACAATAAAGATAAGCAATATTTCTAAAAAAAAATTTCAACAAGTCGGGTGGGACAGGGGGACTGAGGGTCATGTGAGGAAGTGACTTAGGGGTGGACTATGGAAATGAGGCTAGGAAGAAGGGAAATGAGCATTGCAAAGCCAGTGGGTTCAGTGGACAGGAGGTGTTATGCTGTAGGTTTATTGGGTATGGGGCAGAGGAAGATGGTTAAAAATTGACAGTGAAATTCAGATTATAGTACAAAAAATGGTTGATTTAGAGATTCAGGCTCTCAATCTGAATTATATTATGGAAAAATTATACCATAGCAAAATCCATCTTTATAAGATTATATACGTTAGGTTAGTCAGCAACAACAGCAGCAACAAACCTAACAAACAATTCTAAATAGATAAAATTTAAAATAAAAAAATCAAACAAAATAAACAGGGACAAACTCAAGGGAATAACTTACCTCCTATTCTGTTTAAAAAAAGATACTGAATAAAATCCCTGAGAATCCCATTCATACACCCCATTGAACAAGGCACTGGCTATGCAGAAGGAAAGCATTTGTAAACAATAGCACAGACATGGTTACAATTAAACAAAAACACAAGGCTACTTGGTAAATGTTTACAACTGGGACATTCTGCTAGTTAGGAAAAATATCCAGGTTCCTTTGTTGCTTTTAAAAAAGGGACCTTTAGATTCTAAGGACATACTACTTGAAAATGGTTTAATTTTATTTAGCACTTTAAAAATACACAAGATGAAATGCCATTGTTTATAATGGACTAATGGCAGTTGCTTTAAGTGACTTAAAAACTGCATTAGATACATTGTAATGGGAATTTGAATGTGTTGGCTGCCTTTCTTATATGCCTATATTTTTCGTAAGCCTTTTAAAATATAAATAATATAAAAATGTCAATCTCTGTAGGTAGTTAAATATAAAAGATAATCAAACATGTAATTACTCTAAAGACAGAAATTAAAATAGCTTAAATACAAACTTTCTGCAGTGCTGGATTATCAAACTCAGAGCCTTGTGTAGATGAAGCAAATGCTTTATTACTGAGATACATCTCAGACCAATGCAAATATTTTTACAAGCTCACAATAAATATATGCTTGACAGTGTCCAAAATTAAAATACTTAAAAAGTTTCATGATGAAAAAAATCAAAAATTTTAACTGGTGCCACATATAATTCTGAGAGCCACCTAAGCTTGGGAAGTATTTCTCTCCCGAGATCAGAAACCAGCAGGCTCAGCCCCTAAAGTTAATTTAGCCAGCCACACGTGATTGCATATAAACCTTTACTGGAATACATATACATACATCTTTAAATACAACAAAAACATATATCACACATACTACATTTATGCTTCTATCTACATTTCTTCCTATAACAAAAAAATTTGTTCAGAAAAGACAAAATTTCAGAGTGATTATCCTATATTTCATGAATTTTTAAGTGGAGTGCCATCACATTTTTTTTCTGTGCTTCTTCTGGGGACACTACGGAGTTTAAAACATCATCTTTACTATTTATACTGCTGTGTATTTGCAACATGACTTAGGAGTTTTGAGTCAAGTCCTTGGTGGTGTCTCTTGGTAAGGACATGTGGCTTTACTTTCATTGATTCCACACTCGGATCTTTGTTTGCTATTACCCCAACTTGTTAAGTTGTAGTCCAGCCGAATGGTGCTTGTCATTCAATCCTAGGGCACCTCTGTGTTGGTGTGGAAATAGGGTGTCAACAGAGCTCCCAGCTCAGCTAGCTATAGGTAAAAACAACATCTGGTTCCAAGAGTAAACCTTTTGTACCATTAGAAGTCTGGGTGGGGGGATCCATAGAGGGTTCACAGGTGGCATTGGGTAAAAAAGGGGTCACAATGGGAGAAGGTGGTGCTCCATGGGGGCAGGGACAGGACACCACACCAATCTCAGGAGGCAATACATGGGGAGGAGGCTACTCTGGGGTTTTCTATCTGGAAGTGGGGGTTCAGGACACCATATGGTCTCTCATTAGTGTAGTGGGGTGGGAGAAACTGGGGAGACATGGGATGGGCTCTAGAATTCCTCTCTGCCATTCACTGCAGTCACAAGATAGCATGCAGGCTTCTTGGTGTGTGAAGTCAGTAGCAGGCAAGTGAACCAAGTGGGTTCTTTGTCATCAACTCTGGAATGGGTTCCTAAGAACTCTTTTTAATAGGGTGGTCATATAATAGGCAGGGATTTTTCAAGTCTAGGAATATAATGGAGGAAGGGAGACAAATTTCCAAATGTCTGTAGCATTTCTGTAGTAGATTAGTCCTTAAATGTTACAGAAGAGGCAATTGATATTTTGGGAAGACAACTTAAAAAATACCATGAGTGATAAATTTGAATCTGAACTCAAGCACAGGCTCATTTTTTCTTTTCACCACAGTGTACTTGGAGTGATTTGTGGTACAGGCTTTTCAGCAGAGGGCAAACTACATCCCTGTCTGTGGTTAAACAAACTGGTGGATTATAAGTCAGAGGTGGCATTAGACGGAAATGAGCTTTGGAAGAAAGGATGAAGGGGATACCTTTAAAGATACCTCCCATTTACATGATTCAAGGGACGAAGAAAATCCATGTGGGAGAACCAACATGGTCAGTGCCATAGTGTGTGGGACGACACCAAGGGAGCATCAAGGGGGCACAGATGCATAGTATCTTACATGACTGATGGTCTCCAGAATAGTGCTGAGAAACTCCCAGTTTAAACACGACAGTAGCTGGACCTGTGGAATTAGACATTACTCTTCCTAGAACTGATTGATGGCACAATAGAAGTTAACAATGGCTTTAAAAGTAGGCAGGACAGAGGGAACATAAAACCCCTTGGAAAATTGTCCTGGTTGTTTTTGTTTTTTTTTTTTTGTTTTTTTGGTCTCTATTCCAATAAACAGTGCTGGCTTATTTTCTGTTATTTTTTTTCCATTCAAGTTTGATTCCATGATCTGATCTGTGGTGCTTACTTAGTTCATTCTCTGACCAAATCCCCTTTCCAGATTCTCTGTTCTCATGCTGTGATTTAAAATAGCTTCCTGACCTATGTTTTTGCTCTGATCTGCTTATCCCAGACCTCCTTTATCGTACTTATGCCTGAAGGAATCTGACCAACACATCCCGCCTGCTCCTTCTCTGAAAGATTCAGATTCCTTGTCTACTAGCCCATTTCTCCTGTCCTTGGTACTGTTTGACAGGTAGCAGCAATATCAATAGGGATAGTAACAACAAAAATGAAATTTAGCCATAATATCAGGTGATATCCGTTATTGTGGTATAACAATACCACACATCTTCACACACATGGTTCTACTTTATTCTTATGTCTACAGGAACAAAAGAGTAGAAAAGAACGTGCAGATTACTAATAAGGATATTGAGGCATGAACCACTAAATAACTTATCTGAGGTCACCTACCCAATAAGTGGTGGAATGCAGATTCACCATGGGGCTGACGAGATAGCTCACTGGGTAAGAGTGCTTGCAACAAGGCCTGATGACATGAGTTCCATTCCCGGTTTTCCTGTTCAGGAGAAGTGAACTGTCTCGTGTAAGATACATGCATGTTGTCCTCTGGCCTCCACACTCACGTGTACATGACCTCATCCTATAAATAAATAGATAAATGTAGTAAAAATTATTTTATAGAAAGATTCACAAAAGATTTTTGAACCCATTTCAAACTCCATGTGGCATCTTATAAAATGCAGATGGGTGATGAAAGGTGGCTTAGTGACTTAATGTGTGCTTCTTTTTGATTGCTTGACATCCAGTTAATATATAGTATTTATATATGTATATAAATAATATAAATTAATAATATATAATTACATATTAATAATATGATTGTATATAATAGTAATATATATAATATATAGAGGAACATTGTGAAGAATATTTGACAGAACATAGAAACCAATAAATGAAAAAAGTGACATAGTAGTTGAGATTTTAAGTATGAGTGTGTGGCTTTTCTCAGTGTTATCTATCTCAGAACTATCTCAGAGGATAGTTCCAGAAAACGTATTTTGAGTCTCACTTGAAGAGATCATGGGGAAAACAAGCAAATAAGCAATGTCATAGAGAGTGTCCTGTGGTAAACCAATTAAGGGGTATGTTTTATCATTGTGTTCCTAGTTCCTCATATTGTGTCTGAAATTTTAAAAAAAAAAGACTATATGTTCATCTTTATTAGCTAAAGTGTATAGCGAATGTTTCCATGTCCCTATGATAGTGTTTGTATTCATCACATAGGAAACAATAAGGATTGGCTGGCCTGGAGAGATGGCTAATTGGTGAACCTTCCAGTGAACCTGAATTTAGTTCTCATTATCTGCATCAGGACGCTTATAACTGCCCATATCTCCAGCACCAGAGGATCTGACATCCACTTCTGGCCTCTCTGGTGGGGGGGGGGGGGAGAGAGACAGAGACAGAGAGAGACAGAGAGAGAGACAGAGAGAGAGAGACAGAGAGAGACAGAGAGAGGGGGGGAGGGAAGGAGAAAGACAGATATATAGAGAGAAATCTTAAAAAGGAAAGGCTGTAGAGTAATTGGCTTGAGGGCTAGAAAGATAATGAGAACATAGTATCTAATGAGAAAACTTCAGCAGCCAAGTCTTTGAGTTTTGTTAGGGCTTTAGAGTAGTGTCTTAGTTACTTTGCTACTGCTGTAATAATGCATCATAACCAAGGCAACTTACAAAAGGAATCATTTAATTTAGGTCTTACTTAAGTGTCAGAGGGTAAGTTCAGGACCATCCTGGCAAGGAGCATAACAGCAGGCAGGCTGCATGTTGAGACAACAACCATGACACACACACACACACACACACACACACACACACACACACACACACACAGATAGAGACAGAGACAGAGACAGAGACATAGAAAGAAAGAGACGGACAGAGACACAGAAGAGAAACAGAGAGTCAGAGGGATAGAAAGATAGGTAGATAGGTAGATAGATAGATAGATAGATAGATAGATAGATAGATAGATAGATAGATAATTGTGTAGACTTTTAAGACCTCAAAACCTACCCTTAGTAACATGCCTCTTCCAACAAGGCCACACCTTTTAGTCCTTCCCAATCAGTTCCATGAACTTTGAATCATGCATGCAACCATATGAGCTTATGGAAGTCATTCTCATTCACATCACTACAACTAGAAGGCCACAAGTAACTATTAAGTGTCATCAACATAGAAGACATAGAAGCAGGTTAGTTTTTAGAGTAACTGTTATATAGTAAAATCTTAGTGAAAGTAAGAGATAGTTGAATCAGTGAAGGAAATAAAAAGGCAATCATGAAGGCATAGAAGTAGTGCCAGAGAATTCAAGAGAGGAAATAATTAAAAAGACATTTAACTGCTTCAAGTTAGTAGAGAATGATGAGGAAAATTCATTAGTAGAAACCTCAGATGGAGTCAGCTTCCAAGAAAAACAGCTCAATAGAGTACAGGCAGAACAAATCTGCTCTCGGGTGTTAAATAAGGGATTTTGTGGCAGTTCAGTCTCCATGACAGGTGTGGTTAAACAGAACATGTTTAGTAAAGGGGGGCGGGGATGAAAAGAAAGTTGGAAAGTTAGCAGAATAAATAAATCTTACTGCTATACTTTGGAATGTAAAATACAGTTTGATAAGTTTAGTATTTAATAGCTTGAATGTTTAGTTTCCAATTCAAGATAGAGTTGAAACAGTGAAGGCAATTACATTGCATATCCAGAGAATTTATATGGCTTTTGGTTTTGAAGAGGGTCTTCCTAGATGTAGAGCCTGTTGGCTAGCACTAGGAAAGGAAAGTGGAGGTGAAGAGATCAAAGGATGGATGTGCACTGGATCAGAGATTGTTCAGTTGGGAAGCAAAATCCTCTTTGGGAGCAGGAATTGAGCTACTTTTGTGCTACTGTGACAATTTCTCAAAGACAAATTTATTTTGGTTCATCTTTTCCATCTATCGAGATAGGGAAGAGGTGGTAGGTCACCTCAGTTTATAGTGGTGGGAGCATAGGGTTGAGGCTGTTCACATAATGGTAGACCAAAGTGTAGATAAGCAGCCAGACACTGCCCAGGGATATCATACCCCAAGAATTCCCCACATCTCTGGTGACTTCCTTCTCCTAAGCCCTGTCGTCCCAAAGGTATAAAACTTCTCCAAAAAGCACTACCAGCTGGAGCCAAATGTTCAAAGCATGAACTTGTAGAAGGCATTTCCAAACCATAGCAGTCTTTTCTGGTTAGGTGAAGAACACCTGAGAAGCAACAGTTTGAGGAAAGGTTGATTTCGGCTCACAGTTTCTGAGGTATCAGTCCATGGCCACTTGACTGTATTGCTGGCCAGGTAGAACATCATGGTGACAAGAACATATGACGGGCAGCTGCTCATCTCTTAGCAACAGAGAAATGGAGCAGAGAGAAGGACCATACTGGCTGGCTTCCTCCTCCTGCTCTTGTTCTAGATGTACCTCCTAGACACTGGTGTTGGCTGCCTTTCTGTCCCACTTGCCCCTTGCCTCTATAATACTCTCTCAAGCACTTCCCAAAGTATGATTTTCTAATCTCTTATGCATTTCTCAACCTAAGCACCAGTGGACAATCAAAATTAATCACAGGAAGGGGGACTAACCTACTGCATTTACAAAAGAGGCAGCCACAGTCCAGAGAGGCAGCCACAGTCCAGAAAGGCAGCTTGGGACATTTGCGTCTTAGTGAAAAGCAACATGAAAGCTATACTTTCATTTTCTCATGTCTTCAGGCTGTAAGGAATCCCATGCTTCCATTGTTCATCTCCAGTACAATTCTGGTGTGTAGACAATGAATTATTGTCACTTTACTCAAGGGTGTTGCTGACCAGAGGATTGAACAACACACATCCTGGGAAAGTAGTTTTCTTCTCAGACTATTTCTAGGACTAATCTGGCTATTTTGCAAACAGGGATGGAGAAATGTAGATCATGGGTGTTGCCTCCCCAGGGTCATCATTAGCCAGACCAGCTGTCTGACAAGCTCACAAGCCTATGGCTATAGAAGCCAATCTCACACAGGAAAGATGAGTTATACAGATAAGCCTCTTTTCAACTCTGTCTGCTGGAATGATGCCTTGGCTCTTTGAATTAGCTCTTGCAGAAATATCAGATTGAACCATATAATCTTCTCAGCCAATAGCTTATCACAGTTTGCTTAAAATGTCCTCTCCTATGAGTCTTGTTTGGGTCTGCCAAGGCAGGGATGCATACTGGGATTCCTACACGCGAAGACTTTTGCACTAAGGATATTCAACATGTTTCACATTCTACCTGTAGAATAAACCACAGCACAGTTCCTGAGATGAAGAAGAATGTAGTTCTGACCATCTATTCACTGAAGGGCCTCAGGATGCTGAGACAAACAGCAAGCTGGGAATTTTATGGAAATGTATTTATCTATATGCAAATATTGATTTTCTTCTCCAAAAGTATTTTTCTCTTTCCCTGAAATGTGAAGCTATGCCTCATGTGACAGAGATGAATATGTATGTGGTATGTATGTATATTTTATGTATACACATGTTAGAATTCATTCCTTGTGCTTGGAAAACACAAAGGCAACAATTTCCAGAGCTGAAGAAGGGGGAGAATATTTGACTAAAACACTAAAATATTTCTTAATTTTTTTTACACAATTATCGAGCAGTTTTCCCTTGACCTTATCTTTTGTCTCCTACACTGCCATGCAGTTTTTACATTATTATTCTAGTCAGCCCCACAAAACCTGAGGCAGCCCATTTAGAAATCTCTCTTAACATATTAAACTGAATAGCAAATAGATAATTTCAATCATAACTCACAGCCAATAAAAACCTTCCAGAAACCAGCAGACTCTCAGAACCTTTGAAGCTTTTCTCTTTAACTACAGGATTCTAGAGGATATTAAAATCAAATTCAGGAAATTCTGTGGGTGGCACAGGGGAGGAAACATTTCAAGGTCTTTCAAAACCTCAAACCTAGGCGCGCCCAGCTGTACTTCAGTTATGGGTTCAAAATGTGTCTCTCCTTGTTCTAAACAGAAGGTGGAAACTACTATTGGTAACGCTTTCTTCTGGAGACATTCTGTTGTCTAAACAAAACTGTGAGAAACGCATAGGGGACCAGGGAAAAGGTGGAGGAATGATAGACTCAACAGTCATATGTTCAGAGAGTTCACAGTCTATGGAAATATCTACATGCTTATTGTAGAGAAAGATTTGGCCAAATTATCTGGAAAAAAAAAAACCAGGTTCTTCTGTTTAAAAAAAGACATCAAAAACCTCACCCCAAAAAACCTATCATTTTCCATTATCCTTTAAAATATCTAATAACTCCTTCTGCCAAGACTTAGGTTCATCTGCCTTGCTAGCCAAGTCAAACTTGTCATGAATTTACATGAATCAGCATGACACCATCCCCTGGGGTATAATCTGTAATCGTTCTTCAATGTGAAGAATATAGCTGGGTATTTACTTTTAAGAGACTATAATTTCTTTATCCTTAATTTTATATACCTTAATCATCTTTCCTCTAAACCCTTCAAAGTTCATCATATAATAAAAGTATGGGCTTGGTTCTTCTTACCTATGATTATCCTCGGATCATCTCTTTCATTTTGAATTCTGAGAAAATGTTGGAGACACTGAAACAGTATCCAATTTTTTTTTCTTCACAAAATATGAGATGGTGGAGCTCACTCACACACAACAAAATGTCAGAATTGATGTTTCTGCCGAGACACAGAAATATGACTGCTTCTGCACTCTGAGGGAGCAAGCAGTTAAGTTTCTGTGCAACTTAACTTCCCAAGGAGTAGCCAAGGACCCGGATACATTCTGAAACCACTCGCCTACCCTAAGTCCATCAAAGGGTAGGAAGTGGACATGGCTCCAGTATTTGCAGGGATTTTTGGGGGGAGGGTTATGCTAAGTCTTATCTCTTTAGGGGCGGGTAGGCAAGTATTTCCTTCTTCTTCTCAAATCAAGACAAAGAAGATTTAGCAGATGGCATGAGGAACTTGATATGTGTCCTCTGTGGTTAAGGAAACGGCTGGCTGTTATCCGATGATCACATGGAAATCCTAAGTGGTAACAGCAGTCTGCTAGCAGCCCTGACCACAGGAATGTCGAGGTGGCCATGTTGCTCACTCTCCCTTTCCAGTACCTCCTGAGCAATAGTACTGGGAATGTTTGCCACAGACCAGATGTGGGACATCCAAGGGAAAGCTTCCCTAGATGCTGAGACTCAAACTGTTATTTGGGTCTATTTTTCTCTTTCTGTTTTTCTGTTTCTTAGCATAACTTTTTTTCAGATTGGTCCACTTTTTGTAATGTCAGAATGACTGTGATCAATTCCTTGGGCAAAGCCTTCTAAATGGAGCAGACGTTCATGTGAGTAATAGCAGAGTCATGCCAGAGGAAGGTAGGGTGTGGTTGCCAGGTACACTAGCTCGTCATAATGGTCTAAATACTCAGCATCCCTCTGGTTCTCATGTCACGCATTTCAGGGTTCTAGACTTGTTTGACCTACATCTACTATTTTGAATTCATTAAACTGTCTCTATTTCACACCCCCCTCAACTGTGGTTTTATTATATCCACTATATTATTCTCCCTTTATGCATATCTGAGTCTTTGTGAAATCTTTCGGAGATAGTGTCCTCATGCAGTAGTTTTCTTCTAGGATCCAGATTTGGTTCTTATAGCATGAAGTCATTTATGTCCCTCCGCTTTGTGGCAAATGGCTTTCTTTTTAAGGTTGGGTAATATTCCATGTATATACTTATATATACACATACATCAACTATATCTCTTTTCTATGTGATATATAAAACACATAAAGTCTGATGTATATATGTAATACATCTATATCTATTAATGGACATGTACTGTGTTTTTGTACCTTACCTTTGTAAATAATGACGCAATGACCTTGAGAGTGAGCATGTCCTCATAGCTGGAAGTGACAGCTCCTGTGGTGTATACCCAAAAAAAGAGTTTATTTCTTCCTCTGCCCTTGTCAACATTTGTTAGCTCATCTTTGTTGTTCAGGGCTGGAATTTACTCCCCTACTGACTCAGTCTGCTAAATCCTGGGTTTACAGACATGTGTTACCAAGCCTGACTCTCTTCCGTTCTATAATAGCAATCTTCACAGGAGGGAGGGAACATATCATCGTGATTTTACCTCCTTATCCCATTCCCACTTTGTAAATGTTGTTGTAAATGAAATGGTTTCCTTAGTTTCTCTCTCACATAGGTTGTTATTTGTGAAGAGAAATGTTATTGGTCTTTATAGATCGGTTTCGTAACTGACTGTTTACTATGTTTCCATGTTGATTCTAACAGATTATTTTAGTGGGATTTTTTTTTGACCTCAATAATTGTAGCATTTACAAAGGACAATAATTGCACTTCCTTTTCTCTGGTTTTGGTATCTTTTATTTCTCTTTATTATCGGATTGCTTCCATTACTATTTCCAGTGGTATACAAAATAAAAATGATAACTTGACTTTCCTGCCTTGTACATCTTTGCAGAGAGATGTTCTTTGTTCTCCATTGATATAATGAACTATGAATGTTTTATAAACAGCCTCCATTAAACTGAGAAAAATATTCTTTCATACCTAAACTGCTAACACTTTTTTTTTAAATCAAGAAAGAATGATGTGATGGGAATGGTGGCACACATTTATGATTTCAGCACTGGGGAAGGTGAGGCAGGATGATCATGAGTTTGAGGCCAACCTTAGCTACACAGTGAGAATCTTCATAAATAACTAAATAAAAAGAAAAGGTGTTGAGTATTAATAATTGTGTTTTCTGCATAACTGAAATAATCATGTGTGTTTATGTTTCATTCTGACTAGCTGACTGACTAGCATATATTAAGCTGTGTGCCACAGCTGAGTCCAATTTACAAATAAAGTATACTTGAGAAATACTGCGGTGTTTAAAAAACATATGTTTTTGAAAACTTTTAGAAGAATAGTAAAGATAATGACAAAAATTTCATATAACTCTTTTAGACTTGTTATCATGGCACATTTGTTATAATAAGTAGGGTCCTAGTCATCTGTTGTAATTAAATTCTTCTACTTTAAGGATATTTCAAATGGGAAATTACAATGATTTTAGCCAAATAAACCAATGCACAAATAGTTCCAATGTCATAGAAACGTAAAGAAGAAGAGAGAAAGGAAGGCCGTGGGCACAGTCACTAATGTTCCTTCAGAAGATCAGGGACTGGACTTCCAGATTTCTACTTACAACTTTGTAATTGATGTGTAGGATGGCGTGCAAAATGACAGAATTTGCAAGCTTTCTATTTTTAAGAGATTTAGATCAGTGATTGCCTACTATTACCAAGAAAGGGTTAATGCGGGCTCCATAATACTGTTTGTAGAGTCCCATTCCAGTTTTGTTAAAGGCCTTCTTTTAAAGCACTTACTATCAAATGCTTCCTCAGCATCTAATGAAAGGATCATGTTTCTTTTTCTTTGAGTTTATGTAGTGGATCATTTTGATGGATTTCCGTATATCGAACCATCCCTGCAGCCCTGGGATGAAGTCTACTTGATCATGATGGATGATTGTGTTGATATGTTCTAGGATTGAGTTTGCAAGATGGTTATTGAGTATTTTTGCATTGCTATTCATAAGAGAAACTGGTCTGCAGTTCTCTTTGTTTGTTGGGTCTTTGTGTGGTTTAGGTATAAATGTAATTGTGGCTTCATAGAACAAATTGGGGTAGTATTCCTTCTGTTTCTATTTTGTGGAATACTTTGAAAATACTTTGGTATTACGTCTTTTTTGAAGGTCAGATAGAATTCTGCACTAAACCCATCTGGTACTGGCTTTTTTAGTTGGGAGACTTTTTAATGACTGCTTCTAATTTCTTTAGGGGTTATGGGACTGTTTATATGGTTTATCTGATCCTGTTTTAACTTTAGTACCCAGTATCTATCTAGAAAATTGTCCATTTCATTCAGATTTTCCAGTTTGATTGCGTATAGACTTTTGTAGTGGGGTGTTCAAGTCTCCCACTATTATTATGTGTGGTGCAATGCATTTTTTGAGCTTTAGTAATGTTTCTTTTATGAATGTGAGTGTCTGTATAATTGGGGCATAGATGTTCAGAATTGAGAGTTCATCTTGGTAGACTTCCCTTGGTGAGTATGAAGTGTCCTTCCATATCGTTTTTGATAACTTTTGGTTGAAAGTCAATTTTATTTGATATTAAAATGGCTACTTCAGCTTGTTTCTTGGGACCATTTGGTTGGAAATTTTTTTCCAACCTTTTACTTTGACGTAGTGTCTGTCTTTGTCACTGAGGAGCATTTTCTGTATGCAGCAAATGCTGGGTCCCGTTTACATATCCAGTCAGTTTGTCTATGTCTTTTTATTGGGGAATTGAGTCCATTGTTGTTAAGAGATATAAGGAAAAGCGATTGTTGCTTCCTATTATTTTATTGTTAGAGGTAGAATTATGTTTATGTGGCTTTCTTATTTTGGGTTTGTTGGAAGAAGATTACTTCCTTCCTTTTTCTAGGGTGTAGCTCTCCTCCTTGTGTTGGAGTTTTTCCATCTATTACACTTTGTAGGGCTGGATTTGTGGAAAGATATTGTGTAAATTTGGTTTTGTCATGGAATATCTTGGTTTCTCCATCTATGTTATTTGAGAGTTTTTCTGGATATAGTAGCCTGGGCTAGCATTTGTGTTCCCTTAGTGTCTGTATGACATCTCCCCAGGATCTTCTGGCTTTCATAGTCTCTGGTGCCAAGTGTGGTGTAATTCTAATAAGTCTGCCTTTATATGTTACTTGACCTTTTTCCTTTACTGCTTTTAAAATTCTTTCATTGTTTTGTGCATTTCTCAAAGAAAAAGAACTTCAGACCAATTTCCCTTGTGAATATGAATGTAAAAATTCTCAATAAATTCTCGCAAACTGAATCCAAGAAAAATCCAAAGGATCATTCACCATAATCAAGTAGGCTTTATCCTAGGAATGCAGGGATGGTTCAATATATGGAAACCCATCAATATAATACACTATGTAAACAAACTCAAAGGGAAAAAAGCATGATCATCTTATTAGAGGCTGAGAAAGCATTTGATAAAATCCAACACCCCTTTATGATAAAAGTCTTGGAAAAATCAGGAATTCAAGGCTTATACCTAAATATAGTAAAAGCAATATATAGCAAACAAGTAGCCAATATCAAACTAAATGGAGAGAAACTTGAAGTAATCACACTAAAATTAGGGACTAGACAAGGCTGCCCACTCTCTCCCTACCTATTCAGTGTAGTACTCTTATTTCTAGCCAGAGTGATTAGATAACAAAAGGAGGTCAAAGGGATACAAATTTGAAAGGAAGAAGTCAAAATATCACTATTTTCAGATGATAAGATAGTATACTTATGTGATCCCAAAAATTCCACCAGAGAACTCCTACAGCTGATAAACAACTTCAGCAAAGTGGTTGAATATAAAATTAACTCAAAAAAATCAATAGCCTTCCTATACTCAAAGGATAAATAGGCTGAGAAAGAAATTAGGGAAATGACACCCTTCACAATAGTCACAAACAATATAAAATTCCTTGGTGTAACTCTAACCAAGCAAGTGAAATATCTGTATGACAAGAACTTCAAGTCTCTGAAGAAAGAAATTGAAGAAGATCTCAGAAGATGGAAAGATCTTCCATTTTCATGGATTGGTAATATAGTAAAAATGGCCATTTTACCAAAAGCAATCTACAGATTCAATACAATCCCCATCAAAATTCCAACTCAATTTTTCATAGAGTTAGACAGAGCAATTTGCATATTCATTTGGAAAAGCAAAAAACCCGGATAGCAAACAAACTGTTCTTAACAATAAAAGAACTTCCAGGGGGAATCCCTATCCCTGACCTCAAGCAGTATTACAGAGTAGTAGTGATAAAAACTATAAGATATTGGTACAGAGACAGTCAGATCAATAGAAAAGAATTGAAGACCCAGAAATGGGCCTACACACCTACGGTCAGTTGATCTTTGACAAAGGAGCTAAAACCATTCAATGGAAAAAGGAGAGCATTTTCAAAAAATGGTGCTGGTTCAACTGGAGGTCAGCATGTAGAACGAAATTGATCCATCCATATTGCCTTGTACAAATCTCAAGCCCAAGTGGATCAAGGACCTCCACATGAAACTAGATACACTGAATCTAATAGAAGAGAAAGTGGAGAAAAGCCTCGAACACTTGGGCACAGGCAAAAATTTCCTGAACAGGACAGCAGTGGCTTAGGCTCTAAGATCAACAATTGACAGATGAAACCTCATAAAATTGCAAAGCTTTTGTAAGACAAAATACACTGTAAATAGGAGAAAATGGCAACTAACAGATTGGGAAAAGATCTTTACCAATTCAACATCTGATAGAGGGCTACAATATCAAATATATACAAAGAACTCAAGAAGGTAGACTCCAGAGAACCTTATAAAAGAGTGGGGCACAGAGCAAAACAAAGAATTCTCAACCGAGGAATCTCTAATGACTGAGAAACACTTAAAGAAATGTTCAACATCATTAATCATCAGGGAAATGTAAATCAAAATAACCCTGAGATTACAACCCACACTAGTCAGAATGGCTAATATAAAAAACTCAGGTGACAACAGATGTTGGTGGTGATGTAGAGAAAGAGGAATACTCCTCCATTGTTGGTGGGATTGCAAGCTGGTACAACCACTCTGGAAATCAGTCTAGCAGTTCCTCAGAAAATTGGACATTGTACTGAAAGACCCCCAAAGAGGACCTTTCCCTCAGGAGGAGTCCTAAGCGCCCAATGACCGAGCCGAGTCCACTCGGATGCAATCAGCAAGAGGATTTATTGGAAAACACAGGTACCTGCGGGCACACAGTCTCTTCGGAGGACTTGCGCGCCCAGCAGCTCCAGCATGGGGCTTTTATAGGAATTGGGGAAGCAGAAGCGGGCGTACAGAAGCAGATGCATAGTTACAGGGATTGGTGGATTCAAACGAGGCACATAGACATGTTCACATATGATTGGCTATTTCACCTGATGAGGTAATAAAGTATAGCTACACACATTGGCAGGTTTGGGGTGTCCTGGATGTCGGGGGCTGGGGGCTTATCTCTTCCTGCCAGGTGGCCTGTGAGTCAGATCCAGTACTCCTGGTCTGTTCTGCATTCCTTTCCTTATCTTTATGGCTTGCCAGTCCTGCCTAGACAGTGTTTCCTGTGCTCCTTTATCTTTATGGCCTGCTAGTCCTGGCTGTAGGGCTTAGCCCTCGGTCTGTGACCTTTTGGGGTTTATTCTTTTAATTTTGTATCTGTGGCCTTTTGGGGTTTATTCTTTTAATTTTGTATCTCCAAACCTAGAATTCGTATAATTCTCCTTTCATTCCCTTCTCCTTCTACTAAATAATTCTAATCTTAGAATTTTGATATCAAGTCTTGTATTTGGCCTCCCCAGTTGTCCTAACTGACTGGTACTGTTGTCTCAGTCACACAGGGTCCAAAAACTAAAACCAAGAAAATTATTAATAATGGCACAGCTGTAGCAGAGAGTAGGGTAGTCATCCAGGGAGACTGAGTGAACCAAGACTCAAACCAACCTTGTTAAGCGTCTCTATCTTTTTGTAGGAGTCAAGCCTATTAACTAGTTTCTTTAACATACATGGACCTATAATCAGGAGCAGAAGCAAAACTAAGAAGGGTCCCATAAGGGAAGATATCAGAGTAGTTATCCAAGGAGATCCACTAACCCAGCTCTCGAACCATTCCTGATGTGCTTCTCTGTCTTTCTGTCTTTTATCTAACCTTTCTCTAAATTTATTCATGGAGTCTTTAATCACTCCTGAATGGCAGTTCTGAATTCTCTATAAGCCTTGCATTGCAACAGCAGATGTCCTTGTGCTGCCCTTGCAGCACCTAGATAGCCTTAGCCCTAAGTAATTCTCAACTCCTTTTTTTTTGTGTCTTACTAAGTCTTTAGCATCAGGATTCCAATCTGGACACTATCTGAATCTATACACCAAGGTCATGACTGTCTTTCAGAACTTCTAAACTCATACAGGTTGTGATCCCTGAGGCACAGTCCCAAGAAGTGTTAGGAGTACTAACATATGCAATGTTACATCATTTGCAATAGAAATCAAGCCTATTTCCACACCTATCCCGATGGAACGAGGGCAAACATGAAATTCTTGTTTCTAAAGCACACTCCTCAAGTGAGCATTATAGCAACCTCCCAGTCAGTTTCTGATGTATCCACTTATCTGATGTGTAAGTCTAGGGAGCTTTTTGAAGATCTGAGTGTCCCTCTAGGTCTCAGCTCTCAGCCCCAACAGCTAGTATGTGGCTGGTGAGGGCTGAGAATTGACGGCTGTCAGGGTGGTCAGTAGCACCAGGTACAGTCCTTTCCAGCGATGCTCGAGTGTCTGGGCTCAGTGTAGCTGCTTCCGACCTGGAACTGATGAGATGTCTCAGGGGTCTCCGGGGCATAGGCTGCTGTCAGCTGTGAGCAGATTTCTTTCTGTATCACCTGTAGGTCTTTTAGCCTGGCACACAAATCATTATTACTATGGCACTATGACATGTTGGTTCAGTAACATCATCTAATACAGTCAGGGGGGCTGAGGCCCCATAAAAGATCTCAAAGGGGGTAAGGCTGAATCTGGAAGGGGTATTTCTTGCTCTGAAGAGAGCAAGAAGGAAGGAGTGCCACCCAGTCTGTGCCAGTCTCCATGGTCAATTTGGTCAGGGTCTCTTTTAGAGTTCTATTTATTTACTCTACCTGTCCTGAACTTTGAGGTCTGTAAATACAATGTAATTTCCAATCGACCTCTAAATACTTGGCCACACCCTGGCTTACCTTGGCAATGAAAGTAGGGCCGTTGTCTGACCAGATTACCTTGGGCATTCCAGACCTGGGGAAGATTTCTTCCAGTATCTTCTTGATGATTGCAGAGGCTGTCTCTCGTTTGGTGAGGAAAGCTTCTATCTATTCCTGAAAAAGTATCTACAAGCACTAGGAGATACTTGTGATTATATTTTTCTGGTTTTATCTCAATGAAGTTCACTTCGACTTTTCACTAAACTCTCTAGGTCTCTTTGCCCTGTTTGCTTGCTAAGCATTCACTTATTGTCATACCTTATACTTTCTACTGCCTCTCTGGCTAAAATCTTAAAGTCTATTACATACACTTAACTACTTGGACAAACTTTTTATCTCCTAAATGAGTCCATTTCTGTATTTGGCAAAGTGAGTCTTTTCTTTGTTCTCTGGGGAGTATAGCTTTCCCCTCAAGTGCGTCATTGTCTTTTTTTTTTTTTTTTTTCGTTTAAGCAATTTGGGCCTTTTCTTCTGTTTTACATTCTAAGTGAGGCCATCCCTTAGTCCGATCCTAGTTCTCAGTGGCTGTCTCTTGCAGGCCTTCAACCAGGATAGGCTCCTGCATAGCCATTTCCCGAGCCACTTTATCTGCTTTGTTACTGCCCAATGCCACTGAATCTCTTCCCTCCTGATATCCTGAGCAATGAATAGTACTCACAGTTGTTGGCTTCACCAGGGTATCCAAGAGATGGCAAAGGCATCTGCGGCACTGATGTACTGGGGGGTTGAGGTTCAGCCATCCTAGATGACATTGTGTTGTCCACCATGGCAGCACCCACTTATCTCTGACCTTCATGAAGAGAACTGTTCCTGTCTGTGGACAAGGTAGCCTCGGCTTTCAGCAGGGGTCAATCAGCCAGTCGCAGAGGTCTTTCCTCCACCCATGGGCTTCTGCCAGTGCTTGACACTCGTGTTGCAGTGACTCCAGATCCGGATTGGGCAGCAAGGTGACCAGATTGTCCCCAACCGGTAGAGAATCTAGTCCATGGCAGCTGACCAGTGGTCCCATCTTTTGGGACACTATTCAAAGGCAAGACACCAGCCACTCTATCACAGTTTAAGTCCTGGATTGGGTGATAATTGTTAGTGCCCAGCTGGCAGGAGTGATATGTTCCAAGTAGAACAGCGCTAAGCCATTCATCTCCCAGCATCAGGTACTGGTGCACTGAGACAGGTCTTAAGCTCCGCATACACAGTCTGTAGATATGCATACACATGGTCTCACCCAGCCATTTCAGCCCACGCAAGCCATTTTGGGGAGCAATTTTCTCATGAGCAAGGGATGGGGGCAGTCAGGGATGACTATGAACTAGTGGGTTACCCGGCCCACGCCAAGGTCCACTGTTCTTTGGGCAGTCCATAAGTATTGTTTGTTGCCAGTAGGCCCCTGTACCCAAGGTCTTTGGATACTGGCCCACTGGAGCATAGGAGCACAGAGCATTGGGTCCCTGTATCCATAAAACAACTGGGTAGGCTTCCCTCCTATCTCTGCACATAGCCAGCACTCCAGGACCGAGAGGCTCTCCAGTGTCCCCTCTTGTTCTTTCTGGGGCAGTCCCTGACCCAGTGTCTTTTTTTTTCTTTGCATTAGGCACACTGATCTTTAGCCAGGAATTCTCTCCTGTTGCCAGGTACTGTCTTCCTAGGTTCCCTAACTACTGTGGCCAGTATATGTTCCTCTCTTGTCTTTCATCTCTCTTTAGCTCTCTAGCTTCCTCTTCTTTTTGTCTCTTTTCTTCCCTAGCTTTCTGCTCTTTTTACCTTCTTTTCTCTTTCTCTTTGTTTAACGTTACTTTCTCTGTAACTTATACTAACTCTCAGCAACTTAGCTTAACCCTTCAAATTTCTGTAACTTTCTCTTCATACCCTTTCCTTATCTTAGCCAGATTGGTGGGGCATTTTCCAGCCCCTAGGAGACCCACCCTTGGAGCCTGGGGGCAGACCTGGAGCACTCCCTACCTTCAGGCGTATTGAAGTCAACAGTCAGGAGCCTTCCATCCATGTCTGGAACATTCTTTCTGGCCTCTAGCAGGATTCTGTCTTTCCTTGGTGGTAAAGAAGATCTGTAACAGTTACTAACAAGCATCTCACGTGGGATGGTGAGAAAACAAGAGGAGAGAGGTCCACTGAAGAGGACAAATAGCATTTAGTCACACAGCTAAACCGGGAGGCCTTTTTTTGGACAAAAAGGCCACTGTAAATATAAGCACAAGCTTTGTCTATGAAACAGAAAGGCGAGCAGAGAGTCAGCCTAGCTGTTACCGGCTGTCTCTCTGGGCTTAGATTTTCCCTTAAGGAGTACCTACCTCCCTTCAGTGTCAGCTTGGTGGCTTTGTCTCTCAAGAGAACTAGCCTCCAAATGACACTAGGCTTTTAGTAACAACTAATAACAAAAGGATGGAGAGATGGTTAGAACCTGGTTGCTAGATGCCAGGTGGCTGAAAAAAGAATCGTAACCAGTTCACCTGGGGCTATCAGGACCTCAGTAGCAGCCCTTTACCAAACCGTCTCACTGGGTTTAAAAGCCCATGGAAAAGAAAACATTAATCCTGACTGGCAAAACAAAGTTCTTCACAGTTGTAGATTCTTTGAAACTATTTTAGGGGCTCTTTTTGTCCCCCAACCTGGGGCATTTTAACCATAGGGGCAGGAACTGGCTGCTGTGGGGATAGGACCAAAGGCACTCTCCATGTTAATGATGATCAGCGAGAAAAGTAATTTAATGTTGGAGACTGACTCCTCCCTTGGAATAAGGACAGCATATAAGGCAGGCTTCCTTAAAGAACTTCTCTTAATGAGCGCTCTCCTTCTGTGAGTAAATGTCAGAAATTCCTTTCTTGTTTTCCTTATAGTCCTCTCCCACCTCGCTCTCAGCCTTTTTAGATAGTTCTTCCCGTAGCATTTCTAACACCGCCTGTCCCTTTTTTTATAGCCTGTTGACAGCATTTCTGATCTTTTAGGCAGCTACGCACTAAGTGCCATACCGGCTGAAACTCCGCCTTTAAGATTCCTTACTCCCAAGGAAAATTTAAATCTTTCCCAGTTCATCACAGCTGGCTGCGAGCACAAGCACAGATAAAACACTATGTTTTTGTTTTGTTTTTCTTTCCTTTTTTTAGAGCTGGGGACCGAACCCAGGGCTTTGCGCTTGCTAGGCAAGAGCTCTACCACTGAGCTAAATCCCCAACCCCCAAAACACTATGTTTTAAAAATTAACTTTGGCTATCAACCAACACACTGCCACTAGAGCGGGGTCCACAAAATTAAGTTTCTTACTCACTAAGCGTTAAGGGGACCAAGTAAAACTCTTCGACGAACAAAGCAAACAGTTTCATGATTTCAAACACAGTCATCGGTCCAAGATTTTAAACACAGTCGTCAGTCCAAATTCAAACACGAAACAAAAGTCAAAAAGACACTAAGAGACACCAACACGTCCAGAAAACCACAGTCAGGTCACAAAGAAGACAAACAATTCCAACAGTCAAACAAGTAACAAACAGACGCGCCGCGCGGCTTTGGTACCAAACTGAAACCAAGAATTCAGACGGAGTCAGTGAGGGTCTTGGATCCTCTACTCCAATAAAATTCAGACGGAGTCATCAAGGGTGCGGATCCCTCCGAAAACGGACGGAGGTGCCACGGATCCGGATCTCCCTCTCCTCCAACCACCCTTGGAACATCTTCCAGGGCTGCGGGGGAGAAGTCCGAGCTCGTCAGCTCCTTCTCTGGCCCGCCCAGATAGTCCCCAGATCTGAGCCTATTGATCGATCGTACACAGGACAAGACACAACAGACAAGACAAACGCCGGCCGGCTTACCTCCCGGTGGGTGGTCGGTGATCTCTGGGCGGAGGGTCTCCAAATCCCGGATGAGCCCCCATAATGAAAGACCCCCGGAGAGGACCTTTCCCTCAGGAGGAGTCCCAAGCGCCCAATGACCCAGCCGAGTCCACTCGGATGCAATCAGCAAGAGGATTTATTGGAAAACACAGGTACCTGCGGGCACACAGTCTCTTCGGAGGACTTGCGCGCCCAGCAGCTCCAGCATGGGGCTTTTATAGGGATTGGGGAAGCAGAAGCGGGCGTACAGAAGCAGATGCATAGTTACGGGGATTGGTGGATTCAAACGAGGCACATAGACATGTTCACATATGATTGGCTATTTCACCTGATGAGGTAATAAAGTATAGCTACACACATTGGCAGGTTTGGGGTGTCCTGGATGTCGGGGGCTGGGGGCTTATCTCTTCCTGCCAGGTGGCCTGTGAGTCAGATCCAGTACTCCTGGTCTGTTCTGCATTCCTTTCCTTATCTTTATGGCTTGCCAGTCCTGCCTAGACAGTGTTTCCTGTGCTCCTTTATCTTTATGGCCTGCTAGTCCTGGCTGTAGGGCTTAGCCCTCGGTCTGTGACCTTTTGGGGTTTATTCTTTTAATTTTGTATCTGTGGCCTTTTGGGGTTTATTCTTTTAATTTTGTATCTCCAAACCTAGAATTCGTATAATTCTCCTTTCAGTACAACTTGAGTTCCCAGCTATACCTCTCCTGGGCATATACACAAATGATGCTCCAACATACAACAAAGACAATTGCTCCACTATGTTCATAGCAGACTTATTTATAATAGCCAGAAGCTGGAAAGAATCCAGATGCCCTTCCATAGAGGAATGGATACAGAAAATGTGGTACATCTACACAATGGAGTACTACTCAATTATCAAAAACAATGACTTCATGAAATTCATAGGCAAATTGATGGAACTAGAAAATATCATCCTGAGTGAGGCAACCCAGTCACAACAAAAAACAAAAACCCATAAATGGTATGTACTCACTGATAAATGGATATTAACTCAAAATCTCAGAATACCCAAGATACAATCCACAGACCACAAGAAGCTCAAGAAGAAGGAAGACCAAAGCTTGGATACTTCAGTCCTTCCTAGAAGGGGAACCAAATACTCAAGGGAGGAAATATGGAGACAAAGTGTGAAAGAAAGGTTATCCAGAGACTGCCCCACCTGGGGATCCAATTCATATACAAACACCAAACCCAAACAATATTGCAGATGCCAAGAAGTGCATGCTGACAGGAACCTGATATATCTGTCTCCTGAGAGTCTCTGCCAGATTCTGACAAATACAGAGGTGGATGCTTACAGTCAACCATTGGACTGAGCTGGGGTCCCAATGGAGGAGCTAGAGAAAGAATTGAAGGAGATGAAGGGGTTTGTAACCCATAGGAAGAACAACACCAACCAACCAGACCCCCCAGAGATCCCAGTGACTAAACCACCAACCAAAGAGTACACATGGAGGAACCCATGACTCCAGCCACAAAGAATATAGCAGAGCATGACCTTGTTCGGCATCAGTGGAAGGAGAGGCCCAAGGTACCGTGAAGGTTTGATGCTCCTGTGTGTGTGTGTGTGTGTGTGTGTGTGTGTGTGTGTGTGTGTGTGTGTGTGTGTATGTATTCCTATTTAATTTCATATATATATATATATGTACATATATATATATATATGTAACCTACTTAGTCTATTTAGTGTTGCTTTATGTCATTTATTTAGGGTTGATTATTTTGGATCAAATAACCTCCTAGATATCTCATTGCTAGAGGAAAGGGTTTCCTCTCTTGACAGTTGATGGTTGCCTATAGTCGTTCATCTAAAGGTGAGGCCGAGTAAAATCTCCCTTAAGCGTGTTGGCATGTCAGCTGGTGCTTAGGCCACCAGATTGTTGAGATTTCATAAGTACAGCTTCTGCATGATTTCTTGAGGGCATTATCCTATTTAAGATATCCTCTCAGGCTTGTAGCATCTTTTAGTCTCTTCTTCTGTGATACTCTCTGAACCATAGATATAAAGGTTTGTTAATTGAGGTTAGGGTTCACGGAGTTTCTTATTCTCTGTATTTTCGCCAGTTGTGGATCTCTAGAACAGTCTTTGTCTGCTGCCAAAAGAACTTTCTTTGATGAGGGATGAGAACTAGACTCAACTGTGGGTACTAAGGGAAATATTTAGAATACCATTAGAAATTACATTGGTTTAGAAAATTGGTAGTAATGGATTTTATTCTAGGATCTATGACCTTTCTAGCCATTGGTAGTTTGGCTAGGTTTATAGTGCTGGGAGTCGATCGTCTATTGAGTAAGTCATTGTTTATTTTGTCAGTTGTTGGTTACTCCCAAGATAAAAGCGCCACTATTGTGCTGTTGAGGGTATCTTGCTGGGCTGGGCATTGCAGTCTTCATAGCTGGGTGAGTCTTTTGATTGCTTTTCTTCTTTGGCAGCTTGCATAGCATCTTTAGATATGGTGAGAGCTACCCCTCGGGGAGGAAATTGTATACTGAGTTGTCACAGATGCTTGTGTTTTTCCTAGAATAGCTTTTACTGGATGACTCCTTCCTCGAGCTCTGTACTCTATTCCCTCAAACCTAACGTCTGAAGTGTGTGCTGCTTTTAACATTAGGAGCTTACCTTCAGGTTCTGGAGCAACTGGAGGTAGTAGCAATAGCATATATTGTTTTGGGAGTCTTGGATCCTCTTGATCAATAAATTCAGGGGGACTTTCCCATGCCATCACAAGAAATGCCCCAAACTAGTCGCCCTTGAAAATGTGCTTTGGTGCTCACAATAACCTACTACCTTAATGATGGAAACTTAACTACAGAAATTCAGGGATTATTATCTCTGAAAAAAGAAAGCTATTTTTAGGGGGCTTCTTGTTTGTTTTAAGTGGTAAGAGATCTCAGAGGTAATCTGTGTTTCTCCGTAAAGCAAAGCTCTACGTTGTCCATTAAAGTTGATTTACATCCAGCCTTTGTCTTTTAAATTATGAAAGATATCCCTTTAACTCAGCTGAAATGACAGCGATTTGTGAATCAGCCTTGATTCCTCTTTGCCTTGCTGGCCTTTCAACTGTTTGAACTGGCTAAGCGATCTTGTATCCCGTGTTTTCACATATATGCCAGTGTTAAAAAACTTTTACTGCTTTTCAATGGGAGACTCCTTCTCATTCTTCCAATATCTTAAATGATTCTAATCAGGCTAGGTTCTCATAAACCATATTTGTATCATCAAGATGTTGGGACACCCTGATGTTTTGCGAAAGTGATTTTTTCATGTGATCCTATTTAAATAGTCTCCATCTCCATTATTTTCTATTTAAAAATCTTTGAATTCCCTTCAGAACACTCATTTTAACTTGAAATCCTATTTGGCACTTTAGTGTCTCTCTTCCCAACTGAACTCTAGACCTTCAGAGATCAATATGGTATTTATTATGCTTGCCATGGCCTTCCCATTACCTACTGCAATCTTTGGCACATAGTAGGTGATCAACAACACATAGTTTTCAATTTTTCTATACTTGTATCTGTTGTATGTGAGAATGTTTGTGGAGAATAGGAGTCTTCCTCAAGTGTCCTTAACTTAATTCTTTGTGATAGAGTCTCTTCCTGAAACTGAAGCTCACAGATTCTGATATAATGGCCGCCAAGTTCCAGGGATCCATAATCCCCACTTCCTCCGGCTCCAGTTTCAGGTGTGTTGTATGCCTGGTTTGTTTGTTTGTTTGTTTTTTCACATGGGTCTGGGGATTTGAACTCGCATCCTGATGCTTACACATCAAGCACTTTACGAGCTGAGTCATCTCACCAGTTTGAGTGAGTGAACGGGTATGCTTTTATTAGATATTTATAGATTTCTTTTTTTCTGGGAGAACTGTTTCACGATCAGATAAGTTTGGAATATGTAAGGGTAAGCAATTTTGAGTGGGTTTCTTTACTGTAGATTGCTCCTGAAGCTTTACTGTACTTTCAGATTTCCTATTGTTAACGAACTACAAATCCCTAAATAGGGGATATTGCGTCTTTCCTTCCTTGTTTTGATTGAAACTTCTATTTTGAGGGGAGTACCTCTCAGAACTGCTGCTCTGTGGCCCATAATTCAAATGCAGTCCAAGGTCCTTTTATAGATAAAGAGACTGAAGATCAGGGAGATTCGCTGGCTTTGGTAAAGTTACACAGTGGGCTTTTGTAGGAGTCATGTCATTCATGAAAGTTTAAACATCTAAGACTCTCCCACATCTTTACATGATTAACCAAACCAACACAGAGAATTGTGTATAGTATAAATTGCAGATCAAAGTTTGAAACAAATTGGACTTCCTTTGGAAATTTCCATTTTTTGATAAAAATACCACCACCACCACAACAAAACAATTTCAGACTCCACAATTTAAAAATGTACCTCCACCCACACCCAGATCAAAACAAAAATGCAGACGAGATTCAGTTTGTCCCAAATGTCTGGGACGAGAAGGAGGCAGGCAAGAATCATCCAAAGAAAGTCTGGCCCTTGTTTTATTACTTGATTGCTCTGGTTCTGTCAGAGTCTTTTCCTTTTGTCAGGACTAATTATGAGCTTTTTTTCCCCCCTGAGGCTAGACTCTGTGAATTCAGTCTGGGCACTGAAATTCTTGAACGTTAGGGATAAACGTGTGGCTTTGGAATCCTCCAGCTGAGGGTTGGAAGCCGCCCTTGAGTTTTGTGTGACCTTTACCACAGAGATCACACTAAACTTCCTGAAGCCTCTCTCTCACCTGAAGCTAGGATTACTGTTGCTGTCATTGACAGAGCTGTCGAGATGGTCAATGCTCACTAGCACTCACCTGCAAACATCTAAACGTTACCATTTTAGGGAGAAAAGAAATGTGTTAGAGATATTGGTGAGAAAGTCAAAGAAGTTTTTAAGATTTCAAGATCGATTGAGAGGCTTCTTGTTAGGGTTTACTAAAGTCACAAACCGTGCCTTCTAACTCGGTGTAGACTGTACCAAGTAAAAAGAAAACATGAAGCCTACACTTATTTCCCAACCTATTTACATCTCAATCACTTAGGGTTTTCCCTGTAGAACTGAAATAAGACAGCCTGAGTGGGTGCAGCATAAATGAACTCCCACACCACTGAACAATGAAAACATGGAAGGTTAGCATCTTGCTCTAAGAGTTTGCATGCTGTGCTTGGCAAAACAGCCACAGTTTGAAACTATTGAGGCTGGGCTCCATCTTTGTTAGGGCAGGCATATAGAGAGTAACTTCACAGTGTAGGTAGGCTTAGGTTGTTTTTTTTTTTTTTTTTTTGGTTCTTTTTTTTTTTTTTTTTTCCGGAGCTGGGGACCGAACCCAGGGCCTTGCGCTTCCTAGGCAAGCGCTCTACCATTGAGCTAAATCCCCAACCCCAGGCTTAGGTTTAAGAAATGATTTCGCTACAGATTTTGAAGGACCCGGATGTATACTGAGATCATTTCTACTTTGGCAAGTTGAAAGTTAGTCACTGACAGCCTCATACGGTCTCTGGCAGCTGATGTTTGCCTGGCTTTGTGTTGTCTTGCTCTACACACCTACTCCGTGTAGTTTTCATCCTTGTACTATGTAGTCTTCATCCAAAGACCAAGAGAACGTGATAGGGATTTCGGAACTCTTATTCATTAACTCACAGCGTTTTTCTCAACTTAGAATTCAGTGTTTATAATACACATAATACATCCAGGGGGATACAATTCCATCCTCTCCAGTATCATGCCTTTGTGGCCCTGGATTCTGATATTTTCTCAGTACCCAACAGCAATCGAGTGCTCCCAGGCTCACCTCAATTCCTTCTCTCAGGGATTGTCTGGGCCCCAACTGCTGCAAAGTTATTGCATATGTCTTGACAAGTTTTGTAATTGTTTAAGAGGACAGCTTCTGTGTTGGGCCAGAAGGAACTCCTTTCCTCTCTTTCCCTATCTTTGTTCCTCACTGTATTATCACAGAGTTTCTGCCTAAATAAAAACAAAACAAAACAACCCCCCCCCCAAAAAACCACCACAAAAAAAAAAGAAAAAGAACAAACCATCTGTACCATGGCAGTGAGAGATGTCTTCTTACTGCATGGCCTTGTCGAGTTTCTTCTGTGACTAAAGGTCAGAGGAGGGTGGTCAGAGAATCAGCTTATCACTTGGGAATGGAATAAAACAGACTCGTCAATACTTGGAGCCATGCTCAGAGCTTTGTGTTGGGTGTCGTTGAGATTTGAGATGATAAAAATAATAACGCAATTGTCTGTGTGCTTCTCATTTCTGACCACACTTCTCATCACATCTGATTTTTGACAATTCATTGGCTATTTATATTAATTGTAAACGGAAGGACTAGAGAAGATCTGTGCTCTTCTCAAGGTTTCTAAAATATCAGAAGGGCTTTGGGTCTCCTTATAAATATAGGCCGACCCTGTAGAACATTTATTTTCATATGCTACCAAAACATTAATTCTAATGAAGTAAATTAATATATTACTTCAATGCTAATGTTCTGAATTTTTATTTGAGGAGAGAAATGGTCATATGTTAGCACATTTTATAAAGACACAATACAAGATGGTCTTTTTAAAATTTAGCTTGGTATGTAAAATATGATGTCAAGTTGAAAACAATACCCCCAAAAAATAATTAGCTAGTTTTTCTTCTTGGTAGGAGGCAGGAGCCTACTGGTGATAAGATGTTCATTAGTAACTTTTGGCTATAAAGATGTTTACTGGTATCGGTGAAGAGATATTTATCTGTGCTTGCAAGCGGCATTGCCTATATCATGAATAACTATGAAGAGGACATAAAAGAAAAATCGCAAAATTCCTATTTTTCACATTTTTTTTTTACCATTTCCTGTTTTAAAATCACAATCACATTAATATGGATGCCATGGCCTTCTTTTGTTCTCCATGATCATTTCGATGTGGATGGCTTTGCCGAAGCATTGGAGAGAAGATTATGGCCAGCCTGTGAAATGCCTGGCTCTGGCCTTCTCTGGGTCCTTGAGCTCTGAGAATCCTCTACCCATTTGTAACTTCAAATAAGCTTTAAAAAGCAGATCACTTTGTTGTTTCCTCCTCATCCTTTGGAGTGCGTAACGTTATCGTGATGCTCGTCTGTGTAACAGTGTTACGCAGCCATCTGATGGAGACAGTGGCCTGGACAAATGTTTACGGTGTGGTTAGGGACTATTCTGATTTAGTAACGTGGCAGCTGCAGGCTGTCCTCCAAGATCCACGACTCTGTCACCAGCCTTGGGTAGTTGGCCAGGTTTCCATCGCTAAGTATGATTCTCCCCCCTTGTGAGTTTGGTCTTGCGTCTAATTAGTGAGCCGCTGGTTACCACCAAACTTAAGATTACTGTGCCGTAGTGGCCATTGTTGTGGTTCATACGTGGTGTCACAGCTGGGCAGGTCTGTCGGTTGTTTCCTTCCTTTGAAGCTTGTGTGGCACCTTCTGGTATCAGGAAAGCTAGGCTTTAGGAAGGAGGATCTCACCTCTGTTCCAGCTCAGGGGCCTCTGGGACCCTTTTCTACAGTACATGGTCTCTTCAGGTCTAGATACTCACTTTCTACCCCCAGGGGGCAGCCAATAGCAATGTCAGTTGTCTGTATTTGGGGGGTGGGGGAGTGTGAAGGGGTGGCATTTCTTGGACAGCCCTGATCAACAGTTCAAAAGAGGGCTTCTCATGCCCGGTGTTGGAGTTTCTGTTAGATGATCTTTGACTCTTGGTGGGAGCACTGTCAGTCCAGATAAGAGAATTTCACTTAAACTACATATGTACATTTATACACAGACCTGCATGTAGCCTAGGCTTCTCTTTTCTTTTTGTCCCATTAATTAATTTATTTATCTACTTTACATTCCAATTGCTGCCCCCTTCTCCTCCCAGTCACACAGCCCTTACTCCCTCTCTCTTCTGAGAAGGAGGAGATCCCCTGGCCAACCCACCCTGGCACATCAAGTCACTGCAGGAAGTATGTCTTCTCCCACTAAGGCAGACAAGGCAGCCCAGTTAGGAGAACAGGATCCACAGGCAGACGTCAGAGTCAGGGACAGCCTGTGCTCCAGTTGTGGGGAGTCCTGCATGAAGGCCAACCTCTGCATCTGTTACATATGTGAGGAGGGCCTACGTCCATCTCATGTATGCTCTTTGGTTGTGTTAGTCCCTGGGATCCCCTAAGGGTCCAGGTTATTCCTGTGGGGTCCCTATCCTCTTCCAGTCCCTCAATCCTTCTCCCATCTCTTCTATAAGACTCCCTGAGCTCCACCTAATGTTTGGTTGTGGGTCTCTACATCTGTTTCAGTCAGCTCCTAAGTGGAGCCTCTTAGAGGACAGTCATGCTAGGCTCCCGTCTGTAAGCGTAAGTGTCATTCACAGTGCCAGGGATTGGTTCTTCCCCTGAGGATGGGTCTTAGGTTGAGCCAGTCATTGTTTGGTCTTTCTCTCAGTCTCTGCTCCGTCTTTGTCTCTGCACATCTTGTAGGCAGGACAGATTTTGGGGCAAAGGTTTTATGGGTGGGTTGGTGCCCTTATCCCTTCACTGGGAGTTCTGCCTGACTACAGGAAGTGGCCACTTCAGGATCTATAAACCCTACTGCTTAGGAATCTCAGCTAGATTTACCCTTGTAAGTCCCTGGAGCCTCCCCCATCTCAGGTCTCTGGCATAGCCTAGAGACCCCCCACCCCCAACCCTCAGTCCTCTCCTTGGTCCTCTCTTCTGGCTCTCCTTGTACCTCATCCTCAACCTGTACCCCTCCCCATCCATTTTCCTATGCAATTCCCTCCCTCCCTCCACCTCTGACTATATCATTTCCTCTTCTGAGTGAGATTCAAGCATCCTCCCTTGGGCCCCCTTTGCTATTTAGCTTCTTTGGGTCTGTGGAGTGTAGCATAGGCATCTTGTACTTTATGGCTAACGACTACTTTTAAGTGAGTACATACCATGCATGTCCTTTTGTGTCTGGGTTACCTCACTCAGGATAGGGGTTCTTTTTTAATGGTAGATTGTTTTTTTTTTCAGTTATTTTTTTTATTTGTTTAATACTTAATAATAATTCTTTGGTTTCCGGGCAAACATCCCCCTCCCCCCTCCCCTTCCTTATGGGTGTTCCTCTCCCAACCCTCCCCCCATTGCCGCCCTCCCCCCAACAGTCTAGTTCACTGGGGGTTCAGTCTTAGCAGGACCCAGGGCTTCCCCTTCCACTGGTGCTCTTACTAGGATATTCATTGCTACCTATGAGGTCAGAGTCCAGGGTCAGTCCATGTATAGTCTTTAGGTAGTGGCTTAGTCCCTGGAAGCTCTGGTTGCTTGGCATTGTTGTACATATGAGGTCTCGAGCCCCTTCAAGCTCTTCCAGTTCTTTCTCTGATTCCTTCAACGGGGGTCCTATCCTCAGTTCAGTGGTTTGCTGCTGGCATTCGCCTCTGTATTTGCTGTATTCTGGCTGTGTCTCTCAGGAGCGATCTACATCCGGCTCCTGTCGGTCTGCACTTCTTTGCTTCATCCATCTTGTCTAATTGGATGGCTGTATATGCATGGGCCACATGTGGGGCAGGCTCTGAATGGGTGTTCCTTCTGTGTCTGTTTTAATCTTTGCCTCTCTCTTCCCTGCCAAGGGTATTCTTTTTCCTCATTTAAAGAAGGAGTGAAGCATTCACATTTTGATCATCCGTCTTGAGTTTCATGTGTTCTAGGCATCTAGGGTAATTCAAGCATTTGGGCTAATAGCCACTTATCAATGAGTGCATACCATGTATGTCTTTCTGTGATTGGGTTAGCTCACTCAGGATGATGTTTTCCAGTTCCAACCATTTGCCTACAAATTTCATAAAGCCGTTGTTTTTGATAGCTGAGTAATATTCCATTGTGTAGATGTTTAATGGTAGATTGTTAATAGCATGATTCCTTATAACTTTTTAAGGCAAGTGCTGTATTATTTGACCCTAGTGTTCTTTTTTTTTTTCGGAGCTGGGGACCGAACCCAGGGCCTTGCACTTGCTAGGCAAGCGCTCTAGACCCTAGTGCTCTTAATGAGATGGAAGTAAGCACTTAACTACTTCACGTTGAGTAAACTATTATTTATAACTAGTTGATTTTTCTCATTGTTGTTTTAAAAGTTTGCTATTGTGTTATATTGTATCTTTGTTATAAATTTATCCATAATTTTATAGTTTAAAGTATGAAACAAGCTGCCAGTGTCTTTTTGTACTTTGTGAACTTCAAGTCACCAGAAATTTACTATGTTTCTGGTCTCTTAATTTATTAATCCTATTTCTGGTTTTAAATCTTCTACAAACCTTGTTATAAAATAGTCAGGGAAGGTTATTAATGAACCCAGTGTCTTAATAAACAAAGATTTGGTGACAGAAAGAAAACTAAGTAATAATTATTTGCATGGTTGTTTTATACTCTGGAACTGAGGGACATTAAGGTTAAAGCATTTACAGATAAAAATACATGCTTCAAATTTTTCAAAACAATCTAAAGTAAAACTTCAAAAATGAAAAATAATGAAAAGACTCTTGGCTTCTTCTCCTGAGTTATGAAATTCATACCAAAATATGGGCTTCTGGGAGCCAGTTTCTGCACTTTTCCATGGCTGATATGTCTACATTTGCTATTAAAATATTGCAATTTCAATTTTACACAATTGAGCTATAAATTCTAAGTTTGGGGACAGATTTCTGATTATAGTATAAAGAATGTCTTTTTTTTTTTTAAGGAGGCAAATCCAGCGTGCCAATCACATACAGTGATTATTTCTCAAAATGAAAAAGTCCAAGGTACATTTGTAGAAATGGTTCAGTGGCCACAGTAACGAAGGAGTCCAGAGTGATTTAGCGCAGAACACTGGGCAGGCTTTACGGCATGTGCATTTTAAACAGTGCTGTGCTGTCTCCAGGGCTGTTAGAGTGTAAGCTGTGAGCAATTGAGGAAAAATCAAAGTCAGAAATCTTGGAGGGTAATATTGTTTTGGAATTGTCAAGTTAAAGATTTCAGTTTGGGTTTGTTACATCTGGAACCGAATGTCGCATGTGGCACACATCATTTAAAGTTTATTATTTTAACCTTAGACCTCTTTGTCTGAAACTGATGCTGTTTGGTGCCTTGTACTGCAGCACACGCATTTTTGTATTATTACATGTGCGTCTATGCCAACTCCGTGGTGAGCATGGTGAAACCAAGGTTCGGATGGCTATATGCTCCGCCCTTCACAGTTTTATTCTGTTGCAGGACCTATCAAGCTGAATGGACTCGTGGAGGGGCTCAAAGACAGAGGCTTGGCACCTGGTCATTGAAACCATTTCCAAAACATCTAGAAAAAAAAAACCTATCTAGTCCTACTGCTGAAAAAGACACCATTGCTGGGATCTACAGGAAAGCAAAAGAGGCTCCATTGTGCGTTCCCAGAACCACTGAACATTTTTGTGGGTAGGCTCCAAAGCCTGTGATTACAAAGCGTGAAATTCTTATTAAAATTCCCATGAAATCATCAGAATGTATATACAGCCATTTTTCAGAGTCCACTCTACAGAGCAGCCATGTTCCCACAGAATGGCCCTCCTTTAGCATCAAACAGACCTGTGCCACTTTTCTTTCTTTTTTTTTTTTTTATCGTGTCAAGCCAGGAGAGGAAGAGAGGAAGAGAGAGAGAGACAGAGGAAGAGTGGAAGAGCGGAAGGAAGAGTGAGAGCGCCACTTTTCATTGTTGGTTGCCTTATGCTACCTAGGAAATGAGAAACGATTTGCCACTCGAGTTGAGTTCACCCTTGTCATCAGAACCTCTTTGAATTGGCGTGGAGTAAATTGTCTTCTATGAACTTGGGCTGGTCCCCGTAGAAGAGAGGAGAGTGAGTGCCTGGGGAGCCATGTCCTTTTGTTTCCAAATCTAAACAAAGCTTCTTAGGTGGGGAATGTGACTGAGGTCTTTGTACAGAGCTTGAGCCTTCTAAATGAATGCAGTTTAGAATTATGTGTCTGAATGGGCTTCCGCGTCCTCCAAAGTTTCATATCATGTTGAGCAATAACAATGACGTAACACTTTACTTCTTATGAGGATCTTTACATTAATTTTTTTTAAACAAAATTTCTCTGCAGGGCAGACAGGGGATGGGATTCTTTTCCTTACTTTGAGAAAGAGGCCCAGGGAAGTTAGATGGCTAGCTCAGAGTTACACGCCTGTGGTAAACACAGGCGTCGTTCCTAATAGGCCTCTAACCCTGAGTGCTATGTATGCTCTTTCCACTGCCTGCCGAGACTCTTCTTTGTCTCATGTTTCCTTCTTACCAAAGCAAACATTTTGAGGGCTACTTTTCAAAAGCAGTTTTGGAATCTGCCTTCATTAGGGACACATCTTATAAAGGCAAGCATTTAATTGGAGCTGGCATACAGTTTCAGAGATTCAGTCCATTATCATCATGGTGAGAAGCACCTTCCAGGCAGACACGGTGCTAGAGAAGGAGCTGAGAGGTCTGCACCTTGATCCAAAAGGCAGCCAATAGGAGACTGCCTTCCGCAGGAAGCCAGGAGGGCACCTCCTCTCCATTGGTAGGGACTTGAATACTAGGTACCCTCAAATCCTGCCTGCACAGTGACACACTTCCTCCAACAAGGCCACACCTAATAGTGTCACTTCCCACATGGACTAAGCGTATTCAAACTACCACAGCATCACACGTCCAAAGGCCGTTTCTATGGGGCTGAGAGCCTAGCAACGTTCAGCTTCTCAATCAGAACCCCCAAGACCATCAAAGGTCAGTGTGGAGTGATGTCTAGACATCTGTAGTCATGTGAGTTCAACGATGTGCTTTTTCCTGCAGTGATGTATATATTCATCTTGTAGTTCTTTATATCAAGGCTTCGTTCCCCGCAAAGTTTTTAGCATTTGATAGCTTCCTATACTTACATAGTGAATTTTAGTTATTTTCACCACCACCGCCCCTCCCCGTTCTCCTTCCCCATCTTCCTTTCTCTCCCATTGGCCTTGCTCTTCTCAATGAGTCTCCTTCCTTCTTTTGTGTCTTCTTTTTGTGTGTAGCCCACCTCAGTTACTTGCCTGGGAATGGGTAGGAAGTTATTCAGTGGAGAGAGGGCAACTCATCTGTGGCCACACTACTGGAGAGCATGGCACCCCTCCCCCAACAAACATTCCTAGCTGATCGTCCGTCTGTTAGGGATGAGGCTTCAGAGGACCCATGATGAATATTTATGGGCCCAGTCTCGTGCATGTTTTTGTATGTGTCACTATGGCTGCAGTGAGTTCATGAGTACAACGTCTATGTCGTGTCCAGAACATGTACGTGACTGTTTCTGAATCTCAAATAAAAATTTCTGAAGCCCAGGTATTGTCCTATTGTCTTTGAACGTGCTTCTGCTCCTTGTACAGTGCCTTACACTGAGATGGTGCTCTGTGAATGTTCACGAAAGAACTAAAGATCACATAGTAGGAGCTACAGAGTCCGAATGCACCCCCTTTGTACTATCCCTATCAGTCTGCCCGATATAACTTTTATAACTTTCTGCATCTGTGGCAATCCTCTATTAGTGGGACCGAGAACTGACTATCTAATCCATTGTCCTTCAAATTAACCTCAATTTAAACAGTTGCACGCGCCGGGTAGTGACAGTGTTAGACGTGGAAGCTTCAAATTTCCATTTATTTGAACTTGATAATGTCTTTATATTCTGGCGGAATTTTGGTCTTTCATTATGATTATGGTTTCCAGTATGTTCCTTACAAATATATTTAGAATTGTAAATCATTTTTATTAACATGCGTTAACTGTACATACTGATGGCATATGTAAACACACGGTGTGCACTGCCCTCTGTTTCTGATGAGGAGGTTGAACAGGCAGCTTTGGGAACAGAGATGGAGTAATTTCAGATGTCTTCCTGCATGAAGGTAAGGGGCCCTTTCTGCCTCTGGGTCCTCTGAGGAGGGGCATCTATCGATCCTTAGATATTTTCTGGAATATAGGGGAGACTTGGCGTGTGAAGTTTTGAGGGTTTAGAAGTTTCTGGGTTGTGCAGTGGGGATTTCTTGAGTCTCAAGGATATATACTCCAGGCCTATAGCAAGAAAAAGGCTTGTAATTTCGTAAGAAAAGCATATCTCAAGGGAACAAAAGCAAGGCAGAGAAGTTGCATTTGATAAATAAGTGTGTTCTTCAAACACAGTCTGGGCATATCACTTACTGCGAGAATTGTCTTAGGCACTCATTGTCTTCTCATGGAAGCTGCGTACATCACCAGTGGCCATACCTAAAGCGCTTTTTTTCCTCCTCTAAAAAAGCGCTTTTTTTTTTTCCTCTAAAAAAAATAATTCTGCAGTTGTGAGCTCGGGAGATAAAAATCCTCTCTCCTCTCCCCACCAGATAGCAGGAGCAAACACAACCCAGGAAGAGAGAAATGCTGTTCATGCAGGGTGGACCCTTTGATCTCAGCGACTTCTAAGAACCTCCATTCCCCATGCTGTGGCTTCTGCTACTCCACTCAGGAAGCCAAAAGGTTAAACAGAGAGAGCTTCAGGAGTGAAATGGCAGCCAAATGGGAGAGTCTGAGTGGTCCTTGAACAGATAGCGCTGTGATTATGAGATGCTGGGCACAAGTTCTTTCTCAGACTATAAATAGTATTCTAAAAGTAGACCTTAGATCCTTTTGTTCTACCATAAGTAAACTAGACATTCAGAAAAGGAAAATGGGTGACGTATTTAGCATCAATATGGTTATCAGAACAGAAAAGCTAATTTCTACACATCCTAAATTTCAGGGTTGAAACTGGAATTCATGATGGATGGATGTCATTATAAATGAAGAGACTCCAGTGTGTCTAATGCAACTCAAAGAGCAGTGTGCAGCTGGGCACTGGTGACACACACTTTTAATCCCATACAGAGGCAGGTGGATTGCTGTGAGTTCAAGACCAGCCTGGTCGACAGAGCTAGTTCCAGGACAGGACAGGCACCGTCTGGGCTGCACACACAGAAGCCCTGTCTCAAAACCCAACCCAAACCAACCAACCGACCACCAACAAAAAAGGGTGGGTTCTTCCATGAGGAATCTGCTGGCTAAGGCTGCTCAAAACACTTGATATAAGCATCCCCTATTGTATATGGATCAGACAGTTCATGTTATATTCAGATTTATATGTAACCTTCTGTTCTTCTCACAGAGGTGGAGGGTAAGTGCTACCCGTCTCTGGTGAGAGGAAAGGAGAGCACAGAGAAGCAGCTGGCCTAGCTAAGCTCACAGAGCAAGCATCTCTTTGTCTACACTGGCATTTGCACAGGGAGCTCCAACCCAGGATGCATCCTGCTGGGCTTTCTCTCCAGCAGTCAAATGACAGCTTCAGACCCTTAGGATGTAAGACGGCCTGTTTGCATAGAATGCATAAGCAAGTACGCAAGGAAGGAAAAGATGTCTATCTGGTAAGGTTGTCAGAGGGCAGAAAGATTAATGCCGGTGGCTCTTTGTGACTCCTCAAAGAACTTGTTGTTTAGATGGGTTCTTTATTCAGAATAATTTTAGATATACAAAACTTTGCAGGTAATGCAGAATTTCCGTATACCCCTCATTTACTTTGTCTTAACTTTTTGAATGTACTCTCTTGTTTCATATGAATGGATTCTCCCTAGAGTCTTGCTTGCAATTGTTTCTCTACCATTCCTTTGTCGTTTTCCAAAAATTTACCGCCAAGATGGGATAGCTTCATATATAAGGGTTCAAAAGTTGAGCACTGGTAATCTCTATTAAATGTCACTAGGGAGTCATTGGGAAAATCGGGAAGACGGTCTGGAATAAGGTCCGGCCTTCTTAGGTAGTTCTTGGGGCAGAAGTTTCTTTGTTTTTGCAGGAACTGTGACAGTAATGCCGAGATGACAAAGGACTTTAGAAACAGCATTTTTTTTGAAAGTGCATTAAAGGATCTGTGTTTCCCAGAGGTTTCGGATCCATTTCACAGTAAAAAGAAGCAAAACCAACCAGGTCTACAAAAATTTGGCTGATGATGTTGACTTCAGAGCTTGAGCTGAGAGAACCTTCAGCCTTGCTTCCATGAAAGTAACTAGTAAAGCCAGACACGGTGGCTCACACAGTACCAGGGAGGCAGAGGCAGGCAGGTCTCTGGTCTTCAGAGCAAGTACCAGGACGGCCATGGGTACACGGAAAAATCCGGTGCTGAAAAGCAAAAACAAGGGCTGGGGATTTAGCTCAGTGGTAGAGCGCTTACCTAGGAAGTGCAAGGCCCTGGGTTCGGTCCCCAGCTCCGAAAAAAAAAGAACCCCCCCCCAAAAAAAGCAAAAACAAGGCAAAAAGAAAGTACCTAGTCCATCAGTGCAGTGCATGGAGGAGCACTGAAAGAGGACAGGCTTCCACAAAGGGCTGTGAGTGGTGGATGCTTGTTCAGTGGGATCGACAGGAATATTAGCCTGTGCTTCCATTATATCTGTTTGCGTTTTGGCACTTCTACTTTTTGACTGAGTCCTAAAAAGCTGCATTCTCCTTTTTAAGAAGATCAAGTTTTGTTAATTATTTATATTTGTATGTATGCATGTGGCTGCAGTACCCTTAGATGCCAGAAGATGGCACCCGATCCTCTGGAGCTAGAGTAACAGGAGGTTGTGAGCTGCCCTATATCCTTAATGCCACCTGAACTTGGGTTCCCTAGAGAACCAGGATAGCTCTTTACCACCACTCTAGTCTGAATTGGCAGTTATTCTTAGGGTAATTATTGCGTGTAATATTAAAAAACAATCTATTCTATCACTCAGTCTGTTCCCAGCCTGGTACGGAGCCTAAGACCGCATGCTTTCCCTTTGGACAAAGCCTGTTCCACGAAAGCTGGCTCTGCCTCTCCAGAGCTCCGAAATCACTCTGCCAAATCCGCTCAGCACTCCCAAATGCTCACTCTCGCAAACCCATGCTCCACTGTGGCTGTGGCTACCTTTTCCTGGAACTCAGTTGAATCGCTGTGAAATGGAAAACACCAGACAATCTTAGTTTAGAATCAACAGATAACACAATCTCTGGGCGCGGAATCTATTATCCTAAATTCACCATTTTTTCTACATTAGAAATCTTACAGTGATGGATCCTGGTGGATTCCGCCACTCGAACTAACAGCCCCCAGCCTACATGTTGGTTGCCTTGTTCCCGCCATCCAAAAGGAGGTTCCTTTTTCCTGGGTTCACTCTCCCTCCCCAGACCCAGAAGTCCCACCTCCTCCTCTCCCAAAGATTGGCTTCTTGTCCTCTTTATTACCTAATCAGGGGGAAATCCCGCTACAGGTAACTAAAGGAACCAAACAGAAAATGTCACTACCTGGTAACTTTTTACCTACAGGAATGACACTTTCAATTGATTCAACGCAAAACTTAGTAAACTATATTCAATTAACTCCAAAAAATTAATTTGGTAGTACATTTGATTTTTCTTGTTTATGAATGTTGATGTAAAAAAAAAACAACTAGTTTTAAGAATAACAGCGTGTAGTAGAAAAATTCAAGTGACGACGGTTATGAGAAAATCCTATAATAGCAAATAAGTAAGTGGGTCCTTTTTGGAATGCTGTGGGCAGACTTTTGCTGTAGGCCAGATGTGGCACCCTTGCATTGCAGCTGTAAGCCAGACATGGTACCCTTGCATTGCAGCTGTAAGCCAGACATGGCATCCTTATATTGTAGCTAGGAGCCAGATGTGACACCCTTGCATTATAGCTGTAAGCCAGATGTGGGCACCATTGCATTGTAGCTATGAGCCAGATGTGCCGTCCTTGCACTGTAGCTGTAAGCCAGATGTGCCATCCATGCACTGCGTGTAGCTGCTTTGTATTTTCTTCCCAGGATTAAGTTGTTTCTGTGTTTTGATTTTACAGGTAGTAGCAACCAGCATCTTTCTCCACAGATCTAAGGGAGCACACCCCAGTCATTCTCATCATTGTTCCTCATCCCATAACCTTCAGGTTTACTTTTCAACCATAAGGTGGCATCATATCACATTTTATGCTGAAGAAGCAGCCAGGCTTTTTTGCTCAGTGAAGTGATTAATGTTCTGCACATGTCATAAGTCATGGGTATAACATATTGGAATTTGAAGTTTATAAGCAAATATTCTGAGCTAGCATATCTATATAGGAGCGTAACCTTTTTTCTTATATTTGATCTTTCTATATTATGCCTGAGATGTTAACAACAGAACAAATTATTACTAGATTAACTAATACTATGCTTTACCTTGTTAAAATATGCAAGGCAGTATCTTGCATGTATAGAAGCGACTCAAAATATTCATTGCATGATTAAATTAAAATATTCCTTTAATAGGCCTTCCCCTCTGGAATTAATTTTCTCATTTGTCAAGTTGAATTTACAGCATACTTTTATTGCTATGACCCATTTCTTGCCAGGATAAGAAGCTTATTTCATGAAAAAGTTAACCTCAACAGAACACATTTAATTTCTCTACTACGCTTTAAAAATACATTACTTTCCTATATACCACTTTTCTTTACTTAATTAGAAATGTCCAGGACTTGAAAATTGCATAAACCTGCTGGCTTACTTTCTTTAGTGGCTTGATTGAAAACTCTGGCTCAGTTTTGAAAACCAGAGTAAAATTCGTTTCGTTTTTCTCTGCAGAGACATTTTGTACCTTGTAGAAAACATCGTAAATGCTCTTCTTATAAAAACCGTTCTTTCCTCAGATGAAATGATTTTGTTCTTGAAACTCTTTACAGTTTTGTGGGGAGTCTGTGCCTCTTCCTTGTACTTCCACAAGGCACGTTGTAGGCACCTTAGAAATCTTGTTAGCAATCTGGAGATCGAATTGTAACACTTCAGTCCCAGTGTTTCTTTAGTCAGGAACATCTTGGAGCCCTCGAATGCTTACACTGAGTGCTTACGATGCCAAAGCAACAGATTAAAAGCTGAAGAAATGTTAACCATGCAGAAAACCGAAATAGCTTTACACTGTTTAAAACAGCTAGAATGATGTTTGTATTAGATTGGTTTACTTGATTCAGTGAGTCGAGGGCTGGCTGTACTGTAACAAATACTAAATCTCCCTTTGGCCCTGGGTGGAGCTTTGTTTTAAAAAGAATCAAATTATATTTCCCTGCTATCAATAATGTGGGTGGTTTACACTTAACACTTCTCTCATTGACAAAATGAAATCCAAACAGAAACCAACAAGGCGCTGAGAAGTGCAGTGAGGGAATATTGGGAGGATGCAGGTTGATGACGCCATCGTCTCTGCGACTGTGGTCTCAGTGAAAATGCAGGAGACACAGTCAGCCCTGTTATTGTTTCACAGCCTTAAAACTAAGTCCTGGAAATCCTTATGATCTATTTCTAGTAACATAGGTGAACCACATTAAATTGTTATTATTGAAGAACAGCAGTGGTCTATTGTTGAGGATGGGATGGTAGCAGTCAGGGAGAACATCTCCAGAATAGCAAAGCGCTTAGCCTCTAACAGAGTGGAGAGGAGGAGGAAAGAGATAGGTAGTGTAGCTAAAGTGTGGGTGGGAGAAGGCGAAGTGAGGTGGAACAACGGGCCAGCACTATAGTAAGATTTATGGGTTTTAAACTATGAGGCAAAGCAAGAGAAAAAAGAGCTTCAAGCAGGGCAAATACTTGCCTTATCACATTATAAACAAAGCAAGACAAAACAAACAAACATACATGATCACTTTGGTTCATTAACAGTGGAATGCCTGGTATATAGTAATGTAAAAGAATGTTAGACAGCATCCAGAATGGGTCATTTGCTGGTACATGAAATATCATATTGATTCAAATAGAAGGTCAAATGAAAATAGTACACATTATCTGAGCCCATCCATGAGAATAGAGCACTGCTGAATTATGACCTAACTACATGAATGTGTTCGCTGTGTGAGAAAATTCAATGAGACGTACAATCATGATCTGTGTACTTTGATGTGCATTAATTATTCAAGTAGGGCAGTGATCAAGTAAGGATAAGTAGACACATCTTAGATCTGCTGTGAACTATTGAGAAACGTTAGTAGTAGACAGATATATAAGGAATTCTTGATATTTGATCACTATTGGTTTTCAGTGCAATTCTATGAGGTTTACCTTCCTATGAATGGGTCACCAGGATTCTATTGTTTCTTCATTAAATGTGACAACTCTCTCTCTTTCTCTCTGTCTCTCTCTGTTTCTCTCTCTGTCTCTCTGTCTCTCTCTCTCTCTGTCTCTCTCTCTCTGTGTGTGTGTGTGTGTGTGTGTGTGTGTATGTGTGTGTACTAGGTTCAAAGGTAGTATATGTCACCATATCCCTCCTGTATATATACAATTTAGCTTTTTAATTCTAAGAGTAAGACCTTAGGATTACACTTGAGGATGAATACTGAGGTTTTTGTCACTCTACTCCCTTATAATAGCTATATTGCTTTCTCTATAATGAGTTACTTGGAGCTTTTTCTCACACTTGACTAAGGTAAGATTCATGTGTCAAAACAGAATAATTTTTAATGTAACTGACTAGCTAATACACTATTAGTGTGCTCTGATTGACAAAGAAAAAGATAACAGTGGCTACCAAAAGGTCTCTCTTATTTAAAAATTAAAAGTTCAGTGTTCTGGTATAAGAGTACACATTTTATTTGAAGCCATCTTGTGAAACACTAGGTTTATGAGTTTCTTTCCCTTACTCTGGAGTAAGGTAGATTTTCATGTCTGTTTAAACAGCCTTGTATAGGCTGTCAGATTTCTGAAGAGAAGTGTGGGAGGTTCCTCATCAGTACAGTAGGGAGTTTTTGAGTTGTGAGCCCTGAGGGTGTCTTAGTTTGTGGCTAAGGTAGAAAGGGGGTCGCTCTGTAACCCTTGCTATTGTAACTGAATCTTTAGATTCACATCTGCTGTAACAGTCTAAGGAGAAAACAACCTTGGGACTGGCCTTTGAAAGTAATTTGCTTCTAGATCTAATACATTCTCGAATCGCTTTCCTTTGAGCAAAGCAGTGGGAGTTTAATGCCCATCTTCTGAAAGTTGAGAATAACTAGAGAAAGTTATTTTAATATTACTCTTTTTCTCTCAGTGTAGTCTTTTCCATACAAGCATATATGAAGTAAAAGTGAAGGAGATGGATAACATTTGATATACTTGTGGATGCACAGCACTGTTTATCAGTTTTGAATTGATTTCTTTTTGTCAGAAAAAACACACCTCTTAGTATTAGATTTTCATCACACACACACACACACACACACACACACACACACACACACACACACGCACACACACGGAAAGTAGCTATCAGGACACCAGTGGTTCCAGCTGGATTTATTTTGATGGTGCTTCCCTGAGTACAGAGATAGGTAGAGGGTCCCACGTTTGTCCCCAAGGTAATACAGTCCTACAAAGAAAGGGTGAGGAGAATGAGGAAAACTACTGGCAAAAGTTCCCCTTAATAGTTTGTGGTTTTGCTATATACTAGTAGGTCGCGACCCCTTTGGGGACTGTCAAACTACCCTTTCATCTGGGTCACATATCAGACAGTTACATTACAATGTATAACATTAGCAGAATTAGAGTCATGAAGTAGTAATGACAATAATTTTATGGCTGGGGGGTCACCACAACATAAGATTGTATTAAAGGGTCACATAATTAGAAAAGTTGAGAACCACTGCTCTATACAGAGGAAAATTGATACCAACCTGTAGATCTGTTGATCTGTTCCCAAGACAGAAAATAAATTGCGAAAAATGGAAGTGTCAGGTTGAAAGGTTATGCTTTATATCATTGTGCCTTAATCTTCTTAATTTTTTCTACAAAGAAATCATATTAATCAAATCTTTCTGCTATATGAAAGGTGCAGTCTGACTAATGCTAATGCTCGACTTTGGGTGAAATTGGATATGGACAAAAACCCTGACTAGAAATAATACCAGTTCCTTCTGTAATCCTGTGTTGCCAGAGTCTTAGATCAGGTCTGTAACTTCCAGCTCACATTTTGTGAAACCTGTGAATGCTGCTGTGAACCACGGAGATACCATGCATGATTAACAGAGAAAAACATCTAATTTAAAAATATGCACAAATAAAATGAAATGCTTGCTTTCGAAATGTTGAAGAGTAGGATCGATGGGCGTGTCTTGGCAGTGGTGTATAAAGGGCGTGAAGCAAAGGCTGGTGTTTATTTGGTACATAAGCTTCCTTGGTTTTAACCAGGACAAAATATGTCTGAAATGTAATCTGACTTTAAGGACACTGAGTTCAGAATCCATGTACGTGAAATATGGTTGTGTTTTCGAAAACCTTTCTCAGGAAATGATTTACATATTTAATAACCTGTTCATTAAGTATTTTTAGAACCTTTTGAAAATGACTTTTTCCTCTTCCTGATTCCAAAGCACATCCCTTTGAGCTTCTTTTTGGGAGACGTCTGGACTTTTAGAATCGTCTTCAGTTAAGAACTGTGCCTAGAAAGCATGCTACATGATCAGTGTGGGGGGCATTCAATTTAGAAACAACACACAAAGCACATTATATTAATAATTCATAGCATCATATATTCTGTATATAATTTGTCAGTTTTTAGTGAAAACAAAAGTTTAGAAAAGAATCCAAAGCCCCTCAAACAAACATCTTCATATCTTATATACTAATGAGACTTCTGTGGTTCCCTGAGAAAAATCTGTACAACAAAATGTAAAAGCATACAATTTTGTTAAGAAAGTATTTAAAATTGGTGCATATTTTGTGAGTATGACTCATTTAAAATTGGGATAAACACAGTTCAATTCAGACTAACTTGGGGTGACTGGCCACTATACAAAAATAGTGTGGTTCTAGATTCTACATTATCTTAATTTTTTATCAATATACATAAATTTATTTTTATTAATTATTTTATTTACTTATATTCCAAATGTTGTAGCCCCTCCCAGTCCCCCCAGACAGAGCAGAAACCTGGAGGCAGGAGCTAAGGCAGGGGCCATGGAGGGGTTCTGCTTACTAGCTTGCTCCCCATAGCTTGTCTAGACTGCTTTCTTATAGAACCTAGGACCACCAGCTTGGGGATGGCACCACTTCCAATGACCCTCCACTTCCCTATGATCACTAATTAAGAAAATACCATTTCAATTTGTCTACGGCCCAGTTTTGGGAAGTATTGTTCCTTCGACATGGTGTCAAGTTGACATAGAACTATCTAGCACACTTAGCTTTTGAATCTGGTCCTGCGATCTTCTTTTAAAAACACAGTTTCAGGTTCACTTGCCCCTCTCTTACAGATTTCTTCATTCCTTATTGGATGAATCATTTCCAAGTCAATAGCAATCCTCACAAACATGTATGCAGTGTGTTTTCATCGACTTTCGACATTTCTGTTAATTATCTGCAGTGTAACTTATCAAGCATTTTTTTCTTTGCAAGGAGAACTGGAGAGAAAAAAAATGGAGTGACACGTACTCCGTGATCTTAATCAACCAACGTTCAGTGAGGCAGATAGAACATGCACGGTTACAGTATAACTGTGGCAGGAAGCGGTAGGATTTGAACAAAATGTTAGGAGGAAGAGATTTCGTTCCAAATTGAGAAAGAATATAGAGGTAATAGAATCAAGGTAGAGATGGGGGTTCATGTGAGATCTCCTCAGGTTTCCTAACACGGAAAACTATATGAATGGTAATCTGAAGAATATGTCTGCTAAACTCACTTCTTTCACTGTTTAGTCTTTTATCTGCATTCTTTCAAGACTAAATGTGGTTTTAGTTTAGAAAATTCTGAAAACTGCACGTTACAGACATTTACACTGTATTAGAAATTGCTAAGAAATAGAACTAATGGTGACCTGCTGTGAACCCGTGAGTGCAATGGTTGGTAACAGATTACGTTCTGGTCATTTTGAGCCCTGTTGTAATCCGGAAGGATCAGATCAAAGCTGGGGTGGTAATGTCTTAGATCCTTCACGTTGCAATTTTGCTTTCCATTTCACTTGGAGAAAACATGACCAATACATCATGTGATCTAGTTGGTTCACAGAGAGCTTCTGTCATGATGTCCTCTGAGGAGTTATCTAAGCAAGGAAGAAGAGGGTGGATTCTAGGAAAGTGATTACACTATTCAAACAAGAAGAAAATGCCAAGACAGTTACCACAAGGTGGTGGGGTGGTGTGTGCAGTCCCTCACTGTGATTCATAGAAGTTGATAGACGTGGCTGTCATGAATTGGCTACTTGGACCCTTCTTTGATGCCTATGCTACTTGAGGCAACTGTGCTCCAGTGCGTGGTTCTTGAAAACAGGGATGTGATTATGGCTACAAGGGGTTCTCTGCTATAGTTTTCCATATCTTGAAATTTTTCATGCCTGAAGGTTGGCAGAGAGCAGGGTAGAACTTGTCATCTGGATGGATTTCCATTGTTGAAGAGTTAGGGAAACATTTTGTGTAGGAAATGATAGTTCATTTAGCATGCAGACGATTCTTCATTGTCCACAAGTACACGTTTTCCATTCAGTTTATAAATAAATGAACCTAAAAAAGGATTGTTTCTAAAAACAAACTTGTGATAATTATTGCCAAATGATTTTAATGTTGCTAACACCAAGATATATGGGACTCATATTTTCTCATAGTCTTTACTGGGAGCATAAATACCTAGAACATATGTGTATATTGTATAGAATAGCTTTTCTATATAATTCATATTCACATGGACTATTCATTTTTCAACTGAAAATATTTTTGTATGGATGGTTTGTTTACATGATAACATGTATGAAAAATTTAAAAATTTTTTCAAGTAAGATTTATTCTCATTTCCTTCTGTTTTTCTTATTTCTAAAGGTAGTAAAACAAAAACAAAAACAAAAAACCAGAGAATTATACATATACTAGATTTAAAAAAAAACAGACAAATTCAAACCTTTTTCATGTGGTTTACATTTATTTCATTTTTATTTATACACCCCCTGTGTGTGTATGCACTTGTGTGTGTGCCTTATGTGTGTGTAGAGGCCAGAGGAGAGACTCAGATTCCCTGGAACCAGAGTTACAGGCAGTTGTGGGCTGCCTGATGTGGAAAATTGACTCCCACCTCTAGTGAGTCCCTTGTTACATGATTCAAGAACAGTTCTCAATGTTACCTTCTCAATTGCAGTTCCTTTGGTGTGCATATATGTACTTGAATTTGAACATAAGCCTATAGATGAGATGTCAGTAGGCCCAACTCATTTCCTCCACCGGCTTGACTCTGCCTTCTTCTCTTGACTGCAGCCTTGGAAGGTCAGAGGTTTCCAGCCATAGAGTTTTCAGTTACCAGACAGTATCAGTAAGTACTTTTAAAGTATTTGCTGTATCTGCGTATATGGACTGAATGATTCAAAAATCTGATGTTTCATAAAAAGACTGTCTCTTTTATTTTCTTCTGTTTAATTTTACATTGCCCCAACCTTCAGTTAAATTAGATCTTCACTCTACCCATGCTCCTTCAGAAGCCAACTAGGTGCCAAGGTTGCCAAATTTGGTCTAGAGCTCCCTGCTCTATGAGCTTGTCCTTGTTTATTCCATTCATGGATGAACAGCATGCATGTTTATGCTGGTGAACTTTGTGCAGAGATATGATCTTATAATGATAAGTATAGGGTTTGTCCTCATGTAAGGCATGGCCTAGGAGGGGATATGTTGTGAATTACTGTTAAAGATGGAGAAACATAGCAACCCATAGACACCCACGGGAGCTTCATTCTTTCAGGGGCTTGAACAAGGCCGCTCAAGGGAGGCAATGTCTGAAGCGTATCCAGTGGCTTTAGGTTTGAAAGGCTGGGTGTTGTTCTATAGGGATTTCTCCTGGCAGGTCTATTTTTGTTTCCACTTAGGAACTGCAGGTTTGGCATCAGTGTACAATGTTAGTAACACCAATGGAGACACTGTATTTCATTTGTTTCTTCAAGGACATATATTAAGAAAAAAAGGAAGAAAAGAAGATTCTAATTGAGATGTAGTGTGAAAATATATAGTTTCTATTGAATTTTTTAATTAATATTTTAAGTGTTATCCCTTTTCCTGGTTCCCCCTCCAGTAACCCAGTATCCCATCCCCCACACCTTTCATTCTATGAGGGTGCTACATCACCCACTCACTCACTCCCACCTCCCCACTCTGACATTCCCCTACACGGAAGCATCGGAAAATATATAATTTAATTACTTATTTCTCTACTAATGCCTGTATAATAACAGAAATTAAGAAACCAGAGTTCTCTGTTTGGAATGAAAACTTCTGAGAAATGAGGAGACACAGAAAGAAGAAAAAGAAGGAAAAGAAAGAAAGCCTTATGGTTCTTCAATTTGTGGAGGGAAGCGTCTTGTAGCTGTTACCTCAATATCCATCTGGTGTTTTTACTCAGGAGTGTGTGTGTTTATTTGGAGTGAACAGGGAATAGCTCCTGGACACTGTGTGTGTGTGTGTGTGTGTGAGAGAGAGAGAGAGAGAGAGAGAGAGACTTTGTATCTCTTTGTGTGTATTTATGTTTGTATCTGTGTATGTATTTGTATGTGAGTCTCTGTGTATGTATGTAGGTATATATGTATGTATGTGTCTCTGTGTGTATTTGTATGTATGCATGTATGTGTCTCTGTGTGTATTTGTATGTGTGCATGTATGTGTCTCTGTGTGTATTTTCACTTGTGCATGTGTGTATTTGTATAAAGTCATTATTTGTTGTTACTGCTGCTGGTAAGATACTCAGAAAAACATGAAGATTTTCCCAGGTTAGCAATGATTTTATATTATAGAGTTGTGGTTTTTGTTTGTTTGCTTTGTTTTTTAGAAAAGACCTTTTTCTAGTTTTAGAAACAACTTCTGGGACAGAATTTAGGAAGTTCTGATGTGAAGATTCATGGAAGGAGAATCAATTCGAAAATGCAGTCTTCTTAAGCTGCATGGAACTTAGAGAGATGAACTTGTGGGGTTTGAGGGAAAGAAGGTGGTCGTGCCCAACACCAGCACAATTGTCTTCTCTTCGAATTGTTCAGTCCCTGCTCCATGCCTTTTGTCTCAAAGCTTCTGCAGTGCTGGGTACAGGAGGGGGGAGCTCTCCAAACGTGCCAGGGGTAGGTGCCTTTCCAACCCTGATGAAAGCCAACTGGCTCAACAAATCATTAATGTCTCTCTAGCCTGGATCGTGTCCACATTCCTATCCTTGACTCTCCGGGAGTCAGGATTTGCTTGTTCCTTCTGGCACATTTTCAGATCATGAGCACATTTCATGATATGTCCATCTGCTATCTAAATAAGAAGAGTATCATGGGGAATGTGGCTCAGAGTTCACTAAAGATCTGTTGCAGGCCCCTGCCTGCGGTTTCCAGATTGGCAGCCATAAATGAGTTTCATTAAGATTCTCTTCAGTGCTGTAGAGTGATCTGGGCCTACATTACACTTGGGAGTGTTGAGAACTTCCCTGAATTGAATGCTTGTGCTGTTTAGGTAAGCTGTGTTGCCTTGTCAGGGGAACAAGGTCACAAATCCTAGCTAAATAGTTTGTGGAGTACTATTAGGAATCCTAGATAAGGCCCTTCCATGTAACCCATATCATACATTCTTAGATTGAAAATAGGCAGGTCTCTTAACAGTTTAGAGAGAAATCCCTGGAAAGGGCCCTTTGAACATCATGAGAAATGATACTGCTGTGTAGAGACTTTGAAAGGGTATCCTCATATCCTCCAACTTGCTAACATAAAAATAGGAGGGTTATTATGCCTATGGGGAAAATATAAAAGTGAAATAAGCCACCACTGCTAGCAGGTTTTTCTGCCCCTCACAGACATAGTTACTCAAGTCATGGAATCATAACTGCTTTAGTTGAATGTGTTAATGTGTACTCTGTAAACCATTATGGAATCCATGACATTCCTATTCTACAATTATTGGCCATGCTAAGAAAGACAAAGTGATCAATTGTTAGCATGGGTAACCATTTAGTTAATGTCTACAAAAAGGCAAAGCTTTGAAGACATGCTTTGTGATTGAATTCTTAGAGGTAAAAATCTCCAAAGAATCATACATATGCTAGTTACAAATGACACTCAGAAAGCTTTCCAGGGCCTAATCACATTTTATATATTGCACACAAAAGCAGTGCATTTCATCAGACCTGTTAGGCAACACAAAATGATGTGTCATAAGTAATCATATGCCTTAAGAATGAAAAGGTAACTGTCAAATGGCCTTGACCTATTTCGTTGAAGGTAATAAAGTCAGTTAAATGTAATTTGCACAGGTGTATGAATGTTCTAGCATTAAATTATGAATGACATTTAAATGTGGCTTTATTACCTAATGTTTGGCTATAGCTGTTCTGTCAGTCAGGGTGTACAGCTTTGAGTTCCCAAGAAAAAGCCAGCATAACTATTGTGAGGAATGGCTTTGGATGGAAGTTTCAATAAATTCTGAAGTTTTCAAGTGATGGCTGATCTGCCCATTCGCACAAGAAAGATTAATTATTTGGCTTTGTATATGGAAACGGGACTTGACAATCAAGCACATCATTAAAGTTTGTAAGTTTTGTTTGACAGTAAAAAGAGGTGGATAGGTAAGTTGTGAATTTCCTTCGATACTTCACATTGGCCCATCCAAGGAAGGTCTAGTCATAGGAGAATAACTATAGTTTAAAAATGAATGCTGAGGGGTTGGGGTTTTAGCTCAGTGGTAGAGCACTTGCCTAGCAAGCGCAAGGCCCTGGGTTCAGTCCCCAGCTCCAAAAAAAAAAGAAAAGAAAAAAAAAAAGTGAATGGTGAAACAACCAAAAGCCCACTTGCTCATGGAAATTGAACAACTCTCTACCCAATGATAACTTGGTCAGGGAAGAAATAAAGAAAGAAATAAAAGACTTCTTAGAATTCAATGAAAATGAGGACAAAGCACATCCAAACATCCAACCAAAAGCCAGTTCTTTGAGAGTATCAACAAGATAGAAAAACCCTGCCTCGACCTGCAGGGGTTCAGAGGAGACAGGGAGGGGGCGAAAATGAATGGGGGACAGGAGGCACAAAGAAGGAGAGCAAGTCTAGGTTCTGATGAAGCTCTCAAAATTTAATTAAAAAACAGAGACTTATAAAGACAAGCAGGTGGGAAAGTTACCCAGGACTCAAGACCAATTTCACCGTCACCACCCTCTCTATAGCCCTAAACGGTAAGTTGCAAGTATAGACTGATAAGAACAGAGGACTGGAGATGGAAGTTGTAAAAGTGATAAGAATGGACAACTGGCTAGGTGTCCCAGAGGGTGTAAGTGGGCTTGACATTCCTGAAACATTCCTGAGACGGAGGATGTGTAAACTGGCTTGGCTCCAGTCAAAACCCCTTGACAAACTAAATGAAAGGCCTAGAAACAGTATCCAAATTAACAAAACCAGAAATGAAAAGGGAGACAGAACAACAGAAACTGAGAAAATTAAAAAAAAATCAGATCCTACTACAAAAGCATATATTCAACAAAACTGGAAAATCCAGAGGAAATGGACAGATTTCTAGACAGATAACAGGTATCAAAGTTAAATCAGGATCAGATAAACCGTCTAAATAGTCCCATAACCTTTAAAGAAACATAAGAAGTCATTAAAATCTCCCAAGCAAAAAAAGCACAGAACCAGATGGGTTTGGTGCAGAATTCTGTCAGACCTTCAAAGAAGACCTAATACTAATACTCTACAAACTAGTCCACAAAATAGAAACAGAGGGAACACTGCCCAATTCGTTCTTTGAAGCCACAATTATGCTTATACCTAAGCCACACGAAGATGTTACAAAGAAAAAGAACTTCAGACTAATTTCCCTCATGAATATCAATGCAAAAATACTCAATAAAATTCTAACAAACAGAATCCAAGAACACATCAAAAGGATCATTCACCATGATGAGGTAGGCTTCATCCCAGAGAAGCAAGGTCGGTTCAATATATGAAAATTCATTGATGTAATCCACTATGTAAACAAACTCAAAGGGGGGAAAGCATATGATCATCTCCGTAGATGCTGAAAAAGCATTTGACAAAATACAACACCTCTTCCTGTTTAAAGTATTGGAGAGATTAGGAATTCAAGGCCCATGCCTAAACATGATAAAAGCAATTTACACCAAACCAACAACCAATATCAAATTAAATTAAATTAAATTACAATTCTTCAAAGACATGGAGAGAGCAAGTCTCAACTTCATCTGGAAAAGTAAAAAATTCAGAATAGTGAAAACAATTCTTAACAATAAAAAAACTGGAGGAGTCATCATCCCTGACCTCAAACTATACTGCAGAGCAATAGTGATAAAAACTGCATGGTATTGGTACAGAGACAGACATGTTGATCAATGGAATAGAATAGAAGATACAGAAAGAAAGCCACCCACTTATGGACACTTGATCTTTGACAAAGAAGCCCAAAACATACAATAAAAAAAAAAAAGAAAGCATCTTCAATTAATGGTGCTGGTCTAACTGGAAATCTGTATGTAGAAAAATGGAAAGAGACCCATATTTGTCTGTCACCTTGCACAAAGCTCAAGTCCAAGTGGATCAAGGACATCAACATAAAACCAGGTACACTGAATCTAATTGAAGAGAAATTGGGAAAGAGCCTCAAACTCATTGGCACAGGGTGAAATTTCCTAAACAGAACTCTAATGGCTTATGCTCAAAAATCAAGAATTGATAAATGGGACCTCATGAAACTGGAAAGTTTCTGTAAGGTAAAGGACATAGTAAATAAGGCATATAGGTGACATACAGATTGGGAAAATGTCTTCACTAACCCCACATCCAATAGAGGGCTAATATTCAAAATATGTAAAGAACTCAAGAAGCTAACCACCACGAAAACAAACAACCCAACAAAAAGATGGGGTATAGAACTAAACAGAGAATTCACATCAGTGGACTCTCAAATGACTGAGAAGCAATTAAAGAAAAGCTTGAAGTCCTTAGTCTTCAGAGAAATGCAAATGCAAATGACCTTGAGATTCCACCTTATACCAATCAGAATGACTAAGATCAAAAACTCAGGTGACAGCACATGTTGGCGAGGATGTGAAGAAAGTGGAACCCTCCTCCATTGCTGGTAGGATTGCAAATTGGTGAAACTACTCTGGAAATTAATTTGGAGGTTCCTCAGAAAATTGGAAATAGATTTACCTGAAGACCCAGAAATACCACTCTTGGGCATATATCTAAAACATGCCCCATCATGCCACAGGAGCACGATGTGTGATAGGAGCCTTATTTGTGATAGCAGGAAGCTAGAAACAACCTAGATGTCCCACAACAGAAGAATGGATTCAAAAAGTGTGGTTTATTTACACAATGGAATACTACTCAGCTATTAAGAACGAGGACATCCTGAGTTTTGCAGGGAAATGGATGGAACTGGAAAGTATCATCCTGAGAGAGATGAATTGAACCCAAACGGATATGCATAGCATGTACTCACCATTAAGTGGATATTAGCTAAGAAAGTACGGAATTCACAGGACACAATTCATAGAACTCAAGAAGGCTAACAAGCTAAATGGCCAAAGTGAGGATGCCTCAATCCCACTTGGGAGGGAGAAGAAATTAATCACAGGGGGCAGGGGGAACTGGGTGGGAAGGGGAACAGGCAGGGAAAGAGGGAACCATGATAAGATATTGGGAGGAAACAGGACTGAAGCCCAGAGGACCAGCAGAAAGAATGGAAACAGGCGATCTTGGGAGGTAGGAGGTGGGGGACCCTCCAGAATGTACCAAAGACCAGGGAGGTAAGAAACTCTCAGGACTCAAAGGGAGGGACCTCAGATGAAATGTTCTGCAGTGGGGAGAGGGAACTTGTAGAATCCCCCTCCAGTAAAAAAGACTGGGCATCAAGTGGAGGGATGGGGTTGCCATCCCACAGTTAAAAACTCTGACCCAGAATTGTTCCTGTCTGAAAGAAATGCAGGAACAAACATGAAGAAGAGCCTGAGGAAAAGGTCCAGTGACAGGCCCAAAGTGGGATCCAAGTCAGGGATTGGCCCCAAGGCCTGACACTATTACTGATGCTATGGTGTGCTTACAAACAGGGGCCTATCATGACTGCCCTCTGAAAGACCCAACAAGCAGCTGAAAGACTCAGACGCAGATATTTACACCCAATAAGCAATGGACAGAAGCTGATAACCCCTGTGGTTGAATTAGGGAAAAGCTGGGGGAAGCTGAGGAGGAGGGTGACCCTAGAGGAAGACCAACCATCTTAACTAACCTGGACCCCTGTGATCTCAGACATGGAGCCACCAACCAGGCAGCATACACCAGCTGATATGAGGCCCCCAACACATTACACAGCACAGGACTGCTGTACTCAGTCAGGGAAGATGCACCTAATCCTTGAGAGATTTGGGGGGTCCCAGGGAGTGGGGAGGTTTGATAGGATGGGGGGGAGTTGAGGACATCCTCTTGAAGCCGGTGGCAGGGAGGGGGTGTGGGATGTGAAACAGTTGGAGGGTTGACAGGGAGTGGGATAAAGTTTGCAGTATAGAAAAAGAGATTAAAGCCTATAAAAATAGTGCATGGTGTCTCCTTCAATGGACAGTACATAGTTGGATAGTTCAAGGACTGTCCGGCTTTATATTTTACCTCTTTTTGACAATTCGAAGAGCTTCAAGTAGACAACAAGAAAATTCCTTTCTCCTACGATTCTGAATGGAGTATTTTCAAAATATGTCACATCCTTCCGAATATCACGCCATGCGGACTTGATTTTGAATTCCCAGGAACACAATAATTGAGACTTAGATGAGACTTCATGCTTACCTTGAAGCATATCCTTCCTCCTTGCCCTTACCATATCTATATAATATTGACATGTATGATAGGAACGAGTGCATCCCCAGGGCCCTGGGATGGGTTACCAAGAGATGTTAGGGATATTGCCAAGAGTTTATTGGCTTTTCACCCAACGACTTAGTGATTCAGTTCTCTAGAGAAAGTTTCCTACGCTGTGATGCTGACGTTAGACAGAAAGCCTTTCTTTGGGAATAAGGAAAACAAAGAAAAGTAGCTAAAACATTCTTTTATCGCTTAGTAATGATCACTTTCTCCTGGCCCTGACCCTGACACACGTTCCTCAATTTCTGACCATGTCTGCTTCTCAAATGTATTAAACAAAAGTGTTGTTCTCATTGCTAAAAGCCTTGCTGATAGCCAGTGTTAGACACGGCTTCTGCCACACACACACACACACACACACACACACACACACACACACACACACACACACACACCAGAGCTTTTTTTTTTTTTAACTCTTATAAGGAGGACAGCATATAATTGGGGCTGGCTTACAAGTTCTGAGATTTAGTCTGTTACCATCAAATCAGGAACATGGCAGCATCCAGGCAAGTATAGTAGAGGAGGAACTGAGAGTTCTACATCTTCATGTGAAGGCTGCTAGCAGAATATCCACCCCCAGGCAGCTAGGGTCTTAAAGCCCACACCCACAGTGATGCACCTATTCCGACAAGGCCACATCTAATAGGGCCACTCGCTGGGCTGAGCATAAACAAACTATGACATTGTATATAAAATTCTATTAAATATCTGTTCCCTCACACCAGAGCCTTTTATCTGGTAATAAAATGTATTTTCAGAGGAGTGTTTCAGACAGGGAGGAAAACCGAGTTGAAAACATGTAGATTTTTCCAGTTGAAAAGTACAATTGACTATACAGGAATTAGGAAAAAAATAAAAATATATAAATGAAAGACACTTCGTGGCTAAGGTGAACCTCTCAGGTTTCGGGCATTAGACTCGGTTAGGCAAAATTATTTGAAGTATATGGGCAACTTCCCTGCTAGCACAAACTCAAATTATGAACGTCTAATGGTACACACTTCTGAATCTAGACGTAAGGACCTCATCATCGGAGCCCTTGCAGTTGCACAGGGCGCTCTCTCTTCTCTCCTGTACACTTGGGTCACTTTTCTGTCTCTTTTTATCTTTATTTCTTGAAGTCAAAGACTTAAGTATTGCCTTTTCAGTTGTTCCTTCTTGAGCTGCTCCACCTGCTGTGGTGGGAAGTGCACTGGGGGCAGAGAGACAAACAGAATGAAAAGAGGGGGAGTTAACCTCTGCATTCTTTTATATCCTTCCTCTTTTATATCCCATCTTTACCATGTTTTTTCTTTCTTGCTTTTCTTAAAATTTATTATTATTATTATTTTATTATTATTATTATTACTATTATTTACTTACTCACTTTACATTCGCTCACTGTGCACCTCCCGCTCATCCCCCCCCCATAGTCTTTCTTCTATCCTTCTCTCACCTTCTCCTCTGAGCCGGTTAGGACCCTCCTGGGTATTCCCCAACCCTGGCACAAGTATCTGTGAGGATATGCGCTTCCTCTCCCACCGAGGCCAGACAAGGCAGCCCAGCCCGAAGAAGAGCTCCCACGTACAGGCAACAAACAGCTTTTAGGATAGCTCTTGCTCCAGTTGTTTGGAACCCACATGAAGACCAAACTGCACATCTGCTACATAAGTGCAGGGAGGCCCAGGCCCAGCCATGGATGCTTTTTGGTTGGTGGTTCAGATTCCAAGAGCCCTAGGGTCTACGTTAGTTGACCCTGTTGGCCTTCCTGTGGAGTCCTAGCCCCTTAGAAGCCATAATCCTTCCTCCTATTGTTCCATAAGGGTCCCCAAGTTCCATCCTCTCTTTTTCTGGGTGTCTTTATCTGTCTGAGTCAGCTGCTGAGTGGAGTCTTTCAGAGGACCGCCATGCTGGGTTCCTGTCTGCAAGCATAACATCAGGGACTGGTGCCTGCCTGCCCATGGGACGGGTCTCAAGTTGGGCTGGTTATTAGTTGTTTTCAGTCAGTACTTTTCATGCGCTTTCCCCACATTCCAGCCCTCCATGTTAATCCCAGCCTCGTCTCTCAAGATGTCAACCACTGTAGCGCAGCTATGGTGAAGCCCGGAGCTATTCACAGGCCGTTTTCTTTTGCTTAATCACATGTAACTCATTTTATGTCTGTTTTACTCATCAGAGTAATTTTGATCTGCTCTCTTATTTCTGTTTGTATTGTGCTTCAGCCCAAGGTTGGAGTCCTGACGTTTCAAATCTGCAAACAGGACTTCAGGTTGGCGTCTCACCTCATGTACAATCCTAGCCCTTCCTCAGACGCTTTTCCTTTTTAAAGTCATCGATGGTGAGCCACCCCTCCCTACGTCTAGAATGCCTTTCCCATCAGAAGTCTTCCTCTCCTTGGGTTCTAATTCAAACCATGTAACTCCATGAAGTCTCCAGAATCCTTCATCTGGAATTCTAAAGGTCTACAGTTGCCCTCCCACAAACACCCAGAAATGAACTGAGCTCATCTAAGTGAATGTTGCAGCCATCGTTTTCTGTATTTCAATGATTGGCATAGTTGTGTTGTGTTTTTCTCTTGGAACCCTCAGAAGGATAGTGATGGTATTATGCTATTTCTTGTTCCAGGCTCCTTCCAGTCGCTAGTATAGTGTTTTTCACACAATAGGTCTTCAGTTAGTATCTCTTTATAAAAATGCTTCTTTGTTTTATTTTAATTCATGTATACAAGAATGTTTTACCTACTATGTGTACCACATGTGTGTCTAGTACCTGCATAGGGCAAAAGAGGGCGGGGTTGGGAATTTAGCTCAGTGGTAGAGCGCTTGCCTAGGAAGCGCAAGGCCGTGGGTTCGATCCCCAGCTCCGAAAAAAAGAACCAAAAAAAAAAAAAAAAAAAAGAGGGCATTAGATCCCTTGTAATTGGCATTACAGCAGTTATGAGCTACAATGTGAGTGCTGGGAAACAAACCCAGATACCCTGCAGGAGCAACAAATGCCCTTAGTTGCTGTGCATGAATATTTCCTGAATGACTATTATAAGCTATTTTTTGTTAGCAGTGTACTTGGAACCATCAATTATGCTGAGTTTTGTAAGATGGGTTTCAAATCCTGATTTTCTATGTGATGTTCAGAAGTTTTCCTTGTTGTTTTTCCTCATCCAGTATAATAATGACAATGTCTGAGTATAAACCTTTAGTTTCTGGATAAATTAAGATGGCTTTCTCCTGCCATAACATCTGGAAAGAAGCAGATAAACAGGAAGAAGACCATATTTGAAAGTAAGTGGACTTTCAAAGGCAGACTGAGATTCCATATAAGAAAGAATTCTTCTGGGGGAAGAAAAAAAATCACTTGCCCTTTTTTTTAACAAGAGGCTATTTCTCTTTGGTTGTAGATAGCAGGCTAATCTAGACAAAGGGTCTCTTCTGGGACAAAGGGAATTCCATGGAATTTTTGTTGTTGCTGTTGTTTGTTTGTTTTAATGAGAAGCACAGATATGATGGATTTGAATCTAAATAAGCCAAAACCACAATTGCTTCCCCTAGGAGACGTTTGCTGGCGACTGTAGATTGTGGATATGTCTTGTAAAAGCTGCAGACTTAAAACAGTCCTTATAAACATGGGACAGAAAATACTGGGGAAAAAATGTACAAGACAAAATAAGTTTTAAATTGGTAGAGTCAAATAGAAAATAGCTACCTGTACAAAAAAAAATGGCTGCTGCAGAGATTAAAAATAGAAATAACAGTATCTGAAGCTGGTAAATCATTTAATTTGCCAGTTTAACCTTATACTTGGCACAACCTAAGACAGAAAAAAATGGCTCAAGCCCACTAAAAATGTTTAAGTAAGTCATCCAAAATGAGCCATATAGAAAAGGGCACAGGAAGAATAGAACAGAGGCTAAGAGATGCATAAGAAACATGTGGACTGGGCTGGAGAGATGGCTCAATGGTTGGGAGCACTGACTGCTCTTCCAGAGGTCCTGAGTTCAATTCCCAGCAACCACATGGCGGCTCACAATCTTATGTGATGGGATCTGATGCCCTCTTCTGCTGTGTCTGAAGACAGCTACAGTGCACTTAAATAATAAATAAGTCTTAAAAAAAAAAGAAAGAAACATGTAGACTGACATGGAGGTTGCTGGAGCTCCACACACAGGAGAAAGAATAGATACAATATCTGAAAAGGTAGTGGCTGAGAATTTTCCCAAACCAATAAATCTAAATGTGAGTTAACAGATTAACCATGTCCATGAGGAAAAGCACCAGTGCAGAACAGCAGGGAACCTTAGCTACATTCCTTTAGGGAAAAAAAAAGTAGTGTATGGTTTCTCTTAGGACCATGACCTATCCTCAGGTTCTTGGCCTCCTGGGCAGTGTTGGGCATGGGTTCCATCTCTTGGAGTGGGACTTAATTCCGATCACATAGTAGGTGGTTACTCTCATAACTCTTGTGCCACTGTTGCATGAGTGTATCTTACAGGCAGGTCACTATTGTAGATAGAAGGGTTTGTAGTTAGGAGAGTTTGCTTTTCTCTTCTAGTTGTTTGCAGAGCACCTTCTCACACTAGTCAGTAGGGATGATGGCGCTAGTAGGCACCAACTTAGCCTTTTCCTTTTTTAGTGAATTATGCGGCCATTTTATTCAGCAGAAGGTTCTTGACATCTGTTTGGGGAGGGCAACCAATAGCCTTGGCAATACCCTGTGTTGCTTGACGGTCTCAGTGGGGCACCTTTGGCCAACTTGTTTAGATATAACCCATTCCTGGGCTTCATTTGGTAGGAAAATAGGACTGAATGGAGCTTGGACTCACTGTGTTTTCATGATTCTAATATAGATTTATTTTATACATGTACGTATTTTAAGAAACTTCTACTGTATTAGGTCTCCATAAGACCTCTCAAATTGTCCTTCATTTTAGTTGTCCATCCTTATATTTTTCTATTATCTCTCTCTCTCTCCCCCATTTTATCCTTCAGTTCTAGTCCTCTTGCCACCTCCAAAACTACTCTATTTCCCCTTTCTACGGAGCTCCTCCATCCTCCTTTACTTATAACTATGTGGTTATCTGGATAGAAGCCTGCTTATTGAGAATGTAACAGCTAACATCCACATATAAGAGAATATATTTCATATTTGTATTTTTGTTTCTAGGTTACCTCACTTAGAATTATTTTTTTCGGCTCCATCTATTTACCTGTGGATTTCAGGATTTCATTTTTTAAAACAGATGAGTAATATTCCTTTGTATAAATAAATGTACCATATTGTCCATATCCATTTATCCATTAATGACATCTAGGCTATTTCTAGTTTCTGGATATTATGAGTAGAGCAGCAACGAACATGTTTGAGCAAATGTTTTGGTAGTGGGATATAGAATCCTTTGGGTATATACCCAAGAGTGGTAGAACTTCCAGCTTCCTTAGAAACTACCACACTGATTCCCATAGTATCTGGAGTGAGTATATACCACTACAGGCCATGGATTAGCCCTTACAATCCCACATTTTCATCAGCATGAGCTGCCATTCATCGTGTCAATCTTGCCCATTTTGAATGTTGTAACATGAAATCTCAAAGGTTTTTTTTTTTTTTTTTTTTTTGTTGTTGTTGTTTTTTTTATTAACTTGAGTGTTTCCTATTTACATTTCGAGTGTTATTCCCTTTCCCGGTTTCCAGGCAAACATCCCCCTAATCCCTCCCCCTCCCCTTCTTAATGGGTGTTCCCCTCCCCATCCTCCCCCCATTGCCACCCTCCCCCCAACAATCACGTTCACTGGGGGTTCAGTCTTAGCAGGAACAAGGGCTTCCCCTTCCACTGGTGATCTTACTAGAATATTCATTGCTACCTATGAGGTCAGAGTCCAGGGTCAGTCCATGTATAGTCCTTAGGTAGTGGCTTAGTCCCTGGAAGCTCTGGTTGCTTCGCATTGTTGTTCATAAGGGGTCTCGAGCTTCTTCAAGCTCTTCGAGTTCTTTCTCTGATTCCTTCAACGGGGGTCCCGTTCTCAGTTCAGTGGTTTGCTGCTGGCATTCGCCTCTATATTTGCTGTATTCTGGCTGTGTCTCTCAGGAGAGATCTACATCTGGCTCCTGTCGGCCTGCACTTCCTTGCTTCATCCATCTTGTCTAATTGGATGGCTGTATATGTATGGGCCACATGTCGGGCAGGCTCTGAATGGGTGTTCCTTCTGTGTCTGTTTTAATCTTTGCCTCTCTATTCCCTGCCAAGGGTATTCTTGTTCCCCTTTTAAAGAAGGAGTGAAGCATTCACATTTTGATCATCCGTCTTGAGTTTCATTTGTTCTAGGCATCTAGGGTAATTCAAGCACTTGGGCTAATAGCCACTTATCAATGAGTGCATACCATGTGTGTTTTTCTGTGATTGGGTTACCTCACTCAGGATGATATTTTCCAGTTCCAAACATTTGCCTATGAATTTCATAAAGTCATTGTTTTTGATAGCTGAGTAATATTCCATTGTGTAGATGTACCACATTTTCTGTATCCATTCCTCTGTTGAAGGGCATCTGGGTTCTTTCCAGCTTCTGGCTATTATAAATAAGGCTGCTATGAACGTAGTGGAGCACGTGTGTTTTTTATATGTTGGGGCATCTTTTGGGTATATGCCCAAGAGAGGTATAGCTGGGTCCTCAGGCAGTTCAATGTCCAATTTTCTGAGGAACCTCCAGACTGATTTCCAGAATGGTTGTACCAGTCTGCAATCCCACCAACAATGGAGGAGTGTTCCTCTTTCTCCGCATCCTCGCCAGCATTTGCTGTCACCTGAGTTTTTGATCTTAGCCATTCTCACTGGTGTGAGGTAAAATCTCAAGATTGGTTTTATTTGCATTTCCCTTATGACTAAAGATGTTGAACATTTCTTTAGGTGTTTCTCAGCCATTCGGCATTCCTCAGCTGTGAATTCTTTGTTTAGCTCTGAACCACATTTTTTAATAGGGTTATTTGTCTCCCTGCAGTCTAACTTCTTGAGTTCTTTGTATATTTTGGATATAAGGCCTCTATCTGTTGTAGGATTGGTAAAGATCTTTTCCCAATCTGTTGGTTGCCGTTTTGTCCTAACCACAGTGTCCTTTGCCTTACAGAAGCTTTGCAGTTTTATGAGATCCCATTTGTCGATTCTTGATCTTAGAGCATAAGCCATTGGTGTTTTGTTCAGGAAATTTTTTCCAGTGCCCATGTGTTCCAGATGCTTCCCTAGTTTTTCTTCTATTAGTTTGAGTGTCTCTGGTTTGATGTGGAGGTCCTTGATCCACTTGGACTTAAGCTTTGTACAGGGTGATAAGCATGGATTGATCTGCATTCTTCTACATGTTGACCTCCAGTTGAACCAGCACCATTTGCTGAAAATGCTATCTTTTTTCCATTGGATGGTTTTGGCTCCTTTGTCAAAAATCAAGTGACCATAGGTGTGTGGGTTCATTTCTGGGTCTTCAATTCTATTCCATTGGTCTATCTGTTGTCTCTGTACCAATACCATGCAGTTTTTATCACTATTGCTCTGTAATACTGCTTGAGTTCAGGGATAGTGATTCCCCCTGAAGTCCTTTTATTGTTGAGGATAGCTTTAGCTATCCTGGGTTTTTTGTTATTCCAGATGAATTTGCAAATTGTTCTGTCTAACTCTTTGAAGAATTGGATTGGTATTTTGATGGGGATTGCATTGAATCTGTAGATTGCTTTTGGTAAAATGGCCATTTTTACTATATTAATCCTGCCAATCCATGAGCATGGGAGATCTTTCCATCTTCTGAGGTCTTCTTCAATTTCTTTCCTCAGTGTCTTGAAGTTCTTATTGTACAGATCTTTTACTTGCTTGGTTAAAGTCACACCGAGGTACTTTATATTATTTGGGTCTATTATGAAGGGTGTTGTTTCCCTAATTTCTTTCTCGGCTTGTTTCTCTTTTGTGTAGAGGAAGGCTACTGATTTATTTGAGTTAATTTTATACCCAGCCACTTGGCCGAAGTTGTTTATCAGCTTTAGTAGTTCTCTGGTGGAACTTTTGGGATCACTTAAATATACTATCATATCATCTGCAAATAGTGATATTTTGACTTCTTCTTTTCTGATCTGTATCCCCTTGACTTCCTTTTGTTGTCTGATTGCTCTGGCTAGAACTTCAAGAACTATATTGAATAAGTAGGGAGAGAGTGGGCAGCCTTGTCTAGTCCCTGATTTTAGTGGGATTGCTTCAAGTTTCTCTCCATTTAGTTTAATGTTAGCAACTGGTTTGCTGTATATGGCTTTTACTATGTTTAGGTATGGGCCTTGAATTCCTATTCTTTCCAGGACTTTTATCATGAAGGGGTGTTGAATTTTGTCAAAAGCTTTCTCAGCATCTAATGAAATGATCATGTGGTTTTGTTCTTTCAGTTTGTTTATCTAATGGACCACTTTGATAGTTTTCCTTATATTAAACCATCCCTGCATGCCTGGGATGAAGCCTACTTGACCATAGTGGATGATTGTTTTGATGTGCTCTTGGATTCGGTTTGCCAGAATTTTATTGAGTATTTTTGTGTCGATATTCATAAGGGAAATTGGTCTGAAGTTCTCTTTCTTTGTTGGGTCTTTGTGTGGTTTAGGTATAAGAGTAATTGTGGCTTCATAGAAGGAATTCGGTAATGCTCCATGTGTTTCAATTTTGTGGAATAGTTTGGATAATATTGGTATGAGGTCTTCTATGAAGGTCTGATAGAATTGTGCACTAAACCCGTCTGGACCTGGGCTCTTTTTGGTTGGGGGACCTTTAATGACTGCTTCTATATCCTTAGGAGTTATGGGGTTGTTTAACTGATTTATCTGTTCCTGATTTAACTTCGGTACCTGGTATCTGTCTAGGAAATTGTCCATTTCCTGCAGATTTTCAAGTTTTGTTGAATATAGTCTTTTATACTAAGATCTGATGACTTTTTGAATTTCCTCTGAATCTGTAGTTGTGTCTCCCTTTTCATTTCTGATTTTGTTAATTTGGACACACTCTCTGTGTCTTCTCGTTAGTCTGGCTAAGGGTTTATTTATCTTGTTGATTTTCTCAAAGAACCAACTTTTGGTTCTGTTGATTCTTTCTATGGTCCTTTTTGTTTCTACTTGGTTGATTTCAGCTCTGAGTTTGATTATTTCCTGCCTTCTACTCCTCCTCGGTGTATTTGTTTCTTTTTGTTCTAGAGCTTTTAGGTGTGCTGTCAAGCTGCTGACATATGCTCTTTCCTGTTTCTTTCTGAAAGCACCCAGCGCTATGAGTTTTCCTCTTAGCACAGCTTTCATTGTGTCCCATAAGTTTGGGTATGTTTTACCTTCATTTTCATTAAATTCTAAAAAGTCTTTAATTTCTTTCTTTATTTCTTCCTTGACCAGGTTATCATTGAGTAGAGCATTGTTCAATTTCCACGTATATGTGGGCATTCTTCCCTTATTGTTATTGAAGACCAGCTTTAGGCCGTGGTGGTCTGATATTATGCATGGGATTATTTCTATCTTTCTGTACCTGTTGAGGCCCGTTTTTTGACCAATTATATGGTCAATTTTGGAGAAAGTACCATGAGGAGCTGAGAAGAAGGTATATCCTTTTGCTTTAGGATAGAATATTCTATAAATATCCGTTAAGTCCATTTGGCTCATGACTTCTCTTAGTCTGTCTACGTCTCTGTTTAATTTCTGTTTCCATGATCTGTCCATTGATGAGAGTGGGGTGTTGAAATCTCCTACTATTATTGTGTGAGGTGCAATGTGTGTTTTGAACTTTAGTAAGGTTTCTTTTACGTATGTAGGTGCCCTTGTATTTGGGGCATAGATATTTAGGATTGAGAGTTCATCTTGGTGGTTTTTTCCTTTGATGAATATGAAGTGTCCTTCCTTATCTTTTTTGATGAATTTTAGTTGAAAATTGATTTTATTTGATATTAGAATTGCTACTCCAGCTTGCTTCTTCTGACCATTTGCTTGGAAAGTTGTTTTCCAGCCTTTCACTCTGAGGTAGTGTCTGTCTTTGTCTCTGAGGTGTGTTTCCTGTAGGCAGCAGAATGCAGGGTCCTCGTTGCGTATCCAGTTTGTTAATCTATGTCTTTTTATTGGGGAGTTGAGGCCATTGATGTTGAGAGATATTAAGGAATAGTGATTATTGCTTCCTGTTATATTCATATTTGGATATGAGGTTATGTTTGTGTCTTTTCTTCTCTTTGTTTTGTTGCCAAGACGATTAGTTTCTTGCTTCTTCTAGGGTATAGCTTGCCTCCTTATGTTGGGCTTTACCATTTATTATCCTTTGTAGTGCTGGATTTGTAGAAAGATATTGTGTAAATTTGGTTTTGTCATGGAATATCTTGGTTTCTCCATCTATGTTAATTGAGAGTTTTGCAGGATACAGTAACCTGGGCTGGCATCACGTCTTTCTTGAAGTCCTCCAGCATCACGATCAAATATGATTTTGAAACTAGATCTTGCTTTTCTGGTGTGTTTGGATAATCCGTGTTTGCTTTGGTGGGAGAATTGGGCTCCGATGATGCCATGTAATCTTGGTTTCTGTTGCTTGGGTTGCTGTGCTTGCCTCTCGCCATCAGATTATCTCTAGTGTTACTTTGTTCTGCTATTTCTGACAGTGGCTAGACTGTCCTATAAGCCTGTGTTTCAGGAGTGTTGTAGACCTGTTTTCCTGTTTTCTTTCAGCCAGTTATGGGGACAGAGTGTTCTGCTTTCGGGCGTGTAGTTTTTCCTCTCTACAGGTCTTCAGCTGTTCCTGTGGGCCTGTGTCTTGAGTTCACCAGGCAGGTCACTTGCAGCAGAAAAGTTGGTCTTACCTGTGTTCCTGAGGCTCAAGTTTGCTCGTGGGGTGTTGCTTATGAGCTCTGTGTGGCGGCAGCCACCAGGAAGATCTGCGCTGCCCTTTCCAGGATCTTCCGTGCACCAGAGTTCCAGATGGCGTTTGGTGTTTTCCTCTGGAATCAGTAATATGTGCAGAGTGCAGTCTCTTCTGGTTTCCCAGGCGTGTCTGCCTCTCTGAAGGTTTAGCTCTCCCTCCCCCGGGATTTTGGTGCAGAGAACTGTTTATCCGGTCGATCCCTTCAGGTTCCGGTGGTGTCTCAGACGCAGCGGACCTGCTGCTCCTGGGCCCTCCTCTACGGGAACCCAGAGGCCGTATACAGTTTCCTCTTGGGCCAGGGATGTGGGCAGGGGTGGGCAGTGTTGGTGGTCTCTTCCGCTCTGCAGCCTCAGGAGTGCCCACCTGTCCAGGCGATGAGGTCTCTCTCCCACGTGGTTTGGGAGCAGAGAGCTGCTGTGGGCAGGGATCTGCCGGTTTGGGACTCCCCTCAAAGTAGTTTTAAGACATATTTCCATGGTGATTAAGGATATTGAACAATTGTTTGTTTTTTTTTTTCTCTTTTGAGAATTCCCTCTTTAGATGGGTCCCCAATTTATAAATTCAGTTGTTTTCTTAATGTCCAGCTTTATGTATTATTTTAGATATAGGACCTTTATCATACATGTAGCTAGTAAGAATCTTTTCCTTTTGTATAACATGCCACTTTATCTAATTAGGATGTCCTTTGCTGCACAGAAAGTTCTCAGTTTCATGAGGTCCTATTCATTAATCTATTAATTGTTCTTAGTGCCCATGCTATGGGTTTTCTTTTCAGAAAGCCTTTTTCTGTGTCAATGAAGTCAAGGTTGTTTTCCACTTTCTCATCTAACAGGTTCTATGTATCTGAACCTATGTTGAAGTCCTTGATCCAATTAGAACTGAGTTGTGTGCACAGTGATAAGCATGCATCTATTGGAATTCTTCTACATGCAGCCATCAAGTTTGACTTGTGCCATTTGTTGAAGATGCTGTCCCCCGATTTAAAAAAGTCAAGTGTCTATAGGTGTGTGGATGTATATCTGGGTCTTCGATTTGATCCCATTGGTCAATGTGTCTATTTTCATTCCAATACCATGCTGTTTTTATTGCCATAGGTCAGTAGTGGAATTTGAGTTTGGGATATCTCCAGTAGTTCTTTTGTTATTTAGGATTGCTTTAGCTATCTTGTTTGTGTTTCCATCTGAAGCTGAAAATTGTCCTATCAAGATCTGTAAAGAATTGAATTGGAGTTTTGATGGGGATTGCACTGAATCACTAGAATGAATGGTCAACCTTGCCTCATTCTGGATTTCAGTGGAAATGCTTTGAGTTTCCCTTTGTTTAGGTTGATCTTGATATGGACATTGTGTAAATTGCCTTTATTATGTTTAAGTATGTCCCTTGTACCCATAATCTTTCTAAGAGTACATGAATTTTGTCATGAAGGGAGGTTTAATTTTGTCAAAGGCCTTTACTGCATCTAATGAGATAATCATGTGGTTTTAGCCTTCAGTCTGTTTATATGGTGGATTGTATTTATGGATTTATATATATTGAACTGTCCTTGCATTTCTGGTGTGGTCTACTTGTTCATGGTAGATGATCTTTTTGATGTGTTGCTGATTTGGTTTGCAAGTATTTTATTGAGATTTTGTGCATACATATTCATAAGTGATATTTGTCTGTAATTTTCTTTCTTTGTTGAGTTTTTATGTGGGTTAGGTGTCAGGGTAATAGTGGCCTCATAAAAAGAATTGGGCAATGTTTCTTCTGTTTCTATTATGTGGAAGAGTTTGGGAAGTATTGGCATTAATTCTTTGAAAGTTTAAAAGAAATTGGCATTGAATCCATCTGATCTTGTCCTTGGTGGGTTGCTGACTTTTAATTACTGGTTATATTTCTCTAGTGGTTATAGCTATTGTTTATCTGATCTTGATTTTTAACTTTAGTAGGTGCTATATATCAATAAATGTATCCATTTCTTTTATGATTTAGTCATTTACTATTTTGTGGAGTACAGATTTTTAAAGTAAATTTTATGATTCTCTGGATTTCCTTGCTGTCTGTTGTTATGTTCTCCATTTATCTCTAATTTTATTAATTTAGATCCCCTCTCTTTATTTTTTAGTTAATTTAGCTAATGGTTTATCAACTTTACAGCCTTTTTCAAAGAACCAACTCTATTTCAATGATTCCTTGTGTTATTGTTTCTATTTTATTGATATCAACCCTGAGCATTATTATTTCTTGATATCTAATGTGTTATTTCTTCTTTTTGTTCTATAGCTTTCAGGTGTGCCTTTAAGTTACTCATATGAGCTCTCTTCATGTTTTTTAATGTAGGCACTTAGTGGCATGAATTTGCCTCTTAGAAATGTGTCCCATAACTGTGGGTATGTTTATATTTTTATTTTCATTCAATTCAAAAAGAGTTTTAAAATTCTTCCTTCCTTCTTTTCTTTCTTCCTTCCTTTCTTTCTTTCTTTCTTTCTTTCTTTCTTTCTTTCTTTCTTTCTTTCTCTCTTTTCTCCTTCCTTTCTTTCTTCCTTTCTTCCTTCCTTCTTTTCTTTCTTTCTTTCTTTCTTTCTCTCTTTTCTCCTTTCCTTCCTTCTTTCTTCCTTTCTTTCTTTCTTTCTTTCTTTCTTTCTTTCTTTCTTTCTTTCTTCCTTCCTTCCTTCCTTCCTTCCTTCCTTCCTTCCTTCCTTCCTCCTTCCTTCCTTTCTTTCTTTCTTTCTTTCTTTCTTTCTTTCTTTCTTTCTTTCTTTCTTCCTTCCTTAGTTTCTGTCTTGACCCACATTTCACTCACCAGTCATTCGTTGAATCTCCATGAGTTTGTAAACCTGCTGTTTCTGTTGACACCCAGCTTTAATCCATGGTTTTCTGAGAGGATATGGGGTATTTAGTTCAACTTTCTTGTATTTGTTGAGACTTGTTCATATGTGGTCATTTTTGGAAGATGCTCAATGAGCTGCTCAGCAGAAGTTATACTATTTTAGGTCTAGTGAAATGTTTGCTAAGTATCTGTTACTTTCATTTGACTTATGATGTTGTTTCCCTTCAGCATTTTTTGTTTAGGTTTTTTCTAGATGACCTGTCTGTGAGAGTGGAATATTGAAGTGTCCCATTGCCAGTGTGTAAGGGTTAATATTTTATTTAAGCTGTAGTAATGGTTCCTTTATAAACTTGGGTGCCCTAAGGCGTGTAGATGTTTAGAAATGCAATATTCTCTTGATGGATTTTTCATTTGATGAGTATGTAGTATCCTTTGCTATTTCTCCTGTTTAGTTTTAATTTGAAGTTAATTTTGTCAGATACACTGGCCTGCTTCATAGGCCTATTGATTTGAGATATCTTTTCCATCTTTTTACCCTGAATTGGTATCTATCATTGATGGCCATAGGTAATTTTTTTTTTAGATTCTGAAGAAGGATAGATAATGTTTTTGAATCTTATCAGTTAGTATATGCCCTTTTTTGGGGGTATTTAGGCCACAAACTTTCGGAGATATGAGAAATGTTTTCAATGATTTGATTGAAAATATTTTCTGTACCTTTGATCTAGTTTTCTTCTTTTTCATTTATTCATATTATTTTTAGATTAGGTCTTTTTATATTGCCACATATTTCATGGATAACTTATGCTTAGGTTTTTTAGATTTTACAGGATTTTTGACTGAGGTACCCATTTCTCCTATCTTTTCTTTAGTGCCTGATATTCTGTCTTCTATCTCTTGTATTATGCTGGTGAATCTTATTTTTGATTTTATAATTTTTGTTTCTAGTTTCATGTCAGTTTAGGTTTTCTTTAGTGAATCTATTCCTACTTTCGTATCTTGAACTTGAATCATAACCACTTGAGTGATAGAGTTTAGCAATTCAAAGCAACTGCTTCTAGCTTGCTAATTAGCATAGGAATATTCTGACAATGTTTATTTTGATAACATTTTTATAATGACCCATAGTCATCTGCTTTCTGCCTTCCTTGTAACATGACCTGGCCTTTCTTTATTCTGCCCCAGATACTCATCTTTAAAAAGCCCTTGCAATATCTCCGTGGACTGGAATGCTGTTTATTTAACTTCTTATAAGACAAGTTTCTTTTCCTTCAGGAACCAAGTTACATGTCACCTTTTTGTCTAAGTGACTTGCTTGACTTTCAGTGAATTTTCTCTGCTCTGTGCTATTCTCTAGCTCACCATCTATCTGTTGATTTCTGTCTTAAACTGTACTAAAAATTACATAATTAACTATTCAGGGGTTTATTAGTCATCTTAGTCATCATCAGTTTCATACAACCTGGGAAGTTGACTTTAAGAATTGTTTAGAAGGGATTGGTCTGTGGGCTAGTGTCTGAAGGACATTGTCTTGATTAAATGATTAATGTGGCAGGGCACATCCCTTTGTGGGCATCATCATCCCTAGGCAGGTGGGCCTGATCTATATAGGAAAGCTAGAAGAGCATAGGTGTTGTACCAGAAAGCAAGCTAAGTAAGCTGTATTCTTGCAAATTTTCTCTCCAGGCTCCTGCCTTTAGTTCTGCTCTGACCTCCCTCAATAATGAATCATGATGTAGAAGTATAAAAAGAAATAAATCCTATTCTGCCCCATGTTACTTTTTGTCAGAATGTCTTATCACAGCAGCAGAAAAAACCAAGCTAGAACATTTGTGCCGTCTGTCTCTGTTTCCCTGTTAAACAGCTGGCTTCAAGAGGCTAGAGTCCTTGCATGACTGAGTTTGTTAGCTGCTGTTCCATTAGATGGACTGAACTCAGTGCCATGTTTTTCTTCTTTCCCTAAAGAAAATTTAGCAGTCCCAGTATTAAAGCAATGCATTAATTGAAATGATAGTTCCTCAAACTTTAAATGTTGGTTATTACTAAGCAACTTGTTAGCATTAAATTTGATATCTTAAGGGTATTTTTTTTTACAAACTAGTCTGTTCATTATAAGCACCGTTTCTCCTCTGGGAAACTGAAATCACCAATGAGAAAGAAAGAATTTCTTTCATAGTTCTTTATACCAGATTCAAGATGCAAGATGCAATGGAGTAGTGTGCTCTTCTGATAGTGGAATTTCTCCTGTTGCACCTGACTGCTTATGCCACACTAGCCAACCCTTTTGTAAGCACAGACAATCCTGGTTAAAATTCTATTAAATCTACAGGGTGGACCCTAAGTCTTTAGTGACTCAACATTCTTTTTATATATGAAATCTACATATAACTGATTGCAGTTGAGCAGTTGTCTTAATTCCTATAGGAATGTGTATTTTGGTAATACAGGGACATTCCCTATAGAACAACATTACTTATGGGAATTCTGTTTATGATGACCAATTTAAAAAGGAAAGCTTGTTAGCCCAGGGTGCCTTTAGATAATGTTGAGCTCACATCTGTATCAGATATGACATTTGTTCATTTATGTAAGGGAAGGCAAACATAGTGAATAGGTGGGAGCTGTTAATATAACATGCTTACTGTATTACTATATTACTATGGCATGGGGCCAACACTGGTTTAAAGTCAGGCAAGTTAAAACTTTTTAATATATTTCTGGGCTCCCTTAACTATGTTCATCTGATGTTTGAAGGTAAGCTGTTCTGACACTTATGAAAAAGACTGTCCTGCTTACATTGTGCAATGTGTCTATAAACTTTCCAAATGGCATTAGCAAGGCTAGCCATTCATATGTTTCCTTCCCGTGGAGAGTAGCTTTAGACTAGAGAGACTGCAAATATCATCAATTTCTGTCTGGATTATTCTTGATCATTAAATAAGTATGAAGATAGTTCCATCCTTAAATACGTTGATTTTATCCCATAGTACTGAGTTACAATGCAGGAGAAACAAAATAAAAAGGAAAGAAGTCTTGACTTTTGTTTGAAAACAATCTTCATGGATCTAATTGTGATCTCATGAAGAGCTATTGACCTTGTTTCTGAAAGACGATTTCACACATCACACAGGAAGTGATTTCCTGTCAGCACAGGGTGGCAACAAAACCTGTTTTGTTTCTGGTTACCTTAATTACAATTATAACTCATCAAGCAGCCTGAAGAGAAGGATTCACAGCAGACACTCTACCTTCGCGGGGACTGTCCCCACTTCAGAGGTGATGTGACTCTGAGAAGAAAGTTATCTTTCTGTGAGGTTGGTGTAGAGAAGATCAGGGCAAGCATGGCACTCTCTTTTAATCCATCTGTTGCTATCACAAAATATAAAAGTTCAAGTCATATAAAAGAATGGAAGAATTTTTCTATTTATTCTCTATCTATCTATCTATCTATCTATCTATCTATCTATCATATATGTGCTGAATCTGCTCTTTTTTTATTTTCATTAAAGTTTTCCCCTCAGTGCCTTGTAGTAAAAGAACACTTTATCTTTTTTAATTCTGCTGTTAGTCATGGTCTGAGCCCTGCAAATTCCCTGTGGAAGGAAGTTTATTTTCAGACGAGATTCTGGGATCTTGAAGTCTAAGAGCATGACATTCGTGTCTGCTTAGTTTCTGGTGACTGTTCATTTTTTTGCACTTCATAGTGTAGCGGAAGCCAACTCATGGTGAGGTGAAGCGAGTACGCTAGTTAAAAAGAGGGGGCACTCATACTAATTCAGAGCCAAAATGCCAAAATGGGTAGGGGGCCCACCCATATGACATCATCAAATCTCAATTCATCTTCCACAGGCTCCAATCTGCAATACTATTATTACAAATTTGGAAACTAAGTTTCTAATACATAAACTTCTAAGGGACTTGCTCAAACCACAGTTGATAAGTTATTTCCCCACCAGTGAAATGAGTCAATTCTAGCCAGATTAGAATTATATTAAATGTAGGTTTATTGGGAAGTTGCCCTTGGGCGAGTTCAGTGGGGAGGGGAAAGAGAAAAAGAGAAAAAGAACATTCACAGAGAGAGAAGAGAAGGGGAAGAGAGAAGCCAAAATGTCTGGAAAGCTTTTGGGAGAAGGCCAGCCCAGTCTCTGGACTGGAAAGTTCAGGGTTAGGGGCAGGGCCTGCCAGGTAGGAAGAACCCAGAGGCCAGGTCTGTTTTCACATGTAAAATATGTACCTTAGTCCCTTGTTTTGGTGTCTGAAACCAAATAATAGTACTGTCTTGGTTTGTTTCCTCACAGTTGGGATGAACCTATAGAGCTTTGTAAAGAAAAGAGCAATCTCCCACTTTGGCACTTTTATCAAGAGTGCTCAAATGGACCCGGAGCCCTGGAGGGGAAATTGGTTTTGCAGCCAGAGCTCCTGGATCGGACTATATTGCTGACTAGCTCTTTGATTTGGTGTAGAGAGCTGCGACATGCCGCGCCTCAAAGATGGCGCTGGTTTCCGCCTTCCACCCTCCCAACGGTGAGCGCTCCTTTCAGTAAACAAGTCCTTATTTGGCTATGTCTGCCTGGCCCGCTAGCTTCCGCATAGTGACAGCCTATCTACATGACCCATGTGGCTTGCTAGGACTGGCCAGTGCTAGCTATTTAAGTGTGGTGCAGGGCGTTCCCCGGGGAGGACAGAGAAGAGAGAGAGTCAGAAGGGAGAGAGCCAGAGAAGAGAGAGAGCCAGAGAAAGAGAGAGTCAGAAGGGAGAGAGAGACAGTCAGGAGAGAGAGCCAGAAGAGAGAGAGGTCAGAAGATTGAATCAAGGTTTCTGAATAAAACTGCTTGAAGAAGATCTCCTGTGGTCATGTCTTCCTTGCTGGTCGAGGTTGGGCGCGGCAATTTGGGTCAAATCCCCCTAAAAGTCAGTGTCACTGCAGGTCAAATTTAGTTGTTTTAACTGAAGGGTTAATTGAAAGGTTGTTTTAAAGGAATGGTTCTTGTGCAGTTAGAAGAGGGCAAGAAGGAAAGTCTGGAAAGGCAAGTGATCATTGCCACAAGCTCTTTGATCTTTGCTCTGAAATTCATACCTCAAATTCTATTAGTTGGCTTTTTTATGTGCTGGTAGTACAGAAATAATTAACAGTTAAGTGGGCTTTTCATTATAGTCTTTAATTAGAACTCAAACCCCAATCCCTTTGACATATTCCTATACCATAGACATCAAAAACTTACAGAACATGCTACCAGAAAACCACAGTATCTCCCAGAGTGTGTAACTCTTGCCCCATCAACTTAAGATTTTGGACTGTGAATAACAAGGTTTAGGGACTCAAAGAATAGACAAATCTAAAAGAAAACATAGGATTCTGCCAGTTGGAGTCTATGATGAATCACGCTTTTATTTTTATAACTTTCTTTTTCAAGTTATTTCTAAAGGAAATAAAACCACCCTTCTTCTTCAGTGGCTCTGCTACAGACAGATACTGGCCATTCACTATGATAAATTGATGGATGTTTAATTTCATCTGTCAATAGCTTCTTTAAAGTAAGTTATATTTAGGAACATTTATCTCCTTGCTTAGCCACTGGTTATGTCAGCTTTGGATTTAGTTACATGACTAATGGCATGTGTTACTTTAGTTTTTAAGTAATGAGTGACCGTTCTAAATAGCACCAAGATGTCATGTCTTTAACTTAAAAAAAAAAAAAAGAGTAGTTGTGAGAAAAAGAAAAGAAACCAACGTTTGATTTTAGGGAAAGTGAACTTGAAGACATTGTTCCCGTCAGTGTCCCAGAAATCAACTCTTCTGTTTGTGATTGCTTTGAAAACTGAATCCTAGGAAATACATTTTGTTTCTCAGGAGACTCATGAATACCAAGAGCAACGTGATTCTTCATTTGTGCGTGCTTGTCATTTGAACTCCATGAAACTTAAAGCAAAATTTGAAGCTCAACGAAAGCACTAATGTTTGCTTTAGTAGCTGTCTTACTTGCATTTTTGCCCTTTTGAAAGACTGTGTGAGATTGCTACTTATTTCTTATCATAAACTATATCTTTTTTTTTCTGGAAAGGATCATGGTATGAAAATAAGTAAGATAGAAGCTGTTAATAATACAAGAAAGACAGAGGCCCAGCGAAAGTCATTGCCAACATTGTTATCCTGATTATTATAGAGAGAAGGTATAGATACTTACTAAGCAGAGAAAGAAACAGTTGGTTTTGATTATATTCAAGTGATAAGACTTATAAAATAATTTAAACATAGCAACACAGTGAAACATAATGTTTAAAACACATTTTTTTTTTATCCTTCAGGAAACGACATTAGAGTGATGAAGTGTCAGGGCTCGTTTTGGCTTAGTAGTCCCTCTACCTCTACCTGTAGGTTACCCTTATCCTAGGTGATCTTTCTAGCCTAACACGGAATACGTTACTACATACATCTTTGATAATTTGCTTTTTTCTCCCAAGGTTTTGATTTTTATCTTTGTAAATCAATTTTAACTCATGGTAATTACTTAATGTGTTTGTGTAAGCACTCCACAATGCATTTACTAGGTCCATTATTGAGGACATTTAAGATTTTTATAGCTTCTTTCTATCGCTGCTGCCGCCTCATGTGTCTCCATGTGCCTTTAACGTCTCTGATGAAAACTCAATAAAGATGTGCCTATCAGCATTATTAGTTCATGTTTTGCCATAAAGTCTGTTTTCTGTATCTGTATGATGACCCTCACTTGCTAAAAATGTAGGTTCATGTTCCAATAGGCAACATTACAATGTACATCGAAGCTACCAGAAATCAAAAAAAAAAAAAAAAGATCAAAAATCCAGGGTCTTGAGTCATCCTGACTCTCAATGTCATCTCAGTGACAAGGCCAAAAACAGGCATGAGGATCTCATGAGAAAATGAGCCCAAAACTAAACTAAGAAGGTCATGCTTGGTGGACTTGTACCTTGGGGCTTACTCCATGCATTTATGACCTGGTAGTAAATACAACTGAGGATTTTTATGTTCTAGTACACCTTGCAATAGAGTGACTTATTACTCTAGGGGAGTGGGGATGTCTTCAACCAGCTAGCATCTCCAAGCAATCGAGTTAAAAGGGTGATCATTTCCACTGTGTTACTAGGCTCTCTCCTTGACATAGGGCTGGTTAGAGCTGCTAGTGTAGGGGCCTCAAAACCATCTCTAGGATTTGAAATAGCTCATTACTGAAAGGGTAGAGGGGGATGAGAAGGCTAGGCTGATTCTATGTCAGGCTTTAAATTGGCAGTTAAGGAGACTAGACCTGAATCTCTGTTTCCAAGAACTGGGCAATTCCAGGTAAGTCCTAGTCTCAGAATCTGCCCTGCCACCTGGCCTGAGATAAGGACAATGGGATAGCAGCAGTTTCCAGACTTCCTTAGCTATTTCCTCAGCAACAGTTTCCAGACCTCCCAAGCAAGTTTCCAGCCTCTACACTCTGGTAACTGAATGTCCATTGAGATGGTCCCAACAGATTAACATAGAGGTCACTTAACCTAGAATTCCCTGATGTGCTTTAAATCAGGCCTGCAAGCTCACTTGGTTGTCTCTCTATCTTGGTAATGGGAGACCCCAGCATGCTGGACTTCTGCAGGATAAAACATTCTTTGCTTTTACATACTATCTGAGTCAGGGTATTGTTCTTCAGTGAATCATGAACCTGTGGCTCGGAGGCAGGGGTTGGGGGAGGCATATTCCTAGCCCAACAATTTTTTTAAATAAAAAATGTTCTTTAGTCTTGAGGAATAATGGAGAAAACAACACAATAGAAATATCCTGTTTTACAGAAACCCTGGAATGTCTTCATCCTTCATCTAGCCAAATTCTTTCAGAGACTACCTGCACCTATGCATGAAAGCTGTTGTATTACTACTCACTTTCTATCACCGTGACAAAATACTCAGGATGAGAAGCTATATCCTGGCTCACGGTTTTAGATGCCTCGGAACAACATTGACCAGCTCCACTGTTTGCCTAAGATGAGGCAGAACACTATCAGGATAATTTGGTGGGGATAGCTGAAAGCATGCAGGCAGGGAGGGGGAGAGAGAGTGTGGGAGAAATAGGGACAGATGTAGCCTTCCAAAGTATAACCCCAGTGACCTTCTGTCTTTCAGCAGGTCCCACCTCATTTATGCCACCTACTCACGGAACCATCAAATTATGACTCCATCAATCATTTAATAAATGACTAATTCAATCATTAGAGAGGGACCTTATAATCACAACCACTTCTTAAAAATCTCATCAGCTAGAATCAAACTTTTAAATATGTGAGCCTTTGGGAGGCTAGATTCAAATTAGAGTAGCTTCCATTGCTATTCTTGAACAGGACTGTTTGGTTTCTGACCCAGGTCAGGGATCTGAGGTGCTTATTTTACATACCAAAGAAGACTTGGCCTCCCTAGGTTCTCCCAGCATCCCTTGGTCCCTACCTAGCATACCCTGCCCACAACCTTAAACTTTCCAGCCCAGCTCCTGGGCTGCCATTCCTCCAGAGGCTCCTTCCTCCCTATGGAATTCAGACATTTTGATCTCTCTCCCCTCCTCTTTTCTTTGTCTGTACACATACATACCCTTTCTTTCTCCCTTGCCTCCCCTTCCCCCATTTCACCATGGTAACTTTCCTGACCTTGGTCCTTGGGGCCAGTGAACTCATCCACCAGAGAGCAGCTTCCAAATAAACTTGTCTTTAATATAATCTACTCTGACTTTAATTGGTTTATTTCACTGATAGTGGAGAAATAACCTATCAAGGACTAGGTTTTGACTTTTATCCTTCTTCCCCATTCTCTCTATCTTGCTAATCCCTTAGATCACATTCCTAAAGCAAGCCACCATTTTGTTATTTGTCCACTTTCTCCTCCTAAGGTTGACTCCAAGGACCAGCTATCAAACTATTGATGACCAGCAATTAAAAGCCCTGATTTGGTTATAGTAATTAATATGCCCAATCAAAATAAACCAACTCATGTCAACAAAGGTTTTCCCTTCCCTTTATAAACCACCATTTAACTACTACTGTATCCAGAGGCAGTCCTTTGTCCCTCTGGGGCAAATACCCCTTTCCCCTCCCCTCTGTTCCCTTCCTGTTCCTTCTTCCTGAACCTCTTCTCCTGCTTAAGTCTTGTATTCCCTGCCCTTTGTCCCTCTGGAGTAAGTACATCTCTTTTGTGAGGTGAGAGCTCTTTCCACTATACTCACTGATTTTTCACCCTTTAAAACCATTACTTTAGTAGTTCTTTGCCAGGTTCTTTTTAAAATAAATTATAAACTCATTGGGAGCAGAGAGTTCTCCTTGACTCTCTAGTTACCATGCAGCATCAGTTGGCATGGCCAAGCATGTTAAGTTGAGGAAGGTTCTAAATCAGATGAAATTATTTCATTTTGGTAGGATATAAAGAAATTACATTCAGAGAACAAGGAATGTGACTTGGGGAAATCAACCAAGGGCCATCTTGCTTTTAGGTCATTTATAAGTGCCACTGAGAGTGCTGTAGAAAGTCAGGAAAGGCTGAGTGAGTCTATGTTCTAGACTTCCATAACTGTTAGGTGGAAGCAAAATGGTCAGGTGGAGTTTAATATGCCGTATGGGACACACGCTGTGTAAACTGAGTTAAGAAATCTTCACCTTTGCCTTAGTAGGGCTGTGCTATAATTTAATTGAAAAGAATATAGTTTAAGTCGGCCAGTTATCTGCTGTTCTTGTTTATATTTATAATACAGTAACATTTTTCTCGGTGGAAGAGTTTCATGACAAGAGGAATTACCAGAATGAAAGTCTGATTTTTCACGTGTGTCCCACTATTCGCAAATACTGTCACCCAAGAAAATGTCTCCTTGTCCCAAAAGCCAATGTCAGTTCTCATTATATCACGGAAGATCACCAGTTAATTAACGACAACACTTTATCTGACAACTGTTATCCTCACTTTGGGTCGTTTGTGTTTTTAAGAGAGCTCAGTGCCCTAAGAAGACGGAAGATAATGGTTCAAAGTCAGTGTGGACCAGACACTGACTCCAAACTTAACCAAAAAAGTCAATACTTATCTGAACCTTAGTGGAAATGCCAAGCGTAGCAAACCTGGCAAAGAACTACTAAAGACACAAACACATTTCCAACTGAGTGCTTGTCCTTATGTTTCTGGGTTCAAAGCTATTCGGAAGAATTTCAACATCAGATAAGACAAAACGGCCTTTGGGGGAAGAAATGGGAACAAATGGCAGCACTTGCTGCTACAGAGACCACAGCCTCTGAGAGGAAAACAGGCACCTGAGATGCATTCTAATCTCCCTAGGCAAGCTGCCCGTCACTTTGCCTTCCTGATGTGAGCCAGCTCTAAAGGCGACTCACAGCAGGCAGCCCTTTATAAGGTAGTGTAGGGAGAGTGTCCAGACCAAGTGAAGTAAAATCTTAATTTGTTGCCACTGGAGACAATTGACCGAGTTGTTTACATTTTAAATTTGCCCCGGCTGTCATTAAATGCAAACAATGTGCTGTGAAGGATTCGGATCTGCAAAACAAGAGCTGGCTTTCCTTCTCTCAAGGTCGAGGTCAGTGGGTGCACAGAGCAGCATTTGAAGAACTTCAGAACGCTTTCAAAATTCTGTCCCATTGCACAAGACTTCCAGCTGACCTCATGAAGTAATTGCTGTTGAAAGCTGTATATAGCTAAAACGGAAAAAAGGTTGAACACCAGTATTAACACTTGGGGGGTAGTGAGTCAGTTGAAGTGCCCATCTGCATTGAAACGTGGAAAAAGGAATTAGTGTAAGAGAGAAAGATGATGACTTAAATGGCTAAATAGGAATTGTCTCTAAGGACTATTTGAGGAGTTGTGGGTGGGATTGGCATTTCAGGCAAAAAATCACCGCCAGAGGAAACATTTCATCTAGGAAAGACCTGTGTGAACTAGATTCACAAGAGAAAACCTTAGGAGGAGAAAGTGGACAAATAACAAAATGGTGGCTTGCTTTAGGAATGTGATCTAAGGGATTAGCAAGATAGAGAGAAAAAGGCATGAGAGTTCACGGAGGGCAGGGACAATTCTACACTATCTATATAACAGCCATGTAGGTGCTTATTAAAAACAAAGCCCTGCGGCCTTCCCCCTGGAGATTCTGATACAGGGTGCTCAAATAATTGATTGGGAGGCCGCTGGGCTAAGGCAGCTCCGAACAAACTGTATACTTGTGAGTAAGCAAATTGAAATCCAGCACACACTGAAACTCAACTCAAATGGGGCTAATTTAGTCACCTAGTTTCTATGGACATGAACCTGCTATCATATGCTTTCTTTGTGAGTGACTGGGCTAATTTCTTTCTGATGAGCCATCTCTTCACTTGATTGCAGGAACTGTACCATATACATCTTCCCAAGGTGAGTGACACCTGACACAGTAAAAGCCATGCTTAAGGATTTAACGAGTGCTTGATTCTATGCAAATGTGGCAGAATCATTTCTGTTGCCCGATAAAACAGGAGTTTAACAAAAGATTTTAAAGACTTATTAGGTTTTTGCTTGTGCTTATTTTCTATGCAGCTTTATTTTGAAAGGCATGTGTAGCCCTAGATCTGTGATGGGCTGGATTATATTCTCTACCAAATGTGGAAGCCATAAGTTGCTTAGCAATGTTTAATTTTGCTCTATTCACAATAAGCTAAAAAATGAAAAAAACCTAAGTGTCCTTCAATATCTGAATTTATACTAAAATGTGGTGCATATAAACAATGCAGTACTCTTCAGCTGTAAAGAAAAACGAAATCATGGTGTTTCCAGATAAATGGAGGGCATAGAAAAGATTATATCAAGAAAGGCCATTGAGACTCAGAAGGACAAGCACCTCATGTTCTCAAGCATCTGTGGTTCCTAGCTTCAAATCTTCAGATGTGAGAACATTACCTAGAGTGTGAAGTGGGAAATGGGAAAAATGGGGGGAGGGTAAGTTAGGAGGGAAGGAGGAAGTCAATGCAGGCAGAGAGTGAGGGGGAAGGGACTAGCAAGACTGAGGATGTTTGAAAAAGTCCACAAGAAATAAATATTATTTTACTATATATGAATACTATATATAAATGTGTGTATATTTTAAATGACGTTATATTGCTTGGGCTGACAATGGTCTTCATGAGAGCCATAGACTAACAAAGACTCCAGTGCCAGGTGTGAGAAATCACCTTTTATATTGTTAGGCTGAGTGATCCAAGATTCTCCCAAATCAATGAAGTCCATTGCAATGCAATATTGTATGTCTCCCAGCGGTTGGAAGTAAGTCTCTATTTGCTGAAGACACCACACACATCAGACACAGGACTGGGAAGATTTGAGCTAGTTCTGACCTGAAAGCCTCCTTCCCTGAGGTTCTATGCAAGTTGCCAAAGGAGGAAAACAATTAGTAGTCCTAACCAGCTGTGTCTCCTGTGGACTACACAGTGACCAGCATGACACGATACCTTTAAAGGTACAATCATAAAACTCTTGTCTTTGATGACAACAGTCAACAGCTGTCTGACTGGGCTTAAGATCTACTCTACAGGAGGGAAATAATGTCTGGTTCTGAAAACATAGCCAGATTTCTCAGGGCTACTGAGGTCCTGGACCTTAGGAAAGAGGCTACTACTGCCACTTTGCTAGACTAGCATAGTTCCTAACTGAGTTGAAGACTTATCCTTATGCCCACAGGTAAGTGTTGTTCCTACTCCTTGGGAGAGAAACTTTTCCTTGCAGCATAAGGAGAGCATTACAGGAAAAAAAAATCACAGCCAAAATGCAAAGATCAATTGATTGTAGGGTGCCTAGACCCAATCAATACATCTACCACACAACACCTGCATGCATGTCTTAGGGGACACTATGGAAGAGGGGCCAGAGAGATTGTAAGAACCAGAGGAACAGGAAGTCTGCTGTGAGGTTGCAAAGGCAGGGAAGCTACCTCAACAGCATGTCTGCCTGAGCAATAACAGGGCCATAGACATTCGAGTGGGGAAACTCTTGGGGAAGGGGGTCCCCATCCCTAGCCAGAAAGCTATAGGTAATTAAAGACTACAGAGACAGAGAGAACTAACTAGTCGTTTCCAGGAAAAAAACCCAGTAATTGGTTATCTGATACAGGAAGTCAACCTTGAAATCATATGCACACAAGCAACTCTAAATGGACTCAGCGGGTTATATTTATATATTTATGCCACACACACACACACACACACACACACACACACACACACACACACTCACACACTATGTAACAACAAGAGGCCAGAGAGGTAGTGAAGTGAGGGTACATAGGACGGATTGTAGGGACGAAAACAAAGATGGAAAAACAGTATAATTGTGTTTTAATTAAAATTTAAAAAGGTTGGTGTTTGGGGTGAGCATTTTATTTTTGCAGCAGTCCTGGAAACAACAGCAATAACTAAGCATGAGAGAAAGGAAGGGCGAGCACTAACAGGAAGTGCATTCAGGAGTGGGTATCACTTGGGAAGCTGGAGCCCATCCTGACTCATCACCACCCTGGCCTCCCTAGAGGCAGGCAGAGCATGCTCTGTGGCACAGGCGACCCACAGGAAGAGTGACAGATGCTTGAGCTAGCAGTTTACAGGCTCAAGAAGAGAACTGGTCTGGTAAAGTCACAGGAACAGAGAGAGGATGCTACTGAAAGACCCCCAGAGCGGGGAGACCCTCACTCAAATCTTGGGATGACTCGACCCCCCAAGAACTCAGGAGAGACCATCCTTGCTGTAATCACACGAGGTTTATTGATAGGAACCAGTGCACTCGGGTTGAGACTCGTATCCCACGCAGGGGTAGAGGAGTTCGACCCCAAGTAGTTGGGAGAAGGGGTATTTAAAGGAAGAAGTCACAACCTAAGGGGATAGGAATGGCTTTATTGGAAAATGTCGAGAATACCAGTGAAAAAATCACAAGGAGAAGCTTCCTGTTTCTCAAGATTGTTCTTTAAGATTTTAATCTAACTTTTTTTTTTTACAAGAGCACAAATCTACTTTTATTTATTTACTCTCCATTAGTTTAAATCCGGGATGGGTACAGCATCACACGGATTCTGTGTCCAATGGCCTTTGCAGGAAGGTTGCTTCGGAATTTGGCACGAACCATGCCACTGTTTCCATGGGCCCGAGTTACTTTTCCCCAGATCACTCTGGTTTTGTTTGGTTTGCCTCCAGAAGTCACTGTATTGTTTTTTAAGCACACCTCTTGCCTAAGTAGAACTCAGTTTCATCTCGGGCATAAACACCTTCAATTTTAAGAAGAGCCGTGTGCTCTCTTTGGTTCCGGAGGCCTCGCTTGTAGCCAGCAAAAATGGCCTTGCACCACAGCCTTCCAGACATACTTGTTTTTTTAGAAGTCCTGTTCCCAGCAGGCCTCCAAAGACGCCAAGATGGCGGAAAGAGCTTTAATCTAACTTTTATGGTCAGTGAACATAGTTGTTGAACTGGCTGGTGTAATCATCAGTTCTATGTTTAGTCAAGTTCCTGAGACAGAGTCACTGAACTGGCTAACCTACATTTTTGGCTCTACTCTGTTTGCTAGGGGGTCTGAATTTTTCCTGGTCCTTCACTATGATTGTTCACCACCTGTGTGTATCAGGAGACATTCAGGGGCACGGATGTTGAACTTAGATTCTCTTGAGTTATAGCTCATTCTGTCAGGGACCACAAGAAGGAACTAATAATCGCCATTTTGAGACCTCTGCCTAAACTCATTTTAATTTTTTTTCTTTCGGTATTTTAGCACTGTGCTTGATATTGACCCTGATCCTTGTCTTCTGATGTTCTTATTCCTGATGCCTCCTAAAGCCCCCAGAATAAGCCCTGTCAGAATATACTAGTAATTAAATCTATCTAGCACTTCTCTCTGTGAGCTTCTGTTCTCAGTGAGAAGTGTATGGGGTTGAGTGAGTCTTTGTACCTGGCAGTAAATGTACACAGTGGCTTCCATTAACATTCAGCCATGCTGTGGGTCATTTTTCTAAAGGAATGCAGGTGATTCTGAGAGACAATCACTGTAAGGAATGCGGAATCCAGGTGTGACATTGATATAGTAATGAGGCTTAGCCATATGAGAGAGGCCATTTTGAGAATGGGTAGATGTCAGTGACTCAGACTTGTCTCTAGTCCTGTCCTCCCTTGGGGTTGTATCTTAGTTCTTCAGAGAGTTGAGAGGGCAATAGGGAACAAGAGCTTTGCTAAAACTATGAATGTACAAGCATTGTTACTTGGAGGTCCTCGTAATGGAGTGCAGTATAGTAACGGAGTGGAGTAACTATAAGAGAGAGGCGTTCTTGTCTAGGAGAACTGGAAAAGGGAAGGAGGATTTGGAAACCATGGGTGTCTGACATGGCTTGTCTGTTAACATGGATGAGGTGGCCCCAGGTTTGGTTTGTTTGTACTTGACTGACAGCAGTATCCTGATGAGCTGAGAGAGGAAGCTATGAACCCAAGTTATCTGATTAACCAAACCTCATTCATCCCTGCAAATGGGGTAGACAGAACATTCTTGCAGGTAGGGACAAGCTGGTCATCGATTTTTCTGATAGATGTATACTGCCTTGGCAAAATCCCAAATGAACTGGAAAACGGATCTCTTTTCCTTTTCTCATTGCTGTTATGAAACTCTTGACAAATGCAAGGAGAGGAAGGAGGGGCTTTGGTTCTCTGTTTGAGGGTACAGTCCCCACAGCAGGGAAGAGCCAACAGCATGAACTTGAGGTGGCTGGTGCCCTTGTACCCAGTCAGGAAGCAGAAGGATCAGTGCTAGTCCTCAACTTGATTTCTCCAATCGGGAATCCCTGTCTACGGAATGGGGGCTATTGACATTTAAATTAGGTCTTCCTTCTTCAATTAAACCTTTCTAAAAACAACCTTATAGGCACAGCGGGAGGTATGTTTGCTCTGTGATACTGAATCCAGTCAAGTTAACAATAAACATTAACCATCATGCGATCTATGATAACTTTCTAGTTGCCTTGGGATACTGGAGTTATTACCGATTTCTTATTTGAAGTGTATCAAGAAATAAATGGATCTATGCAAAACACTAATAGATGTCTGAGTAACTGACTCTGAAAACTTCCAGAGAAAAATTTACTACCAAGTAAGATTTTTAACTGATGACTGTTGTTAATCCTGAGATTTGCTGGAAAAGCCAATCCCACCATTTGGACCAAATTTAAAGCAAACTTTATTAAATATTAAATACTGACCAAGAGATGGACTTTGGTTAGGACCATTCTCTGTAATTTCCCAACTGAAATGGGCTCAAGCTACGTGTGTGTGTGTGTGTGTGTGTGTGTGTGTGTGTTTAGAAGGCCACAGACCTTTCCCATGTGGCTTTGTTATTTTCCAAGAACTACAATTCCCAGCATTCCAGGAAATTGCCTGGTTCGGGGTAGGTGGGGCTTATAGGTCAGTTTGGGGGATTTCACTGTCACTATTGGATAATAGTTTTTGAACAAGTTTCTTAATATTCTAAGCCTTAGAGCCTGTCAAATTAACGTAATGTATATACTTAATGATGCTATTGAGAGTAATAAAGAAAATAAAGTACATCTTAGTATTGCTTAGGATGTAAAAAATACTTCATAAGAAGTTGTAATGATAATACCTTTTAGGTAAACTATGATTATGATATAAAGTTCTATCCAGGGAATCAATTCTACTGTCGACTTCATTGGCTTTCTGCTATGTAAATATTTAATACAACCATCACCATCCCACTTTGAAAAGTTAGGTCTATTCAGTTATTTTGTTTCTTTTGACTCCCTTAAAAACTATCTACAGAATAGAGCCTCATTTATTCTTACATGAGCTGTGCTGTCATGTCTTATCTGTTTTGCCTTTTATATACATATTTGAACTTATTTCAGCTAATTCAGTGGCCCAAACTGGTGTCTATCCAGAATAGCTCCTTGCATCCCTATGGTAAACTGCTTGAAGCAAGTTTCACTGGAGCCATGTGAGAGTTTGTATTGTCTGGAAGACAGAGCTAATTTTAGCTCGAAGGTAGCGCTGTGTTGTCCTCCTTGGAAAATTCCTTCACTTTTGATAAAAGCCAAAGCTTGAAGCCAGCGGGGACAGATTAGGTTCCTAATTGCCACGCTGTTGGCAATAAGGAAGCTATTGCTAATCGTGGAAATAGCAACCTGAATTTCACCAGAGCGGTGGGATAAGCCCACTCGGTGGCCTTGGCCCACAGAACACCTTTTCTAGAGAACCTGGGAAAACTTTTGAAGTGGCAAAAATACAAACAGCATATGGTCTTTGCGGGAATGTCGTCATACATAAACAATGTGCTGTTGGCGTGGTAATGAACATCAGGTGTATTTGCCTCAAAGCTCCTAAACTGAAGGACGAGGAATTTGGCTTTCATGCATACGCCGGAATGTGTTTTTGCATTTCTGGTATTTAAAAAAAAATTAAGGACTACATTATGTGTTTTATTCCTTATTTGGAAGCTATACTGACAAGCATAAGAAAATACTTAACTTAAGATCTTCAAAGGCATACTGTAGAGAGGTTTGGAAAGCATTTGGTTTGGCTTGAAGCAAATTTGGCTAGCAAAGTGGCAGGCACACACAAGAAAGAACAACAGGTGAAAAAATGTGGCGTTTCTTTCATCTCTCAAAGGATTTTCTTGATGAATTGAAACAGCCACCAAAAGTGCTGGCCTTGGTACCCAGTGGCCTAAAAGGACGTAGAGTGGGCCAAATCAGACTCAGGCCAGGGCCTAATGAAAATCAGGTAGCAAGCCTAGGCCTAATTAAATATGTACTGCCTCTGTCCACCCTGGACCCCCTTCTATCCTGCTTGGCTGGATTTTTAACAACAACAACCAAAAAAATAGTGGTTTTGAGGTAGAGAGATATATTTCTTTGTGTTAGGCAGAGTTTGTAATGGCAAAGCAGACAGTGGCATTAGTAACTCATTAGAACCAGTCAAGACCGTTATTGGCTAAATAATAATAACTTTTTTGAAGGCCTATTTCTCTTAAAAGCTACTTAAGAATTTAACTCATGTATTTCTAGGCGAAAGTAAATTACACATCTCGAAGTTGCCAGTCGGGGCTCAGAAACGCAGTATTCGTTTTGCTTGGGAAACATGGCACATTTGATGGAAATGATGCTTTGGGGTGGGTTTTAAAGCCGTTGATTGAGCTGCAGCAGGTTTCCAAACTTGGTTGAAAGAGAGTCTCAGAGACCCACAAGTCCTGAATTATTTTCTATCTAAGACCGCCGGAGCGAAGTGTGTATAGGATCCCACAGAACTTTAAAGCATATTTGAGCAATGAGAATTTGTCCTGAGAACAGAATGCTTTCTTCAATGTTGCAGATCGTAGAATTGGAACGCTGAGGACCTGGGATTGGACCACAGAGTCCTCGGCCCTCAGTGGGGGCCTTCTTTCGGGACAGTACCTCCCACGAAGAAGCTATCATTTGAATAGAAATAAACTTTTATGTAAGTCGGCGACAACCTATTTATTGCAGCATCTTCATGAAGGGCTAGGGGGATGGTTGAGTTGTGGTAACTGGCGAGTCTGTTTTGTGTCGCTTCAAAGCCTTTGCTCAAGGAATTGCTTTTGAAGTCAATGACGATGCCAGGTTCAGAAACCATTCTAGACGCCTGTGTTTGTGGAACGGTACGGATGAGACTCAGATGGGATGCGCAGGCTTCCTGACATGACAACTATGTATTGAACACGACAAATATAAAAGGAGGGCACGGCCGCCGAGTTCTGTGATAGATCACCCCTTTTGAGAGAAATGTAGATATAATAAATACCCAGCCACTGCCAAGGGGGAGACACAAACCATAACAGACCGCGTGCTTTCAAACGAAGCCTATCCTCTGTTTTTCTTTTGAAAGGTTTAATGAAAAGCCGCTCAGACTTTTTCCTGTGGATTTGTAGGTTCTGAGACGGCCAAGAGGCAGGAATAGAAGCCCATGCACATGGCCTTCATCGGCTTAAATGGCTTTGGTTCTGAGCTTCTCAAGCCAAGAGAAGGGCACGTGCAGGGGATGTCCTCTACTTCCCTTCACCCAAGTGTCTGAAGAAATGCCCTGGTTCGGATCGCTAATGCGCTGCAATGTCAATTTGGAATAGAATAAAAGAAACTAATCACTATTTTATAATGATTAAAAAACTACAGTCCAATACTGAAAAAACTTGTCGGGACAGCATAGTCATCGTTTATCTCTTTATAGAGAGCAGTGTAGTTTTCTGAGAAGAGCCGGCGAAGAAGTAGTTTAGGTTTTGAGCCTTTATAGCATGGATATAGCCACAGACAGTAAGTAAACAAATGCCTTTGTCTGTGTTCCAATAAAACCTCTTGTGTTCAACTTACAAAACGGAGGTAGAGCTAGAGGGAAGGCTCAGCCGTTAAGGGTGCATGTGACTTTTCAGAGTTCATTTCCCAGCTGATGCATTAGGTGGCTGGCACACGCTCGAACTCCAGCTCCAGGGAATCCAGTGCCCTCTTCTGGCACCCGTGGGTACTGCACTCCTGTGCGCATACTGACATACACACAAACACATAATGACATCTCTAAAGATGGCTTTGTGTATTCCAGGCTACTCTAACGTTGTGAGTTTTTCCCAGCTCTTTAAAAATCTAGGTATGATGGCTCATGCTTGCAGTCTCGGCATCCACAGTGCTGAAGCTGGGATTATTTCATGTTGGAGGTCAGCTTGGGTTACATGAGACAATATCTCAAGTCACTGTGAGAATGGTGTGTGTGTGTGGGGGGGCGGCGGGGGAGATAAGCCATATTTGGCTCTGGATCACATAAAACTATCTTGTGAGCTGGATTTGGTCCAAGAGTTATAATGTGCTAACCTTGTTCTAGAATATAAAACCCTGTTTACTTACATGCCTGGGAACTGTTTGGAGGTCAAATGCATTTTTTTCCCAATTCATGATTGTTTTATAACCCTGGTTCTGTAATTATTATCTTTGAATTGACTCTCTAGGCCCTTTGAGGACTGCAGTATGGGGACTGGCTAGATGGGAGGATGTCTGGTAAACCCTGACTTTGCTCTTCTCATTATGTTCTGATTCTGGTCACTAGTTGCTTCACTTGTTACAGTGGATAAATCCGTATTACTTAATAGCTACATGGATTCTTTTGCCCTCTGAAGGCATGAGTGTTGGGCCCCTCTTTATAAAGGTTCCCATGACAATCTTGCCTGAAAGAGTGACAAATTCGCTGTCGTGGGGAATTTCTCATTAAGAAAGCTTTCCTTATGGAGGCTTAAGACGTCTTTTCACAAACCACCAATAAAGCCTTCCCTGGTCTGAAAGATCTGGTGTGTGGTGATGATGGGAGAGCATGAGAGCATGAGCAGGAGGGGAAAACCACCATGTGGTCCTGGGGGGTTGGCTTCCTAGTGGTAAGCAAAGGACCAGGAAAACTGTGTGGTGTTTTAAATGCAAATGGCCCGCATAGGCATATAATGGAAGGCCCAGTCGCCAGAGTGTGTAACAATTTGAAAAGATTCAAAGGATTTGGAGGTGTGGCTTTGTTGGAGAATGACTGTCCCTGGGGGAGGGCTTTGAGGTTTCAGCCTGCCAGCACGCTTCCTACCATAGTGATGAAGGACTAAGCCTCTGAAACTGTAAGCAAGCCCTAAATAAATACTTTATTTATAAGTTCATCTCTTATTAGAGTCCTGGTGTCTCGTCACAGCAACAGGACAGCCTGAGACACACCGTGTGATTAATGTATGGGCCCAGCCAAGAATCACGGGCCTCTGCCCTTCTCTGCTGACAGGTAAAGGGCGGAGGAGTGACGCAAGTGGGCTCTGAGCTGAACTCACTGTCTTGAACTCTGCTTCTGCCATTTACTTTTCTGTCTCTCGGTTTCTCCATGTGTAGAGGGGATGGGTCGTGGTGTGGGAATAGCATATGTTCGTACGTAGAACACACTTGGGACCAGCATCTGGATCATGGTGACCATGGCGATGATTTTCTTTCTATCTTATCCTTAAAGAAGCACGACTCTTGAAGGCTCTGATTTAGAGGAGATTCTAATCTTCAGGCATGGTAATTATGATGGTGTCCTCCGTTGTCTTCCTCATCCGTCCTAGCCTCTCCCTTCTGTGGCTTTGTGTCTTTAGCTGCCTAACTCACGCTGTCCTAATTCCCTCCTGGATCTGGGAATTTACCCTCCCTTTCTCTCACTGCATTTTATTATAAGCTGGCGGGTCTAAACTGATAAACACTTGACTCATACATAAGAGGGAAGCTCGCATCACTGGACACCGCATAATATCGTATAGCTGAGGTGTAGCCCAGCCCAATTCTTGTTAGACATCTATACAAGGAGTGTTTACAGCAAGCTGCTTGTTCTCATTCCTGAAGCTGAGAAGCTGGAGAGAGAGAGAGAGAGAGAGAGAGAGAGAGAGAGAGAGAGAGAGAGAGAGAGAGAGAGAGATATTGCAGTGCTCTGATAGGGAGCAATCTGGTGGAGTCTCTTACTTCCTAAGGACTGTCAATAAATCCTTGTTCTCGGCTGTAGGCTAGGTTTGGGATCTCTTTCTTCTAGTTGTGCTCTAGGCTATGATAGAGAAAAAGCCTTCTATGTTACTGCTCACTCTTTCAAACCCAGCTTAATTTTTCTCTTTTCTCACGTGGCTATTGTTTATGCTTTCTGGAGCAGGGAAGGAGGATGGGCAGTCGTGAGGGGAAACTTTTACTAGGCTAGTTACTAACTTGGATGTGCATATTTCTATTTTCTTGGAATATATGCGACCTTTTTTTCCCATAGGAAGAATGCACGACATAAGTTATAAACAAAGGCAGCTCGGAGAAGTTTCGCATGCTTGCACAAGGAGGGCCTCAGGGAAGATGATGACCCGCAGATTAATGGGATTGAATGAGGTTAATAGGGGATCACTGGGTTGTACTCATTTGGATGACCATAAAAAACAAAATATCACCCCCCCTACTCCCCCCACAACAAGTGCTTGGCCCTGTAAGAATGATATCTACATTAAATACCTGCTTTTTTCTCTCCAAAAGATGCATGGGTCTAGAGCTTCCTCGCTTTTTTTTTCTCCCTAAGAATCTCATCCTTATGACTTGCTTTCATTGGCTTCAAAGGGTACTCTGTTTGTATGAGATACTCATAGCATAGAAGGGAAAGAGACCATGCCCCAAATAGATCTGTTTGAACCGAAACAATTCATCCGAATGGCGACGGTATTGTGTTAAAAGCTTCAAGCTCACATAGAGTTTACAATCATTTAGCCGCAGTGCCTCTTTGTCAGCATGGGAGGTTCCCGTTGTGTGCAAAAGCTAAGCCAAGCCTCATATTTGAACAACAAGCACTCCTATGACTATTGCTGGGTTCATTCCAAAGGTGAAATGTCCCCATCTCTGTTGTATTTTTATTGTGTGTTTTCCGCTACTCAGTCAGTGCTGCTCATGGCGATTCTAATCTTATGTTTCTGGGTGGAAGGGAAAGAAAAGCGGCATTTTTAGTGCTTATTGTATCAGCTTATTGCATTTCATTTAGTCCTCCTGCTAACTCTTAAAAAAACACACATGTTGCTGGAATTAACACCGTCCGTGGACCTGGTCTGTTCTCATCTAGGCAGACTCTGATCCAGAACTCTGAAATCTCTCCATCCAACTTGCTAAGTTCCCATGGCGGGTCACTGCCACGCCAGCTCCACGCATCCAAATTCCCATGGCTAGCTGGTTTGTACTCGTAAACCCATGTTTTGCCACCATACGTTTCTATCTGGAACCCAGCTGAGTCACCGCATGAAGGAAAACACCACAGGAAGGAAAACACCACAGGATCTTAGTTTAGAATCAACAGGTAAGACAATCTCTGGGCGCAGCAGCTAGCATCTTAATTTGTAAGCCATTCTAAGTTAAATCCTCCGGTGAGAAACCGAAACTGGGGGCCTCTTGTTTGCTACATTTTATACTCCTAGCTCTCCCAGTCCAAAATCAAGTCACCCTTTCCTGACTCCTCTCCTCCTGTCTCCGACACGGAAGTCCCGCCTACTCCTCACCCAGTGATTGGCCCCCTGAAATCTTTATTCATTAGGGGAAGGTCCTGCCACTCACACATGCAGGTACTATTACCTCCATGTTATGTTCTTTTTTTAGTACTGGAGATATTAATCTAGAGCTCCTGAATGCCAGGCAAGCATGGTAGACCTAAGCTAGACTCCAGCTCTATTTTTAGACTATTGAAGATAAAACTAACACTTGTGGTTTAAATCATTTGTCTAAACTTGTCATGGTAGGTTGTGGAGAAAAAGTGTCTTTTTCAGTCCCACAGCCTTTCCCCACTCACACGTGGTATTTGCCGACTCTCAAGGAGCAAGTGCTCACTTGGGGCATTAAAAAAGTGTTCTCCAAACAGAGTTAACATATTTTGATCATAGAAAGACAGGGACATATATGTTGATTGTCAGATTTTGATAGGTGTCAATGTAAAGCTTATATTACCAGCTAAAGCTTATATTACCAGGAAATGGGCACAATTAAATAAATAATAAATGAATAATAAATAATAAACAATAAACAAATAAATAAAGCTGTATACATATCAACACCTTGACATTTAACATTTGAAAATCCCTGCTCCACATGATGAATTGACTCACCATGTTGGTCAGCACGAAATGTAATTAGTAAGCACACTGTAGTCTGAAAAAATGAACAGTTAGTTGCCTGTTTGGTCATTATATTATAATAATATTTGAATATTAAAAATATTTCTTATAAGAGAAATAAAAATTCTTGCCAATGGTTAAGAATAACCACAAGCTATTGTTGAAAAGCAGAGACAAAACAGTTTTCTTTTTCTTTTTCTTTTTTCTTCCAGAATCTTCTTTTAGTCCAGATGGGAAGAACAGAATGAGAGCTGATGTTCTAAAAGTTTCCTCATGCTTTGGAAGGCAGGGACTGTTGTAAAAGACACAACTTCTTCTAAAATAGGTTACCTGGAGGTCATCCACCGTACTATGTTACACAATACCCCTCTCTTTCTGTGGGAAAGTGAGTTTATGCAGACAGTGTTTCCTATGCCACTCTGCTGCCTTCCCCCTCTATTCAGAGGCAGGACATTGAGAGTGCTCCTGGAGCCATCGGCAGAAAGAGAGAGAGAACTCTTCAAGACCTAGGTGGCAAGAGGAAGGGAAGATGGTGTGGGAGGAAGAACAGGGCTGGGGGTGGGAGAAAAGGAAAAGGGGGTGAGGAGGTCAAGAACAAAATCCTGGTATACCAGTTTCGCAGACGTTGAAGTTAGAAACATTCAGAAAGGCTTTAAGAAAGGCTGGGACCCCCACAGTTACCACCGATCCCCTGGAAAATGAAGGCCTGTGAGAAATATTTTGAGATCAATGGCTTGGCTATAAGATCTCATACATACTTCTACCCACTAGACACACGACTATAAGGCAGCTGGCACCCACTGTTGGTGAGGAAGTTGGGAACCCCTCTTGCACTGGTCGTGGAAGCCTAACCCACACAGATGTTCTGAGAGTTTTGACTGGTAGTCCTTCAAGAAGCCAGGTCATGTCCCCACTCCTGGACATTACCCTACAGCCACTCTCACACAAGAATGCTTTCCCAGCTATCTGAGTATCCTTTAATTGGACACCAAAAATCAACCACCACAGCACCTAGGTTTTATAAACATTAGAGTGGATGGTCCTAGCGAGTCAGGATGGAGCATTAAAGGAAAAGCAGTCTACTTAATAAAACATGATGCAGGGCCTGTGAAGTCGGATGAGAGTAGACAGTGGGGTAAGAGATCTAATCCACCCGGCTCCCAGTCTTAAGTTAAAAGCAGACATGAGCAAGCTGCCCTTGTATGTCTGGCTCCTGCAAATGTGCAAGCTGTTGAACAGTGGGAGCATTTCCAGAGTAGCCTCCTTCCTGTAAGGGAAGCCTTGTGAGGAATGGCCAGCCTCTCAGTAAGCTGCTCATCCGTGTGACGTACACAGATGATTTCAGGGCCAGAATGGAACTTAGTAAAATGCTTGTTATGTAGTTCTCCGATGCCCGGAAAGATGAAACATTTACCCCCTGAGATTAATTTTTCACTGGCTGATCAAACCCAATGTACTGTTTATGTTCTCTGTAACAGGAATTTTAAAGCACATAAATTTTTAAGCAAGAGTCTGATATCCAAAAAGATACATTACTTTGATCTAAAGTAATTTGAAGTTCAACTGGGTGAAGTACTCGTACTCTTCAAGCTACTTATTTATAAAATATGGATCTAGTTAATCAGATTTATAGTATGAAGCTGGGAATGTTCTCTGATGACTAGTGACGGCTAAGGTTCTGAAAATACTTTCAGAGGCTTCATTATTTACCAGCCACATGCCGGCCTATCACTATTATTTTCTGGATCAGTTTCCTTATCTGTAATGGGTGGATGAATGGATATATGGTGTCCTCTAAACTCTGTAAGTGCTGTGATTTCACAGCCACAAAGCATACTCAGAAAGGTAAATTCCACCAAACAGCAAAGTCTTCCCATAGTCTATCTGCATTGCTGCAAGCCAAGAACAGCTGACAAACCAACTCGAGTCGTGAGTGGCTCGGTTTGTATTTGCCCACAGTGTTTCTCTTGAGTCTCCCTGGCGTTCTCAGAACCAGACTCTCTTATATTTTGCGTCCAGTGTACAGAGTGTCTTAAGTATTTCTGAGGCTGAGATTTGAGCAGTTAAGTGGTATGCTGATACTGCAGATGATCCCATGATTAGGATCCATGACTCTGAATGATTTCTTTAGGGACATCCAGTACATATAATATCTTGTCTGGTGTCCACGGTGGTGGTGTTATATGCTGCTGCTGTTGATTATGAGGGTGATGATGATGATGATGATGACGACGACGACGATGATGATATATTATATTCCTGGCATAGGTAATACACTGAGTGCTTTCCAAATATTTGAATTCTTTTTCCTTATAGTGCCTGCAAAATAGGCACTAAAATTCTTCTCTTTTATATTGTGGGAAGACACAGAGATATTAGACAACTTGCTTATTGTTACCCATGGAGAAAATGGAAGGACTAATATTTGAACATAGGCCAATTAGGTCAAGAGTTCATGATTTCAAACCTTATGGTTACTACCTTTCTAATAAATAATGGAGCTCCAGTTTATATACATATTTGGATATTATGTTAGACAATTATCTGGACTGTATGTTTGGAACAGTGTTCCCACTGTTTCAGTGATGATGAACTCTTAGAGAAAGATGATCAGAAAGGAACCCACTGACTTAGCTCCCCTCTTCTGTTTCTGGATTTAACCTTCCTCTTTACGCTGAAGTAGCTAGTATTTTTTTTAGTTCCTCTGCACCAGTCTGGATGTTTTGTGTATTAAGTTCTGATTATTGATGCCCTATATGGAGTACGCTTACCTCACTAATAAAGAGCTTGAGGCTCTTAGATGTTCTGTGTCTCTTGCTAGTCAGATATCTAGTGAGACTCTTGAGAAAGATGATCTAACTGAGAGTCTGTCTGTCCCCTGATGCTCATGTCTAAGTATGCTAGCATTAGTGGATCTGGGTTTCTCCAACCCTAAAGTGGGGGAATGAATGTCTTTCTACAATGTCTTGAACATCAGGTCCAACTCTAACCCTTTAAGTCTACCATTCCCTACTCACTCCTGGACAAGGTATAATCTTAAATTAAGGAATTGGTATATTTGTCATATGTTGTCTTTGAACAAAAACATAAGTCTGATTAAGCAACCAAGAAAAATAATACACCAAACACCTCAATTTTGTACTGGAGCTATTTTAAATCCAGTGTTATTATTTATATTTTTTGAAGGACTTTCTTTCATTAGTAAGCACTGTCTGATTATTTCTGTCTTTACGTGTATTTAAAAGGCATTTCAACTGTGTGGTAATATGCTATACATGAAATGTTCTGGAAGGCAGCAAAAGGAAATAGTGACTGTCTATGAACCTGTGGTCTTTCTGTATGATTTGTTTGTGAGTGCTTGTGGAAGCCAGAAGTCAACACGGGGCGGTCTTCCTTCATTGATCTTCGTGTTATTAGTGAGAGGCAGGCTGTTCACCGAACCAGGAGTCTATCATTGTTGTTAGACCAGTTGGCCCATGTGCCCGACAGGCTATCTGTCCTGTACCCCAGCACTGGAGGTGTAAGTCCATAGCTTTTATGTAGGTTTTGGGGAATCTGAGCTCAGGGTTTCATGTTTGTGCAAACATTTGGTCCACTCAGTCATTTCCTCAGCCCATAATGATTGTTTTTATAGAATATTTACAATTATTTTAGAACTTCAGATAGTGTCCTTTCATAAATATAAATATATGTAGGTCAGAGGTTACCATCGGATCTATAGCTCTCGGGTCAGAGATAGTGATCTGGATCATTAGTGTCAAAAGAAGGCCCAGTCCCCACACATGTGACTGCGGGAGGCATTGCTGGGACTCCCCAACGCCAGTTTCAGGGGGCTAAATCCAACTTGTGTGTATATTCCTTTTCTCTTTCATTTTGAGCTCCACATCTCCATTTTCGTACAGTAAAGTATTTCAAATTAAAAAAAATTTTTTTAACCAAAGTGTCTGATCTTAGGGTGAAGACTCGTGTTAAGTCATTTAAAATTTACAGTGAAAAATCCCAATCTTTAAAAATATTCTTCTAAAAGATGATTTTTGACTTTCTAAGGCAAACAAACTTTCTTATCAAAAAAGAGGAGCGAGGGGGAGAGAGAGGCAGAGAGACTGAGGTAAGGACAGTTTTGACTAATACCCTGGGGATTGTTACTCAGCCTGGGGGAGGGGTAGAAAGGTGGCTGAGGAAGTGGGGGCATGTGACCGAGTGACCCCAATGTCTTGTTTATATTTCCTTATCACAAATCTTCTGGCTAAAGTGGAGTGTTGGAAAAGTGGCTTTAGTCTGCCAGAGAGACTCTTGGCCTTGGCCCAAGCCTAACTTAAGTATTATCAGAAATGCATTCTTTACCATGTATAGTGCTGGCTGGTTCTAATGAGGACCAGACACTGTAGCCAATTAGGCAGAGTTGTCCATGTTAGGACAGGAGAGAGCACACCCTAATGCTATCTGTCACTTAGAGGCTATCCACGACTGTGGCTTTTGGTGGCAGGTCCAGGGATCCCATGTCAAAGCATTTTGAGGGACAGAAATCTTGCCTAGAGACATCCAGTTTTTGGATTCTTAGTTAAGAGAAAGAAAATGTTTTAAAGCTTATTTTACTGGGGCGAAAACCACAATCTATTTAAAATTATGTGCATGAATTATTTAAGACAACTAAGGGAGTATGAGCAGGGCTCCGAGGGAAACTGTGATGAAGTTGGCTCTAGAGGGAGGCTGCATGGAGCAGTTTGAAGATCGATAAAATAATGGATGGTTAAGATAAAAAGAGGTGGTCCAGATAGGGGAAAGGTGAGGAGGTAACAGGTCATCACACAGAGGGTTTGCTGTGTACACAAGTTCACAGGAGGTCTGCCTTTGGCTTGGGAAGATACCTAGGGTTCTGAAATCCACTTTGCAATGCAAAGTGCTCTCTGTTCTTTGTTTATAAGGTGTTTATCTCTAAGCAGCTCCAAGAGTTTATTTAGAATTCAGATTAGCCTTAACAAAGCCAAATTATCGAGGAAGTAAAACTGCTGTTTGGGAAAGAGGAAGGTGGATACAGATACGGAAAGGTTGGGCCCTTCAGCTGAAAGTCACTTTGATGAATGTTAAAACAGGAAGGGAGGAAGGCGCTGGACCTCTCCCATTCTCTGCCCTCACTTCACTAGGTCCCTCCTGATATCAGGTGTGTGCTTTTCACGTGCAAGGTCAAGTCTCAACTCCACCTGGGTGTCTCACAACTCAATTTAACTCCAGGACTGACTGCAGGTAGCACATGGCTCATGGGTGACCGGCCCATCCCACAGATTACCCCTATGTCACATGCCAGACAAGTCTAGAGCATTAATCAGTAGGCTGGTGGGACCCATGGACACTTTCCATGAGTCAAAACATTTGCTAGAATGGCTTGCTCAAGCCAGCAAAGGGTTTTATCTATGGCTACTCCTTTTTCACAGGAGGATTCAACTCAGAGACCAGTGGATATAAGAAATGCTTAAGACAAGGAAAGATGAAGGATCATGAAAATCCATGTCCTTCTCCAGGCGCATGACTCCCGTGTGTTCATCAACTCAGAAACTCTCAGTCCTTGTCCTCTGAGACTTGATGGTGGTTAATATGTAGTCATGGCTGTTGAACTTAACCTGTAGCTCTTCTCCTCTGAGTCACTAATCATAAGGTTGGTTTTAATGGCAACTAGCACCCTTCCCGAGGTTGTCTAGGAATCCCATGTCATTTCAGTCTACGAGGGACCCTTTTGATTTTAGGGAGTCAATGGGTTTCAGGAACTATATGCCAGGAGAAGGAAATACCATATATATACACATAAACACATCTACACATTGATGTCTCCATACGCAGTTTTCAAACTGTATTTTATTTTACTTATGTTTTAACTGAAATAGAATTACATCAGTTCCTATCTTCCCATTCCTTTCTCCATCCCCTCAAACAACCCTCCCCACTCTCAATTTGATAGCCTCTTTTCCTTTGGTTGATATTGTTATGTACATGTATATGTGTTGCAGTAAAACTAAAACAGGGCACGACCAGTTCCCACATGTCGCCAATCCACGCTGGGCCCCTGGTACCCTCGGACCCAGGAGGTCACTCCTTGGAGTTAGTTCTGTCACCGTAGGGCCATATAGAACTAACCTTAATTTATCTCAGTGGTGGCTAGCTTCAGTGTGGCACCATGCCATGTTAGCCTACCTATCTTCTAGCCCCAGCGGTTTCTCCACTCTCATTGCTAGTCATCCTGGGCAGCCCTGGGCAGCCCTGGCCAGCCGGGAACTCTCTGGTTCCAGCCATTCACCCTGTAAAATCAAGACTCAACAAACAGTAATCCAACAAAAAGATTTACACGTTAAATATTCAATCCATAATACATTCATAGAATAAAATCACTGCCAATTAATAAAGATAGAAACCGCCCACCTAGACAAGATAAAATTGATCTAGACCGCCTGGGTTGGAATCATCTTCCTCTGTTGTCTCCATCTTGAATCCTCTCCTTCCTAGACCTTTCCTCGCCTAACTTTCCTTCTCATCCAATGATAAGTTATGCCTTATCCTAGACCTGCCTTGCTGCATATGACATCATCCTACATATATGTATATGTGTGCATGTATATATATATATACATATACATATATATACACACACACACACACACACACACACACACACACACTGAGTCTATCTTTGTTGCTTGTGTGTCTATGATTTCAGGGCTGGGCACTATGTAATTTTGATTATATTACTGTTTCATAGACCATGATCCAGATTTTCTTCAGCTTACCCACTGAGGAGGTGATGGGTATCATGGCCACCATTTGAAGTTAACACATTCTGAGGGTTAGAAATGGCGTTCAGGCTTGATTGCTTGTCTAGCATGCATGGTGTTCTGGGTTAGATTCCCAGCACTGGGAGAAAAAGATGTTAACACACTCCAGCTGAACAATAAAAGCCGATATTCTGAAAAATTATACCATCCTTGAGTCTTTTGATTGACTCTTCTCCATTTAACCTTTTTTGCCACGTTTCTGAAAGTGAATACTTTTAACAGTGTGACCTGGGAGTGAGTTGAAGGGATCACCCCAAAGTAGCTCAGTTAAAGATAACCGTGAACCCTTTTCCTTCACTTGCCCTACTTCAGTGGGTAATACAACCCGTGCCACGTTGCCTGTATTCACAGCTCAGATAGTAGGACTTCTGATTGGAGTTAAAGACTGTAATCGATTTTAGTGCTTGTTTCCTTTCTTTTAAAAATTTTACTTTATTTCTATGTGTAGGAGTGCTTGCTTGCCTGTGTTTACCATGTGTGTGTAGTGCCCACAGAGCTCAGAGGAGAGCATTGGATTCCTTGGAACTATAGTTACAAATGGTTGTGAGCCGCCATGTGGGTGCTGGGAGCTGTACTTGAATCTTCTGCAAGAGCAGTCAGTGTTCTTAACCTCTGAGCCATCTCTCTATCCCTAATCATGCCAGATTCTATATAACCTCATCATTGGATAAAGGGCGTGTCTAGAACATGCTTCTCTATTTACATGTATTCTTGCAAGACATGACTTAATGCCACCAGGTACATGGAAGCCTACATCAGTTCTCTGTTGTCCCCCAGCTTCTCAATTTTTAACAGGACTGAGATGACTTGCTCGGAGTCTTAAAGAGCACGTGTTGAAGACTAGGAGTTCTCTTGAAGAAATCCAGTTCTCTTGACCCTTTCTGAAGATTATTCAAATCCATGGAAAAATTGGTTTTCCCGCAGAGTTGAAATAGTCATGAAAGGCAAGCACTAGAACCTGAGCCAATTCAGCGGGATGCCATGAATAGTAAGTGAGCTTGCAACCTTTAGCCAAAGTTGCTTTATTCTAAAATTTTGAGAAGTTCTCAAGGATATACTTCCCAAGGATGCCCTTCCTGCATTTGCTGGGGTCCCTGGTAGTCAATATAGGAGAACATGTAGAAGTCTAGGATACATGCTTCTTCTTCCCTGAGAAAGACCGGGTTCTATTTTGCATGGCCATGCAGACTGGGTAGAGTCAAATCCAAGTAAAGCTTGCTCCAGCAAGGAGGAAGTTATCAGTCCCAAGACGATTCTGGATTCTGGAATTTCTGGAGCTCTCTGGGGAGAAAAAAAAATTCAATCTCTTAAAGCCAACCTTTGTCACAGAAAAGCCAGGAGGAAACATAGCAGCATCATGATACTGTTGTGAATGGGTTGCTAGGGATAAATCTAAGTGGGATTTCAAAGGCTTGGCTATTCTCAGATATCAAGGACTCGTTCTTTTGCTTCTCCCAAGTATGAAGGATGCTAATAAATTAATGTATTGCCTCTAAGGAGTCATATTTGCATTTTAATGGGGGCTTCCTGGAGAGAGTATCAACTCAAAGGAGGAAATCTTATAATGGGATTTTTTCAGCCATTTTGACATAGCAATAGGGAAGAAATCTGTGTGTGTGTGTGTGTGTGTGTGTGGTGTGTGAGTGTATGGGTGTGGTGATAATGTGTGTGTGTGTATAGTGTGAATGTGTGAATGTGGTGTGAGAGTGTACGAGTGTGTGCGATGTGAGTATGCATGTGTGTAAGAGTGTGTGTAGCCATGTGTATACATGAGTGCGGCAAGAATGTGCATTTTAGAAAGGCCCCAATCTTCAAATAATTAATTCTAATTTATGCATGCCATAGACTGCTAAAGTTTCTTCTGGGTCCCCTTGATTGTAGATGCCATAACATTATATTACTCAGAAGGAATCTACTCTGGTCATTCTATACAATAGACTCGAATGTAGCTGTTATAAAACAAGAAAATGTTTGATGTACAACAGAATATCATCTATACATGTATTGAAGAGCTGTGTATGTCATAATACATGGAGTGAAAGATACAAAAGGCAAAACAGTGAACATGAAGTCCCACCACTACATGTGAATATATTTTTTCTCCTTAAGGTATGTTTAGGTTTCAGTTACGTAAACTACAGGTGTGTACTTTTCAGTAAGCATTTCTGTTCATAAATTTGTGTGAAAATCAGTATTACCACATTTTTAAATAATAAAAAATAGAATATAGCAAAAGGCCTCAACTTCAGTGGGGACAGCCTGACTCCATCTGTACTTGGGTATGAACCACAAGGATTATGTGTAAACCTCATTGTGGAGAACCACAGCCTCCTGGGAGGTCTGACCTTCAGAAGGGAGGAACTCAGAACAGAAGAAAATTTTACCCCATTAAGTGTCACACAACAGGCTTTGGGAAGGGAGATGGTCACCCTACTATCTCTGAAAGAGCCTGAAGGATAAAGAGAGCCAAGTGTCCCATGTCCTGCCACTACCTGGCTCAGTGGCCTTGCTGCACCCTGGTCAGAAGCTTAACTACCCAGAGGCTTGATTCCTGGCAGCCTTCTCCAACCGGGGCACCTTCAGAGCAGAGCTGGTCATTTCTATTTCTGTTATAGCATCTGCTTTGCAAACAACTTAAGGAGAAGGCACGTGATGAGGAGGTGTAAAGCGTTAATTTATCATTTGCTCACGTCTGTGATAGACTTAGAACCATGTGTCATTACGTTTGTCTCTGCCTTGGTTGCTACACAGTCCAGTTCGAACAGCCAACCTAATTTGTCAGTTGACAATGTCAAAAACGAGCCCTTACATTTTTGTAATTTCATAGTTCTAGTTGTAAATTTTAAGAGGAAAAAAAAAACTACAGAAAAAAAAGGTCTCACCCGTTTCAGACATAATTACTACAAATGTGGCATATTTCTTTCCCCTGCCAACTCTATGTGCTTTGTTAACTTGCTCATTTTATAATAAGCGTATCATTCCACATTTATTCTACATCAGAATAAATATCTTCTTACCTTTAAAAATTTTAAATTTCTTGAAATTGTGCCATTTATGGGTTTGACGAAATTTTATTACAATGCTTCAGTATAATTTATTTAAAAAAAATAAACAGTGGTAGCTCCAGTTTCCCTACTCCGTCACATGACTGTCTTTTACTGACGAGCTCTGAAGTTTTAGGAAATGCTGCTGCAAACTCAGGGCTTATTGTGAAGGCACCTTAGAGTTATGGTCAACATTTACCTCAATCTTCCGTAGATGAAAGAGTTAATTATGGACACCGATAGTGGAAAGGCTTCTCAGAGGAAACCCAGGTTTTCTCGCAGAAGGAAATCCACTTCAAGACGGTAGCCTAGAAACTCTGCATGAGCATCCAGCTTCCCTGTTTTACCTGGTTTACATGTATCAGCCTGACATCAGTTCTTATGTGAGCTTCCGGTATGCAGCCTTACCCTGCAAATTTCAGGTTTACCCATTTCCACCACGGTTTGGGCAAATTTCTTGAAATATATCAACTGTTAGATCTGTTTCCCTTATTCTCAGAGTTGGCACACTGATGAAATCTGTCACGTTTGCTAAGAGATTGTATCTGAGTGCTTTTCTCCACCACACCAGTTAGACTACTCCCAGGAACCCTGATATAGATTTTCTTAAAGATTAATAGGAATATATTTGCTTACACTCAAATTTTATATAGTGTGTATGCTTCCTATTCTTTAATGGTGAGAGACATCGTTCTCACGTGCTTGGTAGGATGCGTGGGGCTCCCCATAGTGACTATGTGTGTGGAATTAGAACCTTCTTTCTGATTTCAATTTGTCACTCCCCTTAAAAAATTTTCCCTTTCCTCTCTGTGAGATTTTCAATTCTTTGTGGGAAACAAGCTATAGGGAACTAAATTCTATGTCAGGGTGACTATTTACTTGCCTTTGGCTGAACAAAGATTAATCTTACCCTTTCCTTCTTCATAGAGACCAGAGAAACCATTAAAGCAATTCTGTTCATTTTTCTCTTGTTCCTACCTGAATATTCTGTATCCTGGTATTGTAATGACTTCCTATTTAGTTGTAGGACAGGGCACCTCTATACTCATATCTTGTGAAGGGTGATTGGACCAGCCCTCAGGCAATTAAATTGGTTAGACCCGGTCAGTGGATGAACCTAGAGACAAGAGAACAGAACATTATCTGGGCTTAACTAACCCAATTTTCTGTATGTATTAGAAACTTTGGCTCAAGAAAGTTCTCCAACGCAATCTTCATTATTTCAGCTTGACAGCTTGCTTTTAGAAAAATTGTTTTGCTGGGGAAATGCACCTATGAACTCCCACCAATGTGATCACCCAAAGGAGATTAGCACAACGACAATACCAGTTGACATGCCAGTTTAGACAGGAGATATTTACAATGCTCCCACCCCAACATGAAAAGCCACAGGAATCAATGTCTTCTGAGAGGGAAATCAGTTGCATCTGGGAATGAACTCTTACATAGGTGGTCTAAGCCCGGTGGTCAGCTCTGGGCTCATGCACACAGGAGTAAGGCTAAATGGACCCAGTAGGCTATATATACACAAATGCGTGCATGCGCGCACACACACACACACACACAGGACTATAAATAAAAGACTATAAAAGTAAAGCTATTTGGAGGCTCTTGGTTATATTGTCATAGATGTATAAATGTGTAATGACAGGGAAGTAGAGGTCACGAATTTGTGATGGGGACCTGAAAGGAATGAGGAGGAGGAGAAGGTGGTAATGATGTAAATACAGTGCTGATGCACGAAATTCTCAAAAGTAGTTTTAAGAAGTCATTTCGTTGTATTAAAATTCACTGCATAAAATTTAGCTCAATGGTGGCAACTGGAAATTTAGTCAGCTTCATGTGGTATGGGAGTCTTCTCAAAGATGTGAAATTCATAGGCATACATGAATAACTCCAAGACCCAGAACTGCAAAATATCAGCCAACACCAGGTCCACATTTTGCTTCCAGCAAATGTATTCACCTTATAGTTACATTAAAATTACATGGGAAATACAAATATACAAGGTAAAAGGCATGTGGCAGACACCCTTTACCTGTCCAGGAATATTTTATCCTTTGATGAGAACCGGATGTGGCAGCTTGATACGTGTGGGATCCCAGAAGGCAGAGTGAGACCCACAGCCTGAGAAGGAAGAACTATCAGATAGTCATCTCCATTGACTAATGAATGTGGTTAGCACGGTGTTCGGGAAGTAAAAAAAATCTCATTTTCTTCTCCTGGGGGTACAAAGAGTAACAGCATCCAACGTCTTTTGTAAAATCCTTCCCGTATTTCTTGTTCATTCTTCCAAATGGCTAGTCCCCCAAAAGGCAAGCGAAATTTGAGTTCCAGAATTTGGATTTAGCCCCGGAGTTTCTCTAAACACCACTTGTCTGATGTTTCTTTAATATGGAGATTAAACGCAAACATGAAATTAGCTTCCTTGGAACGTTGACTTTGAACTTAGCGTTCCTGCTACTGCGGAGATGGTCTTTTGAACTGATGCCTTGCCACATCGACAGTGTGTTCAGAGCTTGGATGTCGGCCAGCCTCACTTAGCGCTTTTTCTTTATTTAGCTTGCTCAATATTATTGGCAGGTTGCTTCCACCAAGACCCATATGTTCTGAAGGGTTTTTGATAACTTCAAGTAGATTCGATATCTTTCATGGGAAGTTGTGCTTGCTGGGTAGAAAGACTGAAGTGCCAATTATCATAGCAGCAGCAGCAGCAGCCGAAGTGGGGTTGCCTTTGTTTCATTGAATGGAGAAGGGAATAACATGTAGGTGCTATGACTGAATTTTGAAGTAAAACATGCCTGAATAACTTTAAATAAAATGGTGTGTCTTTCCTGAGTGACTTTAGAGGATATCTTAAGATATCATCGGTTTCCTCTAGTTTTATAACTTGAAGATCAGCATCATCAACACACAGGGAGAATTTAGTCTTACCTTGACCATGGCTCTCCTTTTCTATGTTGGCAAATGTATGAAAGCGATGTGATATTTACCACCTCTTTTGCAACTTCTGGGGTCTCAGGATAATCGGCAGAGTAACTCTCTAGGTTAAACTATTTCACGTGCTCAATAGAATGTAAAGACAGAAATGTAGAGGTGCTGATTTGTTTTGTTAGCATCACTTGTCTAGGATCAAGAGTTACTTTCTGATTTGCTCTTCTCATTTTCATGATGTAAAAAATTGTTTTTTTTGTTTGTTTTTTTGTTATGTTTTGTTTTGTTTTGTTTTTAAAGCCTGTGGCTGTTTAGCAGCACCAATTAGACGTGGTAATATCCCAATTTGAAGACCGCAAATACATTGTATGATGATTTGATTACCTAAGAAGAGCCTTACAGATTCAACAGTGGTTTTTGCACATTTTTGGAAGTTGCATGTTAGCATGGCTGGTCACTTTTTAATGTTGCACAGCATGTGATACTTAAGCCTGATGAAGTAAAGAACTGTCTCCTTTTGTGCAGTTTCCATCCCTAAACCAGAAGTGGCATGTGCAAGCTTGGGAAGAGAGAAGGTACTACAGAGAACTGTTAGGTAGGGAACGAGGGTGACGCTATGAAGATAGGAGCAGTAGATGAAAAGTTGGGGACTCTAGAAAATTCCATAGGTCAGGAAGGGTCGAAGGAAATCAGGGAAGCCAGTGGACCAGAGCAGGTAGTTGCTGTATGGGAACTGTGAGCTGAGAATTGGTAAGTAGAGTCATCAATGCCCAGTTGTCTGTTTCAGTGGTTGCTGTTTTAATGATCTCAGAAAACAATATCTTCAATCCAGCTTAAAACTTCTCTATTCTACTATTTCTAATAGACACTAGTAAGCATTAGTAAGAAAGCAACTTAGGAATTACCTAATTTAAATTTTTTTTAAGTTAAAATCTCCATGAGATTAAACTCACTTGTCCCTTCATGGATCAGGTCTTATTTTGACTCTAGATACTTTATTTTAGAAACATTTTATATTCATTGAGTACTTGATCAGTGAATCAAAATGTCAAATTGATGATTGGTCAGAAGAAAAAGAAAAAAAGGAACAAATCTTCCTTGGTGAGGATAGTATTTTATGATTTGTGAACACTTGACTTTCAAGATAAACTGTTCCACTATTGACAACTGCTGGAGACTTTGTAGCTGAAGGGCTCTAAGTTAGCATATCAGAGATAATTGCATATCCATCTTGACTATGGCACTATTCATAGTAGCCAAGTGATAGACTAATCATAGGTTCCCATAAACAATGTGGCTCACAGTGGAGTTTTATTCAGCTATAAATAAAGTTCAAATCATATGATTTGCAGGACAATGGGTGGAACTGAGATCATCATATTAAATAGTATAATCTTAACTCAGAAGAACAAATACTGAATGTCTTCTCCCGAATACAGTGTGTGTGCATGTATATGTGTATGTGTATGTGTTTGTGTTTGTGTGTGTGTGTGTGTGTGTGTGTGTGTGTGTGTGTGTAATAAACACAGAAGAGAGGTGATTCGAGGGCAAGGTGGAGAAGGAAAGGAGAGTAGTAGGGATATAGCATCTGTGAACATCTCACATTGAACCAAATTATCTTGTATGTAAACACCCTCTCTGCCCCCCAAAAAGAAAACTATGTGGTTAATAAGAGCTTACTAAAAAGTGCTAGAATTAGTCAAGGACAAATACATGTTCTCTTATTTTGATTTTTTTTTTAAGAGAGATAATTTGGGAAGAAGAGGACCAGCAAAGTTGAGGGCAGGAATGGAAGGTTGAGGAGAAGACAAGTCAATGGAGGGACAAATATGACCAAATTGCATTACATTTAAATATGTGAAAAATCTCATACTGAGACCTATTCTTTTCCAGATTAATTTATATTAATACAATGTCTAAAAAGTTGAGTTGTTAGTTTATATTGAACTTTAACTGGAGGTAACACAGACTAAGTGTAGTAGGCATACTACAAACAATATTTATGAACTCATTATAGATCACAGAGGATCTCGTAGTTTAGGTAAAACTGCAGAAACTATACAGTGAGTGGGAGACAGAGCCAGGTCATGTCCAGGCATCGATGAGTCAGCCATGTTCCATTCTGACCACTACAACCATACTTTCAGTTCGCAATTTTGATGGCAGATATTTTCCAGAAATTTACCACTTTTCCTTTCAGTGCACAGGTCAGCTGCTGATGTGGAAATAAACCACACATGCCCCTTGTCTTCCTTGAGTGCTTCTTGGCTCTGTCTGACAGGACCATCTGTTTTCGGGTTCCTGAGAAAGCCTTCATTCGAGAAATGTTTGGAAGCTCTTAGACATTTTCTCAGGCTCTGCCTTCTGACCTTTCGGCATTTCTGAAAGAGGTGGTAGCATTAAAGGGTCATGAACTCTGGAAGGAGGGTTCTAGAACCTTCTACCTCATACTCTTCTTTTTTTCCTTGTGGGCTTGCCGTCTTTTCTTAAACTCTGGAGATTCCAGAATAATCCCAGGTGAACTTGTGAGCAGGATGCTGGAATTTCACAGGAGACATCTCTACTCAAACCTCGAGGCTAAGTACTGTGAGACTGACAGACTGTGAGGACTGTCTAGAAGGAAAGTAGTAAACCAGAAAAAACTCGTTTGACAGCTCTCCCGATTCCTGGAGACATACACCCTACACTCTCCTTTTTATGAGGAGATATTAAAAAAAAAAGGCTGTGGCAATATGGTTGGCATACGCTTAGAAGTTTGGAGACACCTTGAGCAACAAAGGTGATTTTTCATGGCCCAGTACCTTTGCTTGACCTGAGTAGAAGCACTCTGACAGTGAGAATCAGCAAGTCGCTATGGAGTGGTCTCTCTTCCCTCCTTTCTCTTTTCTTTCCTGCCCTGTGTGGTTCAAATTCTATATGTGGGTTTGTGCTGGTGGCTGGGAAGATTAAAGACAAGCCAGATATGGATCTTAAATATACTAATAATCTCCCTGATTGTATCTTGATTTATACAGAGATAAAAAGGTTAGAAACAGAACAAGAGTTCCTATGCTAGTATGCTAGAGGAGTTCCGTTTTCACTTTTAAAACTGTGCTGGGAACATTTGCTCCGCGACACAGTGACTAGGCTTTCCCATGATACCCCGGACCAGGCCGTGACTGCCCTCAATGAGCTGGAAATGTGGTGGAAGGCAGAGACTTGTAATCAGGTCTTTATGCAGAAGGGTCAGCATTGAAACCCACTGAATGAAAATGAAGCGCTTTCATTTAGCTAAAAGCCTACCATTCTTCGGAGCAGTGTTTATTTAATCTGGATTTGTGGGGGTGGGGTGGATTTAAACCCCGCGTGAGAGGAGAAGGCCAATCTGAGAGAAACAGTAGTCATCAGAAGGCCTGCTGACGTGGCACATAGCATTTGCCCTACGCCATGAGAGATTCTGAAAACTCAGCACACTGTTATTAACTCAAGAGGAGCTCCTTAGGCCGTCCCTGGGAGGCAGACATTTTTGTTATTTTACATATGAGCAAAAGGAAGCACAAACAGGAGAAATGATTTACTCAGAGCCACGTAGCAGAGCGGGGGTAGTCATTCTGGAACTAAAGCCCGGGCGATCCAGCTCCCGAAAGTACGTTGTCTATTAACCTTGGCATAACGACGTGAGGGGGAAAGAAGGCAGCAGGAGATCGGGGTGACTTGAGAATAAATGCTGATATGGGCGAGCGGTGGGAAATACATTGCGAAGTAGTTGGGGGCCATGTTTCAGAAGGCTTTGAGAGAATACGAGCATGCTATCCTTTGGTGGATCAAAGGGGGCCACTGAAGACTTTTGAGCTGGAGCGCTGTGGTCAGAGCTGGGCTGCAGAAGATTCAGGCTAAAATGCTGTCAAACGAGGGGACAAGACAGGAGGAAGTTTGGGGCTGAGTGTGACAGTACCGAAGGTCATTAAAAAGGGGAGGAAGGTCTTAGAGCCTAGGAACTTAATCAGACCACCTAGAGAGTACGCGTACCTTTGACCTCTGAGAAAGGCGGTGTTCACAAAGGGTTAACAGAATATGCCTGCTATGGAGATTTCTTGGGCATTAACATTTTCTTCTTTTCTTCAGTTGTATCTGATGTCCTTGTGATAGGAGAAACAGTAGAGACATCAAAAGTACCTTTTAACTCCACAATTCTTTCTAAAACTCTTTAAACTTATAGGCTATACTGCTGATTTGCAGACTTCAAAGTACACAGAAGGATCAGGGTCAGATTGAAAAATTACTTCTTACAGTGTGATAAAATATGCATGCGATTCCCACGACCTGCTATGGAAATTATTTATGTGCTAATGTGACTTTGTAACATTAATTGCATAGTTTAATGTCGTTCCCCCCACCCCCCCACTCCAAGTCGTTTTTTCTCTGAAGGCTGAGGTAAATAAATTTTACTTATTATTTATGCCATATCGAACAGGTTCTATGTGTTGTTTATGGATTCAAGAATGTCAAGAGTTTTGAGAAATTATGGCTAGAAGAGTAATTGAAGTCTGTATCCATGGACCAAAGGCCCTGGTATACCTTCCCTGCTATCAGTATTTAAAACTTGTTTAGTTTTTACTCCCTAATTAGAACATCATCTCAGTATATATTAGTCATAATTTTTATCAGAATTAACTCTCTGATCTTTAACATTTTCCCCAATGAGTACATGTTCCTTCTATTTAGAAGGGAATAAACCAAGATAAAGGCATAGTAACAGAGGTGTCTCCCTGAAACTCGCTAGTTTTTCCTGCTTTATAGGCTCATGAGATTCCTGCTAATGTCAGAATCTCTTTGCTTCTGTGAATAAAACGTTTGCTCTTTGTGTGCCTGTCTGTGTGCAAGTGTGTGTGTGCTCATGGCTGCTCACAAGTGTGCAGGTGTACATGCATACTTCTACCTGTGCACGTGGCGGCCAGAGACATCATTATCTCACCATTAGATGACTTCTAATTTTCTATGACGTAGTCTGACATTGGGCTGAGGCTTGTCAATCATGCCGAGGAACCCCAGGGATCTGTTTGCTTCCCCCTTGTAGGATTACGAGTATCACCATGCTGGCCCTTCTCAGGTTTCCATGGTGATCTTTAAATGTTCTCCAGCCAAGTGGGCTGTGTCCATTTTTTTATTGTGCGGTGTCTACATATTATTTTAAATAAGTCCCTGGATTTTTTGGGGGGGGGATTTTAGGCAGTGAATGAGATGGGCTTTAGGTTTTCCTAGTGCTGCTCTTATTGGAAGGTTTGTGGGTGAGTGGACGTGTGCAAGTGGACGTGCATGCGTGCTTGTGCATGAGCGCATGTGTGTGTGTGCATGTGTGCATGTGTGCGCATGTGTGCATGCATGTTTGTGTGTGCCGGTGTGTGTGTGTGAATCAGAAGGAAGTCTTTTTGAAGGAGATATGACGGTCAGTAGCTCTGGGAGTAGATGGCTGAAGTTCTGTGTTTCTAATCAGTCTGTGGAACTCTATCTGGGTCCAAGCTCATGTACTTGCTGTCCATTAGCTCTGCCACCGTGGGTAAATCACTTCATAACCACTCTTGGTTCATTTTCCTCATCTGCTCTGTACTACAGGGAGATTTAGAAAACAATGTCTGCAAAAACCCTAGTCCGTGGAAGACGTTCATTTAAGCAAACGTAGGTGCTGACATTTACTGTCGGCCATTCTAGGCAGATCATCTTTTACCAGCCTGGAAATTCAAGATCGATTCTCAAAGACTTTGCCTGACTTTGGAGCAAAGGCCTCTGACTGAAGTTCCCTCTCTTCCATATATTACTGGGGAATGGCAGGCAGGTGATATCTACTCTTGGTAGATCTTATTTGCAAACCAAGAAGACTGTTGGAAATAGTGTTGAGGTAGGATGAGGCACATTATCCTGTATTTGTTGGTATTGTATTTGTTCTGCCTATACATCAGCTCAATTTCATTTAATTTATAAGATCATCAATAATTTCTCCCCCTGTTCCCCATATGCACGTTACTGCTTTGACGAAGAATTCTCGTCTGTTGTACTTGAAAAGGGGAAGCTGTATAGACAATTAGGGAGTATTGTAAATAAAATTCAATGAGGATATTAGAGAAACCCCTTCACAGAGGAAGACAAAATCACCCTAGGCTGCTTTGCAAATGACCACATCTGCACCGATATGATAGCTTACAAAGCCACTCAAAATGCTTTCCCAGTTATTTGGATCACTGTCTAGAGCTTGTGTCCACATTCCAGTCTTAGAGAAGAGGCATCCCCAAACATTCAGCAGCCAGCTTTGAAAGTTATATTAAATTATTTAACACACCAGAGGTATTGAATGTAAGCGATATTACCAAAGGGGAAAGATCTTTATTAAGAAAATAAATTACAACATAAACAGGCATTTTGGAAAAACATCCCTTACTATACGAGGTTTGCTAGTCGTCGAAACTTTCGTAGTGACATTAGCAGCTGTAGGGTATGCACGCGACTTTGTTGTAAAGAATAAATAGAAAATTGAAAACGGGAGATAGGTGAGTTGATTTTCATTACCATGGAAATATTCCTGTCCATCTCCCAAAGGGTTTTGAAGTCTCTAGAAGCTTTGTTAAAAATGCAGCACCACAGAGGAGCGGCGAGGTGGCTGTCACACACTGCCATTCACAGTGAAGATCTGTACTTAGTGTGGGACTACCTGGGACAAATATAGGCTTATAGGTTCTACAGGGTGTGTGTGTGTGTGTGTGTGTGTGTGTGTGTGTGTGTGTGTGTGTACCATATGATGATTTGATAAACACTAATTAGCAAGAAAAATGGAAAGGAATGGGGAGATAGATACATGATAGAGCGAATGAATATCACCTACCACAACCAAGCTAATTAATACATCCATCACCTCATGTAGTTAATATTTCTGTGCATGTAGGAGGAGAATTTTGAAAGTCTACTCTCGGCATGTTTCAGCATGTAATAAATATTATCAACTCTAGCTAGCATGCTGAATATTACATCCCTAGGACATATGTATGCATCTAATAGAAATTTGGACCTTTTGCTATACAGTACCTCACCCAATTCTTCCTAGACCCTAAGCTTACCATTCTGTTTCCTGTTTCTGTGAGTGGGAATTGTTTTATTGTTTCAACACTGCTCCCATGAGAGATCAGACAGTTTTTCTTTTTGTGTCTGGTTTATTTCATTTAGCATAATATGTTCTGGGTTTATAGCAAAGTGACAATGTTTCCTTCGGCTTCTTATAACCAACTACCCCATATACCTTTTTTACTCATTCAGCCACTGATGACATACACAGAATATTGCGATGAAGGTAAATCTTTGTGAGTTCAAGGCCATCCTGGTCTACAAAATGAATTCCAGAACAGCCAAGTCCCTAAAAATCAAGCAAAGCTAAAAGCAAAAGCAAACAACAACAACAACAACAACACAGATCCTGAAGAACACTGCCATGAACATGTCAAGGACTCTCCTTGAATGGGGAGCCGCCATGCTGTTTCCACAGTTCCTGTGCTGGTCTATAGGATGGCCAACGGTACAGGAGTGTTCTACTCCCTCCACACCCTCACCAGCAATGGTTGTCTCTTATTCCTCTTCTTTTGGGTGATAACTATCCCAACTGCTGACAGCTCGCTGTGATTTGATTTGTGTTTTCCTGACTGAGCACCTTTTGGGACACCTGCTGATTATCTCCTTATTTCTAGAAAAATATACATCTTATTTTAGTTGAGTTATTACTCTGTTCAGTAGCGTGAGCTCATTGCACATTTCAGAGGTTGACTGACAGATGTGTGAGCGGCAGATGTTTCCTCCCATTCCATAGGTGGGCCATTTTGTTGCGTGTCTGCTGTGCAGAAGCTATTAGATTTAGACTTGCTTGTTCGATTTGGCCTTGGTGGTCTGCAGGTTTGGGCTAGATCTATAAGTCATCATCCACAGTAAAGTTCCATCTCTCTATTTCCTTCTAGAAATTTCATTATTTCAAGTGTCAGAGTTTAGTCTTCAATTCGTATTTTGTAGATGGCGTAAAACAAAGGATCAGTTTCATTCTTTTGGATGTGGGTAGTCTGTTTTCTTTCTTTTTTAAAGTTTATTTTATTTTCTATAATTAATTATTTTATTTATTTACATTTCAAATGTTATTGAAGAAGTTGTTTCTTTTCCAGTGTATATAGTTACATGCACGCGCACACACACATACACACCACACACACACACACACACACACACACACGTGCGCGAGTGTGCATGCATGCACGTTAGCCCAACCCCAGGCTGTCCTTTAACTTACAGTGGAACCCAGGCCGTCCTCAAACTTGTGATGATCCTGCCTCAACCTCTGCAGCGCGACATGTACTGCTGCACCCAATTTCCATCATGGATTCTTACTGCCCTTGTCTAATTTAATTGACCATATATATATTTATATTTGCTGTCTATTTGATTTTGTAGAGTGATACATTGGACCATGTGTCTATCTTTATGCCAGCACATGATATAGTTTGAAATCAGGGAGTACCATGCCTCCCTCAATGCTCTTTTCCTATAGATTCATTCTTTTTCAAGACTATTCTCACTTTGAGAATCCATATGAACTCCAGGACTGGCTTTTCTGTTCCTGAAAAAGTATTTATGGGCATTTCCCCCTCTTTGCGATAAAGTCTCACTTTGTAGACAAGGCTGGTGTCAAAGTCACAGAGACCCCCCTGTCTGTGCTGAGACTAAAGCATGCACTCCATGCCCAGCATTGCAGTGATCTTTGACTGCACTGACTACATACATTGCTTTAGGTAGGACTGGGGCTGGGGCTGAGGAACATCCAGGACCTTGATGCATTATGCATTCTGCCGCTGAGTTACACCTCGAACCTTCCTACTGCTATCCTAATAGCATGGGATGTGCTTTCATTTTCTTGTATCTCCTTAATTTTTTTCCACAAAGTTTTATGGTTTTCATTGTACAAGCCTTTACTTCTTTACTTCTTTGGTTGATAAAGTTTTTATAATATTATAAATTAAATTGTTTTGTATTTTTCCTGCTTCATAATTAGTTTATAGAAATATAACTCATTCTATGTGTTAATTTTGTATTCTGCTACTTTGCTGAATTCATTATTTTAAATGGTTTGTTTGGGGTGTGTGTGTGTGTGTGTGTGTGTGTGTGTGTGTGTGCATGGGTGTATGTGCATGCGTGTGTGTGTGTGTGTGTGAGTGTGTGTGTGTGTGTGTTCCTACACAGAAGATGGGATCTTCAAATAGCTGTCAGCTCACTTAATTCTTTTCAGTTTGGATGCTGCCTCTTTCTCCTCTTCTATTTTTATTTCTTTCTTCCTCCAGTTTCTTCCTTCCTTTCCTTCTCTCTGTCCCTCTTTTTTTTTTTTTTTTTTTTTTTTTTGACTTGCGAAATTTACCTTTTATCATCTTTCTGGAAAATAAAATTTGAAAGCATAAAATTGTCGAGATTCAATGTCCTTTGCTACAGGTTACTGAAATGCAGACACAAGACACATGCACGTGCACCCACGTGTGGGCACATTTGGGTGTTTATAACTGTAAACGGATTTCTTTTTTTTTTTTTTTATTAACTTGAGTATTTCTTATATACATTTCGAGTGTTATTCCCTTTCCCGGTTTCCGGGCAAACATCCCCCTGCCCCCTCCCCTTCCTTATGGGTGTTCCCCTCCCAACCCTCCCCCCATTGCCGCCCTCCCCCCATAGACTAGTTCACTGGGGGTTCAGTCTTAGCAGGACCCAGGGCTTCCCCTTCCACTGGTGCTCTTACTAGGATATTCATTGCTACCTATGGGGTCAGAGTCCAGGGTCAGTCCATGTATAGTCTTTAGGTAGTGGCTTAGTCCCTGGAAGCTCTGGTTGCTTGGCATTGTTGTACTTTTGGGGTCTCGAGCCCCTTCAAGCTCTTCCAGTTCTTTCTCTGATTCCTTCAACAGGGGACCTATTCTCAGTTCAGTGGTTTGCTGCTGGCATTCGCCTCTGTATTTGCTGTATTCTGGCTGTGTCTCTCAGGAGCGATCTACATCCGGCTCCTGTCGGTCTGCACTTCTTTGCTTCATCCATCTTGTCTAATAGGGTGGCTGTATATGTATGGGCCAAATGTGGGGCAGGCTCTGTCTGTCCCTCTTTTTATCCATCTTTCCTTTCCTTGTCTTCTTCCTCTTCCTCCCCTACTTACTCTCTCCTCTCTCTGTAACTGCTTTAGCTAGAACTCTCAGTACTGTACTAAAGAGCAATGATGAGAGCAGACATCCTTGTTTCGTTCCTGATATTAGAGAAAAAGTCCTCAGTCTTTGACCACTGAGTATCATTTCTATATTGTGTTCATTATGTTGAGATTCAATGACTACTTCTACTCCTAGGTCATTGGATATTTTTAAATGAAAGGGGGCTGCATTGTGTCAACTACTTTTTATGCACCTATTGGAGCCATATGTTTTTCTCCTTTAATTGTTAGCAGGTTATAGCACACTGATTGGTTTTCTTACATTGCCCTATCCTTGCATCCAAACTATGAATCCCATTTAATATGTAATCTTTTTTAACATATAGATGAATTTTTCTTACTAGTGGTTTGTTGACAGTTTTTACATTGATGCTCTTAGGGGATATTGGTCTGTGGTTTTCATTTGTTACAATGTTTTACCTTTCATATTTTTGCAATACTGGCCTCAGAATGAGTCAGTTCTTTGTAGGGGTATGACCTCTGGCAGGTCTACCATAATCCAATGGGTGGCCCAATACTCAGGAATATACGGATAGCACAGATTGAACTCTGGGTATTAGAGGAAAGAATATGATATTGAGGGGATAAGATAGATTTGGAAGAGTTAAGAGGGTACAGGGGTTAAATATGATAAAAATTCACTGTATGCTTGTATAAAATTCTCAAATAATATTATATAAAATAAATAGAAATTAAGTTTATTTAAATGTGGTCAAGATGAGCTAAAGTGGAGCAAAAACTATGTTCACAATGAGAGTTGAATATGAAAGTTCATAGAAATATTATTAATTTTCATTTTTTCTCTTTGGCTCAGTTTTTAATCAACAACATTGCATTTATTTGTAATATATAAGTATCACAAGGCTTCGAAATACAAATGAACTGTGGAATGACTATTTCAAGCTAATTAATATAGATATAATTAATATAGATATTTCCTCAAATAATTATTTTTTGATAAGAACACTTAACACTTACTTTACTTTTACTGACAACACCCACTCCTCTTTGGTCCCATTCGAGGTGTCTGGGTTATCCAGCCTCTGGTTCCTCTCAGTGCCAGCGGTGGGGTCCTTCTCAGGGCATGGTTCTCTAGCTGAACAGATCATTTGTTGACCACGTCCAAAATTTCTGCACCACCTTTACCACAGCACATCTTGTAAACAGGATGGAGGTGGTAGTTGGGGGGAGGGACTGGGAGGAAAGGAGGGAAGGGAAAATATTGATGGGATATAATATATGAGAGAAAAAATAAATTAATATCTCTACCCCCCGAAAAAGCAAAAGTAAAAACAAAAAGTCTCCTACTTTCTTAAAAATGTCCAGGGGCTGGGGAAATAACCAAATAGGTAAAGTCCTTGTTGGTATGAGCATGAAAACCTGAATTCATATATCTGGAAGTCATGGAAAGTCAGATGCAGTAGCTCATGTCTACCATCCCAGAGCTCCGACAATGAGATGGTAGGTGGAGTCATGAGAATCCCAGGGAACTTATGGACGAACTAACCCTGTGTGCACACTGGGGAATGCCAAGGGATTTTGTCTCAAACAAGGTAGAAGGTGAGGACTGATGCCCAAGATTGTTCTATGACCACTACACACATTCCATGTCACACACATGAGTGCAAACATTCACATTCACACACATGTACTGATACACACACTTCCAGGTATTTTATCCATTGTTATTAACTATATGACTTTTTATATAAATAACTCTATCAATTTGTGAATGATTTAATAAAAGTATACCTTTTCAATGGAATAGCATTTGACAATAAAAAGGATTAAGATAGTAATGTATCTTACAATATGAATGGTCCTCAGAAAGTGTTACGCTCAATAAAAAAAAGCTCCCTCAAAAGATCACATAGTACCTGATGAAGTAGTGTTAGCATTCCATGACTATGAAAAATAGATGCTCTCATCAAACTTTAAGAAGAAATTATTTTTGGTTCAGTTTTGGAAGATGAAGTCTGGAACGGTGTGGCTCCATTACCTTTGAGCCTATAACAAAGCAGAACATCATGGTGGGGTGTGCACACTAGAGCAAATCGGTTCACCTCAGGGCAGCCAGGAAGGTGGGGACATTAACTCAAGGTCTTACTATCTCTTCCAAGGGCTCCCTTGGTGATTGAATTTCCTTCCACTACACCCTACTTCCCTGAGGTCTCCACCTCGCTATAACACCATACAGTAGCAATTGAGACTTAGCATATGGGACTTTGGTGGACATTTAAAATTCAAACATAATGAATAAACACCAGAAAAGGCAAATTCATGGGAAGAGAAAGGAGCATAGACTAGTGGTGGCCAGGGTCTAGAGATGGAAATGTAAGTTAACTGCAAATAGACACAAGGGATCTCATTGTGGTCATAACGTTTTCTAAACCTGGATTATTACTTTAGTTGTACGACATGGCAAAAACAAATCTTCTAATGTACACTTTATGATGCATAGTTTATTATAGCTCAAAAGTCCATACTGGCATTGGATCGGTAAAAAGCCACATAATGTAAGACTATAAAAGTAACAGGAAGAGAATATATGCAAGCAGAAGGGGTGTGTGTGTGTGTGTGCGTGTGCGTGTGCGTGCGTGCGTGCGTGCGTGTGTGTGTGTGTGTGTGTGTGTGTGTGTACTCGCACGCCATCTTGTTTGGATTTGTGATTAGCTAAAAAAAAAAAGAAATCCAAGTTTGCTCAAAAGTTACCCCATCACTTCTGTTATGGAACCAATATCTGAGTCTTCATTTAATGTGCCACTCGAGCCGTAGGACTTGGAGAGCTCGTGCCTGTATTGAGTGTTCTCCTTTGAGGGACATGAAGAGCATAGACCTCAATTCATGTGTGAAGAAGGATCTTGCTTGGAGTAAGATGTAAAGTACCTACCCACACTTTCCTGCTCCATGGCTCTTCCAGTGGACACTCTCCTCTGTAAAGTAGTTTTCTTCCAATCTGAAAATCTCTTTGCTCTCTAGTTCTTTAGCCTACCTATAGTGACCTTAGTCATTGAAACAGCAACCAGAGCTGACTATTGAGTGTCTAGTTAGTTAGTTTCTAGGTGGGTTGAGCATTCTTGGCCTCCACTGGTTAAACAGAGTAACCATAAGAGTAAAAATATCTGAAGGTCCAGGCAGGATAGGTGTGAGAAAACAGCAGTAGGCTCTGTGTCTCTGAGACACGATGAGACTCTGTGACCCAAGAAGGGGCCTATCCTTCCTAGATTCCTTCCTGTTGCAACAGACCTAGTTATAGGCATTCCCATACTCTACAGACACTCGTGTTTCTGCCCTTCAGTACTAGGTGATGCTAATCGGAGCAGCATAGATTTATTTTACTGATATAAAACGATCCGGGTGGGTAGTAAAGTGACCTCCTAATGTTTGAGCCCTTTAATGAGATGCTGCATTCACTCCCTGGAGGGAATCAACTGCCAGCAGGAAGGCAGAGAAACACAGCCACATTTACAAAGGAAAGGAGAGCATGCTTCCCATTGGCCAGCTACCTGGCACTTTAAATCAAGGTTGGATCCTGCCCATCCTAGCTGCCTGGAAGCCAGTCTTCTTCTAGCTGCCTTCCTAACAAGAGGTGGAGCTCTCAGCTCCTCCAGCTCCACATCTGCCTGGATGCTCCCATGTTCCCACCTTGATGATAATGGATTGAACCTCTGAACCTGTAAGTGAATCCCAATTAAATGTTCTTTATGTGACTTGCCTTGGTCATGGTGTCTGTTCACAGCAGTAAAACCCTAACTAAGGCACTAGATAATATGTAACAACATTCCTTTATAGTAAAACTATTTTTGTACTTACTGTGCGTTGTATACATGTGTGTGTGTGGTGTGTATGTGTGTGTCTATGTGTCTGTGTGGTGTGTATGTGTGTGCCTGGGTATATGTGTCTGTGTGTATGTGTTTGTATATGCCAGTGTATGTTTGTGGTGTGTATGTGTGTGTCTGGGTGTATGTGTCTGTGTGTCTGTATGTGTACATGCCAGTGTATGTGTGTGGTGTGTTTGTGTGTGTCTATGTGTCTGTGTGGTGTGTATGTGTGTGCCTGGGTATTTGTGTCTGTGTGTCTGTATGTGTATATGCCAGTGTATGTGTGTGGTGTGTATGTGTGTCTCTGTGTGTCTGTGTGGTGTGTCTGTGTGTGCCTGGGTGCATGCACTCGTGCCGTAGAACACATGAGAGTTGCCTCTCTCCCTTCACTAAACTGAAGTCATCAGGCTAAGTGGTAAGTATTGTTATTGCTCCCCTCCCTCTATTGTTCACTGCTGGAATCTTCCCAGAGCCCCTTTCTATCCTTTGATACACTCCCCTAAGTCACTCCCCCTTTCATGGCTGTTAGGAGTTGGTAAATAAAAATACTCATTCTTTGGGTGAGGTTTTTCAAAACCATGCTTTATTTCCTCTACTTCTAGAGTTTTCCTGTAAGTTTAAAGTTTCGGGTAGTTGCTTTCCCTGGTAGCAGATTAAATAACATGCCTTACACTGGTGTCTTTGTTTTCCCTAAACCATACCCCACAAAGATGCCACTTCAATAAAATCCGTTTCTTCAGAACTGACTTCTGGTAGCAGCCATCTTGAAGGGCAAAGCTGAATGAATAAGAAATAGTTCAACATTTTCCAAAGAATTGCATTATGCAGAACCCATACCATGGGAAGAACCTGAATTTAGCAATATCTGAATTAAATAATTTATTTTTGTGGTATTTTTACATGTTCAACTGTTACTTAGATATTTTTATAGAAATGCTGTTCCAAATTCCAAACAACTGACTTCTTGGTTAATCTACTACCCATGGTTTGCTGTCTAGATTATCTTATTAATATTTTTGGAAAAAATGTACTTTCCCCAAAATTTCATAATTAATGCAGACTCTGTAGAAGACTGGAAACCACAGTCACATTAAAGCTGTTATAAACTAAAAATTACCATTATAAGAAACAGTTAGTTCCTAGGTTAATGGTCACAGAAAAACTCTGATTGGAATTTTCAGTTAGGATGTGTCATTTGTTTTTCCCACAATCATGATGGGTTCTCGCTACAGACCATGAACTGGCATAGGCTTCTGAGTATGAAAATAAGGGATATTGTCCCCACTCTTGTGAATGTATGATATGGTAGAGAAGTTGGCAGACTGATAATTGCAGTAAACGTGGTAGATGTCTTGAGTCCGAGAGGCAGAGAGTCACAGATGATCTGAAATGGAAAAAAAAAAAAACCTGTTTTCCATAAGAGATACAGTTGAATTCAGACTTAAATATACAGGGAAATTTGCAGGCTGGGCAAGCTAAGCTCGGGAAGTAACACATGCTGAACGCAGAAGCAGGGAGAACATGCTGTGAATTGCTTGCCAACATCTGTTTTCCCTTCTTCGTTTTGAAACTCAGCTCTCCAAGTGGTAGCCAAGCACACACACACGTGACTAGAAGCCATATTTCTCAGCCTGGTTTTTGAGTTTTGTTTTGAAACAGGGTCTCTTTCTATAACTCAAACTTGTATCCTCCAGCCTTTGTTTCTGGAGTGCTGGGATTAAGACTAGTCATGGTTTATGAGATTTGAATAAAAGTAATATAGGTCCCAACACTTTCCTGGAATTTTGAAAGAATTATTAAGGGATATTCACTCTGACCCATAATTTTATAGTTTTTGTTAAATTATCTTATATCACGTGCTAAGCTAATTGGATTGTTATCATATTGAGGACCCTTTGAAAGGTTTGGATGTGTTTACCAGAGTATACAATCGCCTCCCCCAATGTGCCCACTCTGAGATAAATATTGTATAAAACTGAAGAGTCTCAGTCATCATCAAAATGCTAGCAAAGTGAATCCAGCAGCAAAAGATCAGGTCATTACGTGATTAAGATCTACCTTAGGGAAGCAAGGAGGGGTCAACACATCCAAACCTATAAACATGAAAGGCTACATTAACATAGTGAAGGACAAAAAAACAACAACAACAACAATAACAAAAAAAACCAAAAACAAAAACAAAAAAAAAACAGTGTAACCATCTCATTAGATGCAGGAAAAACTTTGGGTGATATCCAACATTCTTTTTCAACATATTAGGCATAGAAAGAATGTGATACAACACAAGAAAGACTCCATATGAAGTGTCTGCAGCTTATATCAAACTTAATGTTTAAAAAAGAATGAATTTTCCCTCTAAGGTCTAGAAAAGAATACATATACCCATCTCATCATCCACATTCAATACAAAACACAAAGGTTAGTTTAAAAAAAAAATCTCTACATTAACAGTAAACTATTGAAAAAACCCCAGAAACTGGTATCTTCTTAGCCAGGGATTAAACTGAATCCTTATACTACATATAAACTACCCAAAATGTATTAAAGATTTACACATAAGATCTGACCTGAAACTGTGAAACCACTAGAGGAAAGAACCATCATGGGCACCAATACCATTTTCATCTTTGTCATTATTTTGGGGCTTTGATCCTAAAGGCTCAGACAGTAAAGAGCAGATATAGAAATGGGATTGCCTCACATCGGAAGGGTTCTAGTCAGCAGTGTGTCTGAGCTCCAGATGAGCTCCTGTTTTAAAATAAAGTTGTACTTCAACATAGTTTGAGAAAAGACTGAGGCATGACACAAACACCTTAACCACTGGATTCCTTCATTGTGCTTAGTCCTTATGCCTTGAATAGATTGACCTCATAAGCCATTGCCATACTGAAAACCATTGGCTATAAAACAAAACCTGCCCTTGTTCCAAGAGGGGCGAGTCCAGAGGGGCTAGAGAGACTCCTTTGTGCATACGATTGTGGCTGTCCTTGAATGACTTTCCCAAGCGTTTTATGGTCCAAGTACACTTGGGACTATGGAAGGAGGTACTGGGAAACAGAAACGTCTGAGGTCTACTTTTGCCTATGCTGTGTGAAGGGAGGGAAACGAGACGTAAAGCTAGAACACGGGAGTTGGTGCCTTGCCTTCCCTGCTAATTATCTGTGTGATCTTAGATACTCCAAGCAATCTCTTGGAATGAAAGCGCCATCTATAAAAATGTAGATAAAACAAAACCCTCTGTCACATAGCTCTTATGAAGATACAACGAAGCTTTATGAACCATAACTATGGCAGAGGTACTAATTATTAGAACGATAATAGTATAGTGAGAGTTGTTTCTTGGCGGGGGGGGGGGGGGATAAGCTGTGTTCCTGTGAGCAGACTGTTGCCCCACACTCAATGCCTCAGTTTTTCTTTAGGAACGAAGCTGGAGATTTGTGATAGGACTTTCTCCAAGCCATAGCTAGCTTCATTTTTTTCTACACTGTAGTTCTTGTTTTTTTTTGGGGGGGGGAGGGTGATAGATAGATAAAGAGTTCACAGGAGAATAACAGCAAGGATTCTTCAGACAAGTTCAGATTCAGGCAAAGCATTATTTGACCCTGGAGAAAGAGGGTTGGGAGATGTAATTTTCTACAAGTAAACCTAGACTAAGCTTACTTACCAAGTTATCGTCTTGCTCTGTATGAGCGCCTGTTTTAAAATAAAATTGTACTTCGAAGTAGTTTCCAAAAGGCTGAGACGCGAGGTAGACACCTTAACGCAAACCGTGGAAAGCCATCTCATTGGCTGGCTTCTCAGAAGTTGTCAGCCAGCTTTCTTCTTTGTTACAAGAGCTATTGAGGAGCCCCTCCCCCCGACTCCCACACCCCGTGCCCCCATGAAGTCGCTGTAACTTAAGTTTAGCTTGGAAACATTACAAGCTGTACAACCTGATCAGAATCGAGATGGAGGAAGTCAATGAAAACTGGGTTTTAGTATTTTAGAAGCCATTTCCTCTTCTGCATTGAGAGTTTAAATAGAACAGTACGTGTGGGGGTGGGAAGGGGCATGGGAATTGGAAGCAGAACACAAAACCTGCTGAGCACATGCTCATTGTCTGTCATAAAGAATCGCTCAGACAACGCTCAAATATTAGGATGCCTCCCGTCCTCTCTAAATTCAAAGAATGAAAAACAGTACAGGAGCTCAGGTGAAGCTTTGAAACGTGGCAACTGGGACTCGGCTATTGTGCCGTTAGGTGTTTTCGCAATGAACCGTGATCTTGGAAGACGCCTGGAGCTCTTGGTTATGTCAAATCACTCCCACATCTTCATATGTTTCTCATTATAAATATCCCACATTTCTTTCTCCCCCTCCCCATTGCTCACTTTCTTGTTGTAAAACAATTAATTTATTTAATTTCACTTCCCCATCCCTAACCCTTTTCAGATGTGTTCAGATCATAGCTACTGCCGAGAAACACTCCGTGGAGAGGACAGACTCTCTCGAAGCTGAATGTTTGCTTTCCCTTTGATATGGTTACCAGGGCTGTCGGATCCATAGGGGAACGTGTAGAGCAGAAGTCTGACAAAACCCCAACATATATAACATCAAATTGTGGTCCAGGAACACTTCTGTTGAGTGGACACTCCACTGACATGATAGGGCTGTGTTCACTGAGAAAGCATTCTGCCCATCTCAGATCCCTCGCGGTGATTAATTGCCTGTGTGTCAGCCCTGCGCTTTGAACTTGAAAAGACCATTGTAATTACAAAGTATATCATGATGGGGATTGTGGTGAGGATGCTAATGACGGGATGATAGATAAGAACCTTGGGGAACAGGACTTTAAGCACTTTAACAGTATTCAACTCGCGCATCTTTTCTTTTCAACACAGGGAAGTAGTGTTTGAACGCCTGTAGGAATTCACCAAGCTTGCTTGCAAAGTGGCATATTGCTTCCTTCCTGTTCAGCAGCTTCTAGTCTTTCACACACGTTTCCCAGTGCTACATCTGTTTTACCATTTCCCTGGCTGCCATTAACAATTGGAGGAAAGAATCTATAAAAACAGTACACTCTGGAGTTACCCTTGAATAGATTCAATTGCACACACCTTAAACAGAGTCCTTTCTTTGGACTGTATTGTGCAATCAATAGACTGCTTCTTCCCCCTCCTCTTGACTTCCAATCAATTTGAGGCCTAAGGCTGGTGTCATCCATTGCTGGCAGATATATTTAACGAGTCTGGCTTTGAGCATTCATAGCTGAGGGGCTGCGGATTAGGTTTTATCTTATTTCACATCTTGATTAATAATCCTGGAGGAGGGTGCTGCATGCTAATGAAATTCAGCCTGCAGCTGGGGAACATCACAAAGCCAGAGGTCAGCACAGACTGCCCAGCGTGAGGTGGGCAGGTGGGAAGGCCTCCTGTGAGCTGACCCCTCTGCATTGCTCTGCTGAGGGCATTTCAGGGGGCCTAATCCTTTCCACGCTTTGTCATACTAGATCTGAAGACCGCAGCCTGCATGGCAGCCCATAGCTATTTTGTAATGTGTTACTCACTGCTAGTTCACGCCAGCTTTGGGGAAATAATCAGAAACACAGTTTTCTGTATTAAGGACAGGGCAGACTGCTCAGAAGTATTTCTGCACAGGCTTCACTGTGAATCCCAGTGAAGAGCCCTTGCTTGGCCTCTATGACCTATCATGGAGACTACAGAACACTATGGCTTGATTGCAACTTAACTCTCCCTGAGTGGAAGTACTTTCCTGTGATTAAAAGAGCTGAATATCTATCTACATTAGGGAGATTTTGGTTTGCGTATCTTTCAGGCATCCACACCACTTCCTGGAATTAGTGGATGCTGTGCACTGCATACCTTGGTGTAATTACTGTAGTGATTGCTGTGGTATGAGTCTGTCCTCCAAATTCTAACTTAAGGCCCAATGCAACAGTGTTGAGAGGTAGGATCTTTGCAAGGTGATAATGTCGCAAGGGCTAGCTAGCACTTCATGAGTGGAGTAATGCTAGTACCTTAAGAGTTACTTTATCCTACGGAGGGAGTGGCTTTCTCATAAAAGGATGAGTTTCTCTCTCTCTCTCTCTCTCTCTCTCTCTCTCTCTCTCCTTTTTCTTTTCTCCCTCCTTCCTTCTGGCCTTCTGCCTTGGGATGACTTGGTAGGAAAGACCTGTTCAGATATCAGACTATGGACGCTGGATTTCTCACTGTACATAACTTTGAGAAATAAATGTACTATTTTTATAAGTATCTACCACAGGACAAAATTCTGCTAGCTCAAAGTGACAGGATTGAAGTGAAAGTACCTGATGTGTGACCAGGCTCTGGCTTCTCAGTGACTCCTGCCCCTACTTCCATGGGATATGACCAGTCCTGCTCCCCCTCCACGTGCCCGATTGTGTAAGAGCATCTAGATAAGGCAAACAAATCACTTCAGGACAGGACTGTGACACCCATTTGATGGCATGTGGCTTCTGATGAATTCATCAGTCACAGAGATTTTGAATTTAAGAAGACAGTATTTTTGAATGTGCCATGTGAACTAAAACAAATCTGCTAGCAGTGAAGAAGTTGTTCTTTTTTAAACTCTTCATAAGAACTGTCCTGAAATGTCAGTAGTTCAGAAAACCTGGGTGGACAAAGATCAGGAAAGATTCAAGGAGAGAATCCATCAATTCTTGCAAACTCTTTTGACATTTCAAAATTTCAGAGTCACTGCTATACCCCGGTCCCTTGGTTTGTCATGTAGAGAAGACTTCTCTAACATGTAGAAAGACAGGGGAATCCAACTAAAGTTCCCTTTCCGAAGAAACAAGATGGCTGCCAGTTTCACATGGTAGCAGTGATAAGGTACAGATATCAGAATATGGATGCTGGATTTCTCACTGTACATAACTTTGAGAAATAAATGTATTCTTTTTATAAGTATCTACCACAGGACAAAATTCTGCTAACACGAGGAAGGATGGTTTTCTTAGCAGAAGTGGGTTCTTGAGAGCACACTGAAGTAGGGATGGTTATGGGAAACATCACTATCTTAATTTCCAGGTAGCTTTCACTGTCTTTGAGAAGCTGTCCAAGCTTAGCTACTTACTCCTCATAGGTTTATCTGTGAGGAAAATGTGATTTACATTTGTCATTTGTTCTGAGGGTTATTTTTATGACTTGGAATGAATGGTGTAGATAAGTATAAATATATGTGGCTATTTTGAATATCTTTGGTTTAAATTCCATGCTTCAAAGGGCAGCAATAGGGTGTGGGACCTGTTGCCAGAGAATGTGTCATAGATCTCAGGAAGTGTAAATTTTGATAGTCCCTAGATTGGAAAAACATGTCTTTCTGACAAAAATAGATTTGACCTGTAAAATTTTTATTTTCTAATAAAATAATGCCAGTACATAGACCTTCTTCTTAAAACAATCACCTGCTTGAATTCTGTGAGTTTTATGACTCTGAGGCCATGTGGCTGTTGCTACGTGGTGTACAGAGAAGAATGGGAAAGGTCTAGTTGTGATAAAAAGTAAAATAGTGGAGGGGAAGCAAAGGAAAGGAAAATCAAGTCGAGATCAAAGGTGGGGTAGAAATGTCAATGGAAAAATAGGAGAGTCCAAATCGTCTTGAATATTTTATAGAGAGCTTCAGTGTGAGCTTGATCACCCAAAGGACACACCACAGGGATCAGTGTTCAAAAACGAGCAACAGCTGTTGGATGTCAACAGACAATGTCTCTGTGGGTGGAGAGCATTTCAGGTGAAAGACTATGTCTTCAGGTGGTCGCTGGTCCTTTGGGTAAATCTTTGATGAGCAATAAAATCTTTCCCATCCTTAGAGAATGATTAGAGCAACCCAACCACTTTCTGGTGATGGTACTTCACAGTGAGTATGTGAGGCAATTTAATTAGCTAATGGCCATTTACAGAACTTCTTCTGGATGTAAGTCCCTAAGATGTGTCACAGAGCTTCCCCACAGGAGTTTATAACTGGAGACAACTCTGACTGACCAGGGCCTTTGAGTAGCTCTGGTTGTGTGGGGAGGAATGATGGTTTTTCAGGATGAGACCTCCTCCAAGATGTCTTCTCTGTCTCCTCACTTTCTGAAGTGTTTGTGGCCCATTGCTCTGATGAGCGCTTTCTCCACTGTCCAGAGTTTGTCCTCATGATGTTTATCATCGCCTGAAGCTTCTATGTACAAATTTTTCTTTATTTGTTATTTGTCTTCCTACGATAAGAAATTCTAGAAAATTCGAGATGGATTTATTTTCTCCCCAACAGTTATCCTCAATGCCAAGAACAGAACGTGGCACAGTGAGTGGCAGGCACTCAAAAATGCATCCAGTGGTGTCCCAGACACAATATTTAATTAAAGAACTCAAATAAAGAGGGCATATATAATTGTAGTAATCAGAAAATGTAGAAGCCACAGAATAGAGAGGGAGGCAAATCACAATTTGCATGTTGTTTGGGCTATCTTGATTGGTAGGTTGAGAAAACAGCAAGTCTGGACAATCTCTGGTCCACGGATCATGTCTGAGGCGCTTGCATGAAAGTAGAGGGCAGGCTGTGTCTGCAGGTGTTTCAGGCCAATGGGCATCAGTGAAACGTGCTGCTTCCTTCTCTCCTCTCCTCTCTCTTGCCTACAGCTCATAAGCAAATGGTGAGGATTATCGTTCCAGTTTCAGAAACCTGGGCACTGATTATTCTGCCAAAAATTACCCAGTTTGCTTATTAAATATATATCATCTGATGCTATACTAATCAATGGTACCGACCAAAGTAAATAATGCACTAATTATCCCTAAGTGGGATTTATACTTGATGACTGACACATTTTTAGCTGGTGTTGTAATTGGTAGAAATCTGTGTTTACTGATCCAAGAGGAGGGTGATGGTGTATAGGTTGTGTTAGTTCATGAACCATTGTTCGGTCACACAGGGCAGAGGACAACTCTGTGGGGTTGGCTCTCTTCTTATGTCTTATGGCTATAAAAATATGATCACATAAACTTATGAGAAGTAGTGACAGTAGTGGGCACTTCCTTCCTGTCATAGTTGGTGTAAGACCATGGGAAGTGGAGAGAGGTGTGAGTCTTCCATTAAAGAGGCAGGTGGATAAAGCTGGGGATGAATGCTTCTCCGTGGTCTCAGAACTTTAGAGTTCTGAGGAATCACTCAGTCACTTACCAGTTATGAGTTTGCCCTAGGAAATAGAGGCAAAAAGGCATCTCAAAGGCTCCTGCACCAAAGAGTTTACAGTCTAGTGAGTTACAGGACATTCGGAAACAATTTGACATGCTGCAGACATGCAAAGACAGAGACTCCCATCTTCCCTGTGAGAGCTGAGGAAAAGTGCTCACCTGCAGTATTGCCCTGCACTGTGTGGGCACTGAAGACTTCCAGAGGAGAATGCAGGCTGGGCCTCCTGAGCAGGACTTTTCAGAGTGAAGTCAGAGGCTGAGGGTTGGGAAGTAGATAGAAGCCCTGTTTCCATCAAAGAACAAGTGGTTTACTCTGACTGAATATGGGTCCCTGGGTCACATGGGATGTTACAGAACTGAACAATAAATAGACAGTGACTACGTCACAGGCTGACTCTCATGTCTAAAGAACACATCTGATTTTATCCTTTAGATGTGAGAGCTCTTAGACCAAATAGAACTTTAGAGTTATTAAAAATGGCACTTATTTCATTGTTTCTGTGTGCCCATATGTGTCTGGGTGTATGGAGGGCTGAGGACACCTTTGGGGACTCTGTTCTCTTCCTTTACCATGTGGGTTCTGAGGATGAAATCAGGTCTTCAGGCTTGGATCCATGACAATATTGTGAGAAGCTCCCTCTGAAATATGATTTAGTCTCTGAATGAAGCTCAGGAAAATGTGTTTTGTTTCATTCATTCATCGTGTACATCACCTCTAAGGCTTCCTGCTTTGTCTACTGGAATGCCTTCTATGTTTCTGCAAACTTAAGAGTTAAGAACCCACCCCCATTTCCCTCCAGCCCAAACAAATCAGTCCAGCAGTCCACTCTTCCAGCCTTTTTTTCCCCTCAGAAATACAATAATACAGAATACAGAAATACAGAATGCAAGTTTTAGAGTCAGAATATGTGGATTTTAACTGGAACCTAACTACTATGTTTCAACCTGCAAAGACACTGCTAATGCTAGTCCCTATATTTCAACCTTAACTGAGTACTAAATGATGTCTTAGCTGTTTATCATGTGATGAAATACGTGAGGTAAACAACCTAGGATGGAAACATGTACTTTTGCTGTTTCAATCCAGTCACTTGGTCACATTGTTTGTGGACCTGTCACCATGAGGCAAAAGCTTCATGACAGAGAGTGCAGGGCAGAATGGCTGTTTCCATGGTCACCAGGAAGCAGAGAGAGTGAGGACAGCCCTTGCTAGTGGGATGACTGCTTTTGCTTCTTTACCCCAGCTAGGTTCTTAACCCACTGCACTCATGACCGGTCTCCCTCCTCAGCTGCTCTCCCACATTCTAGCTTACTCTAGAAACACAACCAGAAGTGCTTTTCACTAATCCCTGAATGTTTTTCAATCCAACCAGTTTGTCAACCAGGGTTAACCATCAGTTGAATTCCTTTTAGGCAAAGCAACTCACCAAGCAGACATTTGATAAATGCTCAGTGAATGATGGCTTTTGTCATTCCTCCATTTGTCACAAAACTCAGTGGACATTTTGTTGTAGCTATTTATGGAAATTTTTTTCTCATTGACCCTATGACTGTCACCTCCTTGAAGGTAGGACTCTTTTTCTAAGTTTTTAAAAAACATTTCACACAAAAGGGATTTGTCAATCCATTAATCTGTTTTACATTGTTGGTTGAGAGTACAGCATGTTCTTGTCTAGAGAAAGCCTGTTTTCTCCGTTGAGCTTACACCATCAGCTTAGGACTTTTAGTTGAGTGTTGAGACATTTTGCCATTGATATTTGTGGTGTCTTTGATTCTGAATATTTGATTAGGAATGTTATTTATTATTGCACTTTTGTGGTGGGAAACAATCTTTTTATGACTTAGTTTCAGGAATGGTGATAATTATGGATTATTTATGCTTTTTCTAAAACATTGATTAATATATCACATATCACATAATACATAATAGACAATATATAATATGTAATATATAACACATAACGTAACAGATAACAATAATAATATATAACATACTATGTAACATGTAACATGCCATGTGTGCTATGTAATAATGTATAATGTAATAAATATATTTGATAATATATTGTGTAATATATGTATATATATATGTGTGTGTGTGTGTGTGTGTGTGTGTGTGTGTGTGTGTGTGTGTGTGTATAATCACAGGTCTTACATTTTCCTAGTTTAACTAACTATTTCCTGGACACCAAGACAAGAAAGGCTTGCCATCCAATTGTTCCCCCCATAGAGTAACAGCGTTTTAGTAACTATTTTCCCATTTAATGATGAACATATCACAAAGTCCTATTTATAGCTAAGCTAATCAATTGCAAATAAAACTTTTCATTCACATCTAGTCACGAACATCATGTCTTTGTTATAAAGGCTCCACTTAAATGAGTTTTCAATGAAATTGAAGTTTGTCATTCAGGTTCCCAAACTATCCTCAATTTCATCATATTCACTAGAAATTATGAAACAATTATTTTATTTTCTAATTTCTTCTTTAAAAAATTCTTCTGTCATGTATTACCTCCTGACTGCAGTTTCCCCTCCCTCCTCTCAGTCTTCCCACTTATCCCCACCCCTGCCCCAGACCCTCTCCCTTGCACCTCCCCTCAGAAACAAGCAGTCCTCCCAGGGACATCAACCAAACGTGACTTAACAAGCTACAATAAGACCAGGCACATTGCATCACATCAAGTCCGGACCAGGCAACCCAGTAGAAGGAGAAGGTTACACAAGCATGTAAAAGAGTCAGACAACCCTGTAGGATGATGTCATTATGCAGATGAAGGCAGGTACAAGATAGAACAAGGCCTGGCATTGGATGAGAAGGAAGGATGTGTGGGAGAAAAGTTTTAGAGAGGGGGAGGAGACTGGAGAGAAGGAAAGCAGCTGAGAAAACATGGAGGTGGGTGTTAAGACTCCTCTCTGCACATTTACAGGTTGGTATGACTATGCTTAAGGGATGGATGTATACAGGATTTTGTGTATCTAGATGAGCCAACTGTATCTTTTCTAGGCAGGCAATTATATCTTATCAATTGGATCAGAGGTTATTGTTTTGTATGTTCTTTCATGTGGCAATTTAATTGAGTTCAAGAGAGTGTGTGGTGGCTGGACACACTGGGCCACCACAGAATTGGGATGTGTATGTCTGACATGGTGGCAACCTGCCTTGGAAACTAGATGGGTAGAGAGATTGTTGCTGGGCTCTCTCTGAGAGTAGCTATCAGTAGTGTGGTATGGGATGGAGCATAGCATGAGACTATATGGGTGATGTGGGTGAGACGCTTTGTTGACTGAGATGAAAATATCCAACAGATGTCATGTAGCCTATGTGCCAGATCCAGTGCAGGGTAAAAGAAACCTCTAATTTTGATATTTACCACAACACAACCCCCACTCCCACTGTTAGGTGTCCCACAAGAAAACCAACATACTTACCCATAACATATATGCAGAGGACCTAGGTCGGACTGGTACAGACTTGGTGATGTCTGTGAGTCCCCATGAGTTCTGGTCAGTTGATTCTGTGGGCTGTGTTCTTTGGTATCCCTGGCCCCTCTGATTCTTTAAGTATACTGTTACAGACATCGAGATTTTCACTGATAATTCACAACAGATTTATTGCCAAATACAACATGTGTCTAAATGATATAAGAAATACAAAATATGTTAGGGTGAAGGAGAAATGATTCTTGGTTGAATGATTATGACAGGACTCAACACCTCACAGAAGAAGTTGATGAGAAAACGTAAGTGAGAAGACATAGTCTTAGAGAGGTGGGTGAAGGCAGAAACTAACAAGGGAACACTAACACCCCCAGTCTGTGCATCAGAGGAGTCTAACAGTATGGAGACATGGTCAGCATGAGGAACCAGGAGCCAGGAAGTAAACTAGACTTGGGTGGGGAAAGGGAGAACTTGGGTTGAGCTGTGGGCAGAGCAGTAGGTCATGTCTCTCTTTGGCTAGTCAGTTGCCAGGTCTGTGCGCAGAGCCACATGTGAAAGGGCTGATGTAGTTCCTCAAAGCCATACAACATCAGACATCACTTGCCTGATGGGAGGAAGAAGGAAGCTACAAGATGGTGATGGAGTGGGTTTCCAGAACAGCAGTCGAGGTTGGGCAGGCGCTTGGTCCAGACAGGTCCAGAATCTGGGCTGACCTCTGTGTTTCTCCCTCTGTGTTCACTGTCAGTTTTATTTTTTTCCCATCATCCATTCCTTCTCTAATCTTTTTTCATTGGTCCTTGTTTTTTTCTACTTATTGTTTTGCCTGCTGTCTTTGGTCTTTAGGCCACTACTGCCTACTACAGGAGTTACTTCTACTACTGGTTGTCACCTTTTGTTTGGTCGGCTTTGTCTGAGGTACCTTTCTTCAGCTCTCCTTTCTTTATGATTGGAGACACATTCTTTGCCATCAGGTGGATGTACATGCACAGTATCAGGGACTCATTCTCAGCTGTTTTTCTACTTTAACTAACATCACACTAACATTTCTGTTGATGGTCTCAGTTCTCATTATGACTTGAATCGTAAATGTGTCTCACATGCTCATAATCCAAAGTCGTACTGTTCTAAAGGTATGGAGACATGAAAATGAACCTGACTAGAAGAAGTAAATCACTAAAAGTGTCCTTAGAAGGTGACACCAGCCCAGGTTCCAGGAATACTCTATGCTGTCTGATGGCCACGATCAAGGCATTTCTCCCATGGGCTGTGCCTCCATGAACAACCCCATCCCTTCCAGACATGATGAACTGCATCCCCTTTATGCAGTCCCTGTAATGCAGAATAAGACTTTCTTCCTTTGTTTTAGTTGGATATTTATCACGGCAACATCCAAAGCAACTGACACAATCCCAGACTTAGTTTTTTGTGTTCATTATTAGCTCCCAATCCTGTCAACGTCTGTGATACTCTCTTAGACTCTGTCTACTGGTTCCTTCATCTTCACTAGCTGAATTGTTCTTGCTGTTCTCTGATTGCAGACAATAAATGCAACCAGAGATAGTGTCAGCTCCACATACCCCATAGCAGTGATTTTGAGACCTTGGGACAATTGGCTAAGCCTGCAGATGTTTCTGGCCATTACAACTGGGACAGGGGAAGGGATGCTGGCCTCAAACAGTATAACTCAGTGTCTATGAAAACTCTTAAGGCACACAGGACAGTTCCCACCCCAAAGATATCATCCAGCCTGAGATGTCAACATTGCTGAAACTCAGAAACTCTCACTCAGGGGCATTCGTCTTAGATAATAGGTTTAGTTGAAATGAAAATAGTTTCTAATCAATTAGGAAGAACACCAAAGGAATCTGAAGGCAGCAAATAGCAAATGAATATGCTTTAACGCAAAAAGAATTGTACTAATTTTCACTTACAACATTATATTTAATAGATTTCCACAGCCCTCCCAAAAGCTCTGTGAGTTCGATAGTAGTGATGTTTTGAATAACAAGGAAACAATGCATAGAGACTATGAAGACTCTCTTAGAGACACCATCCAAACAAAGATTTGTGGATTTTTACCCTCTGAAAACAACAGCTGCTTCCCTACACCCTGAAAAAAACTACACAGGGCTATTCACACAGCTTAACTGGAGCTATAATGGCAGAAAATAAGGGCAGGAACCAAAGCCACTGTCACAAAGAAATAACTCTTCCCATCTCTACTTGGTATTTAAAAATAGGAGAGAAAGCGCATGGCTTGAATCTGAGATAATGCTCAACACTTTGTGAAGGCTCTCCCAGAGTGTCGCCTAAGAAACAAATTGGCCCTCGCCTACAAAGGTTTCTTTTTTGTATTCTTGAAAACTCATTTTTAATGGCTTGTGTGGCATCAGTTATGCCCCTGAGCTGTAATGAAGCTCTCTGCAAGTCACCACACGCAAGTCAGAAAGGAATCTCACCAGAGAGGAAAGCGCATGAACGTTAATAGGTTTTAATCCAAGGTAAGCAAACCTAGTGAGCTGCCACCATGTGCTTTTAAAAATCTAAATGTCATGAAATTTTCATCAGTTTTCCCTCGCCTGCAAATCAGTTTGGGTCCAGAGACAGCCAAGGAAGGATCAGAAAGGGAAATCTCAGATGCACACAGCTGCCCAGGAGCTCACCTTGAGGAGCTTGCAAGCGCCATCCAGGCAAAACCAAGTAATAATTGATGGGGCACAGGGGACGCTGGCAGCTGTGGCAAGCAGACATGTGAAAAGCCGGTGCGGTCGACTTTGTCTCGCGATGTGTTTGATCGTATCTTCATGTACGGGGTGAAAGGGAGCAGCTGAACCTGAGATTCTCTGTTAGATGGGCTCACGGGGTCCACTGAAGCACAGAGGCAGTGGATGCGCTGCCTGCTTCTCGCACTGATCAGACAGTTCCAGAGACTCCGCTGCTAAACATCTGTCTGAGGGTGCATTTTGCACGATGCCTCAGCAGCCTTTGACAGATGACACTCTCTATATTGAGGCAAAACAAATCAGCCTTTCAACTAGTGAGACTTTGCATATGTGGGAGTCTAGGGTTTAAGTTAGTATTTTCGACCTTTTGCAGGTGGATAACAGTAACATGGGAATCTAGACTCAGGGACTCTTCCTTAGGGTTTGGGGGCCAAGGCTACTGGTCCCACTTGGAAGTGTCTTGTACATATATGCTTGTGGTTGTTAATTGCTCTGGTTGACTGCAGAGAGCATCCTGACCCGTGAGATAGGATCTTTTCTCTCTCCCCAACGGCAGACTATGTTCTAGTCCTACTGCAGCTCATGCACTAAAGCAAGTTATGCAAGTCCTAAGGGTCTGGAAAGCCAAACTTAAAAGTCAGCCATGTCTTCAGGTTTGTCCTGAGTCATCGCTGCAGAGCTTGCGTGTGCGAGGCGTGACTGTGAGAGCTTTATGACTTTAATACTCGATGGTCCCGATGGAGGAGGTCCTCTCATCACACCTGATTCAAGGCAGCCAGCAGAGGCATGGAGAAGCTAAGTAATTTACCCAAGGCCACAGAGCCCATGGGAGGTATAGGGACAATTTGAACCCAGGTAGTCTATCTTTGGAGTCTTCGTGAGCTCACACTGCTGTGCTCCCTTCCTTCTTGTAGGAAGCAGAGTGAACGCCCCCATTTAATATTGAACCAGAGGGTTCGTAGCACTCCCCCATTTCCTTTTCCTATTATCAAAGTCTATGAATAATTTGCAGCTACCCACAGAGGAATCCCAATGAACTAGACTGATTTTAGTTTGTCTCACGTGCACTTTCTGTCTCTTTGCAAACTCTCTTTACACTTAGCAAGTGCTCTATTATTCATGGCCCTAGCCACAGTTTGTGAAAGTTAAAGTTACCAGTGAGTTTCGCATATGGCGCCAAGTTCTGCTACCCTGGGTCATGCATGTTAGACTTGGGACCATCAACATTTATACTAAACGACGGATCATCATTTTGTGGCTTGGAAAATCAGAACAAATGGAAAGAGAAGGAATCGGAGGTCTAGGATAAGACTCAGACTTTCATGCATTTATGAGTATCTCAGTGACCTGGTTGATTCTCGATTGATTGATATTGATTTTATGTGCTGGAGTTGAGGGAGAAGCTCACCAAGATGTTAACCCTTCATTTCCTGAAGGATCAGTGGGGTTTGGCCTTCTTGGTAAAGACTGATACCCAGATAGCTCACTCCAGTTACTTTATTCAAACATTATACAAAGTTAATTGGGGCTCAGAAAGGTTTCAACTACCAATGCTATCTTACCCTTGTTGCCTGTGAGAGCAGACAACCTGGAGCTAAGAACTCCAGGTTTGCCAGGAGTGTTTTAGCACTAAGGTTAGTGAGACTGCAAACTCTCATGCAGCACCAATAGCAAATTCTCTAGAAAGACAACATTTTCCCAAGATTCTCAGCGTCAACTAATTGACCAAAACATAGCAAAGGCTTTGTAAAACATTTCACTCAAAGCGAGACACAAAGGCTTCCTGTTAAAGCCAGACATAGAGATTTACTCTACGTATCACTACAGTTCCCACTTACAGGTCTAGGGTGGGGCTGGAAAGTCTGTTTTTCTGACTTTGAAGAGTTGCCGAGGCAAAGATTTTATTTTGTTGTTTCAAATTTTAAAAGATTATTTTAAACTTCATACATGGATATAAAGTGTTTTGACCAAACTATCCCCTACTCCTTCCCCTCCATCTTTTCTTATGCTCCCTACCACTTTTTTTCATGTACTGTTTTCATAACTCATCAAATCTACATAATGTGGCCAGTATCCAGGGCAACCCACTGGAACATAGACAGTGTATCAGTGGCTGGATCTGAAGTACACTTGCTCTCCCATTTCTCAGCAGCTATAGCTTGTCATAGTTCTCATCTAGGCTGGGACTTTGTGAGCCCATTCACCATTCATGCTGGAATGTTATCTGGTTTGACATGTACAGAGTTTGTGCATAGTAATAGCTTCTGCTAGTTCATGTGTGCAATATCTTTGTCATGATCAGAAAAGACTTTTTCATAGCAGTACTCTCCTACCTCTGACCCTTACACTTGCTCTATTCTTTCTATAATCTCTTATTCTCTTCACTTTCACTAGCCATGAGTTATCTATATTAACTACCATCTATGCAAATAGAAGGTTCTCTGATGAAGATTGAGAGCTGTATTAGTCTTGGGCTATAAAGTTAAGTATTTATGATGTAGTTTAATATTCCTTTCAGTTACCTGAATAATGGTGAGAAGTTCTGTCCTTGGGTCTATAGCCTATATATATGACCATGGGTTCTTGGGCCAATTAATAGTATTGGACCATGTTGTTTGGCTACTCTTAATACCTTTGTGCCACTATTGAACCTGTGCACATATCATACCACATCTTTGACTATATTTTGAATACAAAGACCTATTGGAATTGACTGATAATATTACCATTACTAGGAATCTTTTGAGAAATGCACTCTTCAATTTTACTCCAGAGCTAACTAGGAACCACACTATAACAAAATGTCCAGATGATTTAATATTCCCTACAATTGTCTGAGAAATGCCAGTTCAGTTAATTCTTCAAACCATGAAGATACATGTACACAAGTAAACACACTAGAAATGAACTGGTTATAGTGGGAAGGAGTATAGAATCAATACAAAGTCTTACTAGAAGTTTTATTTAATACTTTCAAATATTTATTTTACTTGTATCACTTCAATTAATGAAAAGGAAGTTGAAATTTTCCCATTCTTAGCTTATTTATAAATTTGTATAGTATTTTCCTTTCAGAAGAATTACTCAACTCCAGTTGCTTTTTTCTTTAGGGTCTGGTATAACCCAAAACATTGGAACAGTTAGAATTTGGAAGAAAGTTAGGAGTCTTTCACACTGGCATCTCCACCTCTAGATGGCAGAGTACTGTGGTCTTGGTGATTGACAGAATGCAGTGTGGCACTATCATACAGACTGGAGATGGCTACCACCTTGCCTTCTCAGAGATGTTCTGAAACTCATGCCCAACTTAGACTCTTCCTCTGTTAGTGTTTAAACTACTATGGAGGGCAAAGGAATGTGGCTCTAATTTTTCAACAGAGCTGGGTGCTTCTCATAGCAGTTTTGAAATGAGGGATAGGAGAGTGAACTCAATTTTGCTGACATGCCAAGGAAGCATAGGGACTGAGAATTCATCTCAGGAAGGGAGGGAGATGGTAGGAGACAGAACATTGCCAAATCTACACACTTCCCATGATTCATCTTCACATTGACTCACAGGCTTACACATCAGAATCAGTATAAAATTTTAAGCTTTGAGCTTAAATTTATAGCTTTGAGCTCTTAGTACAGGACCTTTCTGACGAAGGGGCCCTGTACAATTACATTGGTCACATGCCCCTAAAGTCAGACATGACTCTGGAATTGTTGCATTTGGGGAATTTATTCAGAGTTTAGCAGATTTTGTCTGTGTAAGTCTAAATCCTGTGGATGATATTTATAGAGTCTAACAAAGTACATTTCCAGTTCTGAGCCTAGATCAGTATCAGCAGCAACAGGGCACAAGAACCCACTGGGAACAGAGTCTTGCTCTCTTTCCACACCCGGTGAGAGGTAGGATCTAGAAGCCTGTGATTCTAAGCTTTCCCACTGGATTCTTGTTCTCTACCTTTTTGTGGTGTTGGGATTTGAATCTAGTCTCTTGTCTATACAAGACAAGTTCTACCCATTGAGCTACATTCCTTGCCTCTCTTCTAGAGGCTCTAAAGTGTTTCATGTTTGAGAGTCCAGGTGAGAAATGGTTCTAAGTTTTCTGTTGATTTAGAATAACTTGAAACAAACGTTTACTGCATACAAATGTGTACTGAAAAAAACACACCTCAGTGACAAAGATAGAAACTAACTCAAAGTAAAAGGCTTTAAAAAAATTCCAACAGTTCTCTGCACCCAAATCCCGTGGGAGGGAGAGCTAAACCTTCAGAGAGGCAGACAAGCCTGGGAAACCAGAAGAGACTGCTCCCTGCACACACATCTCGGACGCCAGAGGAAAAAGCCAAAGACCATCTGGAACCCTGGTGCACTGAAGCTCCCGGAAGGGGCGGCACAGGTCTTCCTGGTTGCTGTCGCTGCAGAGAGCCCCTGGGCAGCACCCCACGAGCAAACCTGAGGCTCAGGACCACAGGTAAGAACAAATTTTCTACTGCAAGAAAGCTGCCTGGTGAACTCAAGACACAGGCCCACAGGAACAGCTGAAGACCTGTAGAGAGGAAAAACTACACGCCCGAAAGCAGAACACTCTGTCCCCATAACTGACTGAAAGAGAAGAAAACAGGTCTACAGCACTCCTGACACACAGGCTTATAGGACAGTCTAGCCACTGTCAGAAATAGCAGAACAAAGTAACACTAGAGATAATCTGATGGCGAGAGGCAAGCACAGGAACCCAAGCAACAGAAACCAAGACTACATGCCATCATCGGAGCCCAATTCTCCCACCAAAACAAACATGGAATATCCAAACACACCAGAAAAGCAAGATCTAGTTTCAAAATCATATTTGATCATGATGCTGGAGGACTTCAAGAAAGACATGAACACACTTAGGGAAGCACAGGAAAACATTAATAAACAAGTAAAAGCCTACAGAGAGGAATCACAAAAATCCCTGAAAGAATTCCAGGAAAACACAATCAAACAGTTGAAGGAATTAAAAATGGAAATAGAAGCAATCAAGAAAGACCACATGGAAACAACCCTGGATATAGAAAACCAAAAGAAGAGACAAGGAGCTGTAGATACAAGCTTCACCAACAGAATACAAGAGATGGAAGAGAGAATCTCAGGAGGAGAAGATTCCATAGAAATCATTGACTCAACTGTCAAAGATAATGTAAAGCGGAAAAAGCTACTGGTCCAAAACATACAGGAAATCCAAGACTCAATGAGAAGATCAAACCTAAGGATAATAGGTATAGAAGAGAGTGAAGACTCCCAGCTCAAAGGACCAGTAAATATCTTCAACAAAATCATAGAAGAAAACTTCCCTAACCTAAAAAAAGAGATAGCCATAGACATACAAGAAGCCTACAGAACTCCAAATAGATTGGACCAGAAAAGAAACACCTCCCGTCACATAATTGTCAAAACACCAAACGCACAAAATAAAGAAAGAATATTAAAAGCAGTAAGGGAAAAAGGTCAAGTAACATATAAAGGGAGACCTATCAGAATCACACCAGACTTCTCGCCAGAAACTATGAAGGCCAGAAGATCCTGGACTGATGTTATACAGACCCTAAGAGAACACAAATGCCAGCCCAGGTTACTGTATCCAGCAAAACTCTCAATTAACATTGATGGAGAAACCAAGATATTCCATGACAAAACCAAATTTACACAATATCTTTCTACAAATCCAGCACTACAAAGGATAATAAATGGTAAAGCCCAACATAAGGAGGCAAGCTATACCCTAGAAGAAGCAAGAAACTAATCGTCTTGGCAACAAAACAAAGAGAATGAAAGCACACAAACATAACCTCACATCCAAATATGAATATAACGGGAAGCAATAATCACTATTCCTTAATATCTCTCAATATCAATGGCCTCAACTCCCCAATAAAAAGACATAGATTAACAAACTGGATACGCAACGAGGACCCTGCATTCTGCTGCCTACAGGAAACACACCTCAGAGACAAAGACAGACACTACCTCAGAGTGAAAGGCTGGAAAACAACTTTCCAAGCAAATGGTCAGAAGAAGCAAGCTGGAGTAGCCATTCTAATATCAAATAAAATCAATTTCCAACTAAAAGTCATCAAAAAAGATAAGGAAGGACACTTCATATTCATCAAAGGAAAAATCAACCAAGATGAACTCTCAATCCTAAATATCTATGCCCCAAATACAAGGGCACCTACATACGTAAAAGAAACCTTACTAAAGCTCAAAACACACATTGCACCTCATACAATAATAGTGGGAGATTTCAACACCCCACTCTCATCAATGGACAGATCATGGAAACAGAAATTAAACAGTGATGTAGACAGACTAAGAGAAGTCATGAGCCAAATGGACTTAACGGATATTTATAGAACATTCTATCCTAAAGCAAAAGGATATACCTTCTTCTCAGGTCCTCATGGTACTTTCTCCAAAATTGACCATATAATTGGTCAAAAAACGGGCCTCAACAGGTACAGAAAGATAGAAATAATCCCATGCGTGCTATCGGACCACCACGGCCTAAAACTGGTCTTCAATAACAATAAGGGAAGAATGCCCACATATACGTGGAAATTGAACAATGCTCTACTCAATGATAACCTGGTCAAGGAAGAAATAAAGAAAGAAATTAAAAACTTTTTAGAATTTAATGAAAATGAAGATACAACATACTCAAACTTATGGGACACAATGAAAGCTGTGCTAAGAGGAAAACTCATAGCGCTGAGTGCCTGCAGAAAGAAACAGGAAAGAGCATATGTCAGCAGCTTGACAGCACACCTAAAAGCTCTAGAACAAAAAGAAGCAAATACACCCAGGAGGAGTAGAAGGCAGGAAATAATCAAACTCAGAGCTGAAATCAACCAAGTAGAAACAAAAAGGACCATAGAAAGAATCAACAGAACCAAAAGTTGGTTCTTTGAGAAAATCAACAAGATAGATAAACCCTTAGGCAGACTAAAGAGAGGACACAGAGAGTGTGTCCAAATTAACAAAATCAGAAATGAAAAGGGAGACATAACTACAGATTCGGAGGAAATTCAAAAAATCATCAGATCTTACTATAAAAACCTATATTCAACAAAATTTGAAAATCTTCAGGAAATGGACAATTTCCTAGACAGATACCAGGTATCGAAGTTAAATCAGGAACAGATAAACCAGTTAAACAACCCCATAACTCCTAAGGAAATAGAAGCAGTCATTAAAGGTCTCCCAACCAAAAAGAGCCCAGGTCCAGACGGGTTTAGTGCAGAATTCTATCTAACCTTCATAGAAGACCTCATACCAATATTATCCAAACTATTCCACAAAATTGAAACAGATGGAGCCCTACCGAATTCCTTCTACGAAGCCACAATTACTCTTATACCTAAACCACACAAAGACACAACAAAGAAAGAGAACTTCAGACCAATTTCCCTTATGAATATCGACGCAAAAATACTCAATAAAATTCTGGCAAACCGAATCCAAGAGCACATCAAAACAATCATCCACCATGATCAAGTAGGCTTCATCCCAGGCATGCAGGGATGGTTTAATATACGGAAAACCATCAACGTGATCCATTATATAAACAAACTGAAAGAACAGAACCACATGATCATTTCATTAGATGCTGAGAAAGCATTTGACAAAATTCAACACCCCTTCATGATAAAAGTCCTGGAAAGAATATGAATTCAAGGCCCATACCTAAACATAGTAAAAGCCATATACAGCAAACCAGTTGCTAACATTAAACTAAATGGAGAGAAACTTGAAGCAATCCCACTAAAATCAGGGACTAGACAAGGCTGCCCACTCTCTCCCTACTTATTCAATATAGTTCTTGAAGTTCTAGCCAGAGCAATCAGACAACAAAAGGAGATCAAAGGGATACAGATCGGAAAAGAAGAGGTCAAAATATCACTATTTGCAGATGACATGATAGTATATTTAAGTGATCCCAAAAGTTCCACCAGAGAACTACTAAAGCTGATAAACAACTTCAGCAAAGTGGCTGGGTATAAAATTAACTCAAATAAATCAGTTGCCTTCCTCTATACAAAAGAGAAACAAGCCGAGAAAGAAATTAGGGAAACGACACCCTTCATAATAGACCCAAATAATATAAAGTACCTCGGTGTGACTTTAACCAAGCAAGTAAAAGATCTGTACAATAAGAACTTCAAGACACTGAGGAAAGAAATTGAAGAAGACCTCAGAAGATGGAAAGATCTCCCATGCTCATGGATTGGCAGGATTAATATAGTAAAAATGGCCATTTTACCAAAAGCAATCTACAGATTCAATGCAATCCCCATCAAAATACCAATCCAATTCTTCAAAGAGTTAGACAGAACAATTTGCAAATTCATCTGGAATAACAAAAAACCCAGGATAGCTAAAGCTATCCTCAACAATAAAAGGACTTCAGGGGGAATCACTATCCCTGAACTCAAGCAGTATTACAGAGCAATAGTGATAAAAACTGCATGGTATTGGTACAGAGACAGACAGATAGACCAATGGAATAGAATTGAAGACCCAGAAATGAACCCACACACCTATGGGCACTTGATTTTTGACAAAGGAGCCAAAACCATCCAATGGAAAAAAGATAGCATTTTCAGCAAATGGTGCTGGTTCAACTGGAGGGCAACATGTAGAAGAATGCAGATCGATCCATGCTTATCACCCTGTACAAAGCTTAAGTCCAAGTGGATCAAGGACCTCCACATCAAACCAGACACACTCAAACTAATAGAAGAAAAACTAGGGAAGCATCTGGAACACATGGGCACTGGAAAAAATTTCCTGAACAAAACACCAATGGCTTATGCTCTAAGATCAAGAATCGACAAATGGGATCTCATAAAACTGCAAAGCTTCTGTAAGGCAAAGGACACTGTGGTTAGGACAAAACGGCAACCAACAGATTGGGAAAAGATCTTTACCAATCCTACAACAGATAGAGGCCTTATATCCAAAATATACAAAGAACTCAAGAACTTAGACCGCAGGGAATCAAATAACCCTATTAAAAAATGGGGTTCAGAGCTAAACAAAGAATTCACAGCTGAGGAATGCCGAATGGCTGAGAAACACCTAAAGAAATGTTCAACATCTTTAGTCATAAGGGAAATGCAAATCAAAACAACCCTGAGATTTCACCTCACACCAGTGCGATTGGCTAAGATCAAAAACTCAGGTGACAGCAGATGCTGGCGAGGATGTGGAGAAAGAGGAACACTCCTCCATTGTTGGTGGGATTGCAGACTGGTAAAACCATTCTGGAAATCAGTCTGGAGGTTCCTCAGAAAATTGGACATTGAACTGCCTGAGGATCCAGCCATACCTCTCTTGGGCATATACCCAAAAGATGCCTCAACATATAAAAGAGACACGTGCTCCACTATGTTCATCGCAGCCTTATTTATAATAGCCAGAAAATGGAAAGAACCCAGATGCCCTTCAACAGAGGAATGGATACAGAAAATGTGGTACATCTACACAATGGAATATTACTCAGCTATCAAAAACAACGAGTTTATGAAATTCGTAGGCAAATGGTTGGAACTGGAAAATATCATCCTGAGTGAACTAACCCAATCACAGAAAGACATACATGGTATGCACTCATTGATAAGTGGCTATTAGCCCAAATGCTTGAATTTCCCTAGATCCCTAGAACAAACGAAACTCAAGACGGATGATCAAAATGTGAATGCTTCACTCCTTCTTTAAATGAGGAAAAAGAATACCCTTGGCAGGGAAGGGAGAGGCAAAGATTAAAACAGAGACTGAGGGAACACCCATTCAGAGCCTGCCCCACATGTGGCCCATACATATACAGCCACCCAATTAGACAAGATGGATGAAGCAAAGAAGTGCAGACCGACAGGAGCCGGATGTAGATCGCTCCTGAGAGACACAGCCAGAATACAGCAAATATAGAGGCGAATGCCAGCAGCAAACCACTGAACTGAGAATAGGTCCCCTATTGAAGGAATCAGAGAAAGAACTGGAAGAGCTTGAAGGGGCTCGAGACCCCAAAAGTACAACAATGCCAAGCAACCAGAGCTTCCAGGGACTAAGCCACTACCTAAAGACTATACAATGACTGACCCTGGACTCTGACCCCATAGGTAGCAATGAATATCCTAGTAAGAGCACCAGTGGAAGGGGAAACCCTGGGTCCTGCTAAGACTGAACCCCCAGTGAACTAGTCTATGGGGGGAGGGCGGCAATGGGGGGAGGGTTGGGAGGGGAACACCCATAAGGAAGGGGAGGGGGGAGGGGGATGTTTGCCCGGAAACCGGGAAAGGGAATAACACTCGAAATGTATATAAGAAATACTCAAGTTAATAAAAAAAAAAAAATTCCAAGCAAATAGTCACAAGAAACAAGTTGGACTAGCCATTCTAATATCCAATAAAATAAACTTTCAACAAAAATTATCAAAAAAAATGGAGAAGGACACTTGATACTCATCAAAGGAAAAATCCACCAAGATGAGCTCTCAATTCTGAACATCTATGCCCACAAATGCAAGGGCACCCATATTTGTAAAAGAAACATTACTAAAGGTTGGGGATTTAGCTCAGTGGTAGAGCGCTTGCCTAGGAAGCGCAAGGCCCTGGGTTCGGTCCCCAGCTCTGGAAAAAAGAATCAAAAAAAAAAAAAAGAAAAAGAAAAAAAGCAAGAAACATTACTAAAGCTGACAGCACACATTGACCCTTACATAATAATAGTGGGAGACTTCAACACCCCACTTTCAGCAATGAACAGATCATGGAAACAGAAACTAAACTAAGACATTATGAAACTAAAGAAGTTATGAACCAAATGGACTTAACAAATATCTACAGAACATTTCACCCTAAAACAAAAGAATATACCTTCTTCTTAGCAACTCTATTGTGCCTTCTCCAAAATTGACCATATACTTGAAAAAAAACAAGCCTAAACAGATACAAGAACATTGAATTAATTCCATGTATTCTATCATACCACCACAGACTAAGGCTGGTCTTCAATAACAACAAAAACAACAGAAACCCCACATACACATGGAAGCTGAACAACTCTCTACTTAATGATATCTTGGTCAGGAAAGAAATAAAGAAAGAAATTAAAGACTTTTTAGAATTTAATGAAAATGAAGGCACAAAATACCTAAACTTATGGGAAACAATGAAAGCAGTGGTAAGAGAAAAAAAAATCATACCTGAGTTTCTTCATAAATTGGAAAGAGCATAAACTAGCAGCTTAACAGCACATCTGAAAGTTCTAGAACAACAAAAAGTAAGTACACACAGAGGAGTAGACGACAGGAAATAGTCAAACTCAGGGCTGAAATCAACCAAGTAGAAACAAAGAGAACTTTACAAAGAATCAAAACACTAGGAATTAGTTCTTTGAGAAAATCAACAAGATAGATTAAACCCTTAGTCAAACTAATTAGAATGAAGAGAGACAGTATGCAAATTAACAAAATCAGAAATGAAAAGGGAGACATAACAAGAGAAACGGAGGAAATTAAAAAATCATCAGATTCTACTACAGAAGTCTATACTCAGCAAAACTGGAAAATCTAGATGAAATGGTTGATTTTATAGACAGATACAAGGTACCGAAGATAATCAGGATCAGACTAACCATCTAAACACTCCCCAAACCCCTAAGAAATATAAGCAGTCATTAAAAGTCTCCCAACCAGAAAAAACCCAGGGTCAGATTTTTTAGTGCAGAATTCTATCAGACCCTCAAAGAAAAGACTTAATATCAATACTGTCCAAACTATTCCACAAAATATAAATAGAAGGAACATTTCTCAATTCCTTCTATGAAGCCACAATTATGCTTATATCTATACCATACAAAGACCCAACAAGGAAAGAGAACTTCATACCAATTTCCCCTATGAATATCGACACAAAAGTACTCAAGAAAATTCTCACAAAACGAAATCAAGAACACATCTAATCAATTATCCATCATGATCAAGTAGGCTTCATCCCAGGAATGCAGGGATGGTTTAATATATGTAAATCCATCAATGTAATCCACTCTATAAACAAACCCAAAGAAAAAAACCACATGATAACCTTATTAGATGCTGAAAAGGCCTTTGACAAAATACAATATCCCTTCATGTTAAACGTATTAGAGACCAGAAATTCAAGATCCATACATAAAATAATAAAAGTGATATATAGGAAGCCAATAGCCAACATCAAATTAAATGGAGAGAAACTTGAAGCAATGCCACTAAAACCAGGAACAAGACAAGGATACCCTACTCTCCCCCATCTATTCAATATGCTACTCAAAGTTTTAGCCAGAGCAATTAGACAAAAATGATCAAAGGGACACAAATTGGGAAGAAGGTAGTCAAGATATCATTATTTTTGGATGATATGATAATATACATAAGCAACCCCAAATTGTCTACCAAAGAACTCCTGTGGTTGATAGACAACAACAGCAAAATAGCTGGATATAAAATTAACTCTATTAAATCAGTTAACTTCCTCTACGCAAAGTATAAATGGGCTGAGGAAGAAATTATGGAAATGACACCCTTCACAATAGTCATAAACAATACAAAATATCTAATTGTGACTCTAACCAAGCAGGTGAAAGATCTGTATGACAAGAACTTCAAGTCTCTGAAGAAAGAAATTGAAGAAGACCTCAGAAGATGGAAGGATATCAATCCCATGCTTATGGATTGGCATGATTAATATAGTTAAAAATGGCCAACTTTCCAAAAGCAATCTACAGATTCAATGCAATCCCAATCAGCATTTCAACTCAATTCTTCACAGAGATAGAAAGAGCAATTATCAAATTCATCTGGAATAACAAAAAACCCAGGATATGAAAAACCATTCTCGATAATAAAAGAAATTTTGGGGGAATCATCATTCCTGACCTCGAGCTGTACTATACAACAATAGTAATAAAAACTATATGTTATTTATACAGAGACAGGTAGGTAGATCAATGGAATAGAATTTCAGACCTAGAAATAAACACACACACCTATGGTCACTTGATTTTTGACAAGGAAGTCAAAACCATTCAAAAAGAAAGCATCTTCAACAAATGGTGCTGGTCCTGGCAGTCTGCATGTGAAAGAATGCAAATTGATCCATTCTTATCTCCTTGTAAAAGCTCAAGTTCAAGTGTGTCAAGGACCTGCATATAAAACTAGATACACTGAATCTAATAAAAGAGAAAATGGGAAAGAGCCTTGAATATAATGGCACAAGGGGAAATTTCCTGGACAGCACACCAATGGTCCAGGCTCTAAGATCAATAATTGATAAATGGACCTCATGAAACTGAAAAGCTTCTGTAAGGCAAAGGATATAGTCAATAAGATAAATTTCCCAACCTAGAGATTAGAAAAAGAATCTTCACTAACCCTACATTCGATAGAGGGCTAATATACAAAATATGCAAAGAACTCAAGAAGTTAGAATCCAGAGAACCAAAAAATTCCTATTAAAAATGGAGTACATAGATAAACAAAGAATTCTCAGCTGAGCAATATTGAATGCCTGAGAAGCACTTAAGAAATGTTCAACATCCTTAGTCACCAGGGAAATACAAATTAAAACGACCCTGCGATTCCACCTCACACCAGTCAGAATGGCTAAGATCAAAAACCCAGGTGACAGCAGATACTGGTGAGGATGTGGAGAAAGAGGAACACTCCTCCATTCCTAATGGGAGTGAAAGCTGGTAAAAACCAATCTGGAAATCAGTTTAGTGGAATGTCAGGAAATTGAAAATAGTTCTACTTGAAGACCCAGCCATACTACTCCTGTGCATATACCCAAAAGATGCTCCAACATATAACAAGGACACATGCTCCATTATGTTTATAGCAGCCTTATTTATAATAGCCAGGAGCTGGATTCAACCCAGATGTGTCTTGACAAATGAATGGATATAAAAAATGTGGTACATTTACACAATAGAGTACTACTCAGCCATCAAAACCAATGACGTCATGAAATTCACAGGGAAATGGATGGATCTAGAAAATATCATCCCGAGTGAGATAACCCAGACACAAAAGAACACATATGGTATGTACTCACTGATAAGTGGATATTGGTCCAGAAGCTCAGAATACCCACAGTACAACAGACAGATCATCTCAAGCTCAAAAAGAATTAAGACCAAAGTGTGGATGCTTCATTCCTACTTAGAAGGTGAATAAAATAATCACAGGATGTAGAGGGAGGGAGAGGCCTAGGAGGGAGACAGTAAGGTGAAGGATAAAAGGGTCTCAGGATCAGGTAATAGAAGGCACAGGAGAGAAGTACAGTGGATCAGGACACTGAATAGAAATATGTAGCAGTTGGGGATTGGGAACTAGTGGGGGGGGGGGTAGCCGCTCGAAAGTCCCAGAGTCTAGGGAAGTAAGAAGCTCCCAAGAGCCAATGGTGATTACTTTAGCCAAATACCCAAGATAGGATACAATGAACCTATAGAGACCACCTCTAAAAGATAGGCAAGGCCCCAGTAGAGGAATGGGGCCATTCACCCATCTCAAAATTTTTAGCCGAGTAATGTTCCTGTCCAAAGATAAGACAGGGAGAAAAAATGAAACAGAGAGTGAAGAAAAGGCCATCCAGAGACCACCCCACTTAGGGATCCATCCCATCTGTAGATACCAAAGCCCCACACTATGGCTGATGCCAAGAAGTGCTTACTGACAGGAACCTGGTATAGCTGTTCCCTGAGAGGTTCTATAAGCACTTGATCAATACAGATTCAGATACAGCCAACCATTGGAATGAGCTTGGGGACCCCAATGGGAGAGCTAGGGAAGGGACTGAAGGAGCTGAAGGGGATTGCAACCCTATAAGAAGAAGAATATCAATTAACTCAACCACCCAGATCTCCCAGGGACTAAACCACCAACCAAAGAGTACACATGGACAAACCCATGTCTCCAGATACATATGTAGCAAAGGATGGGCTTATCTGACATCAATGGGAGGAGAGACCCTTGGTTCTGTCAAGGCTGGATGACCCAGTGTAGGGAAACCTAGAGTGGTGAGGCAGGAGTGGGTGAGTGGGTGGAGGAGCATCCTCATAAAGGCAAGGGGGTGGTGGGAGAGGGGGGCTGGGATGGGAGAGATTTGTAGAGGGCTAGCCTGGAGGAGAGATATCATTTGAAATGCAAATGAATGAAATGATTAATAAAAAAAGTTATTTTAGAATTCCTAACAACTATTTGGAGGTGACAGTGACATTGAATTATGGGCCAAATAGTATTCACTACTTACTATTTTTACTGTTTTTCTTTTAGTGAGAAAATAATCTTTTCATAGCAGATTTGTGCCTGGTAAAATGATGCTTTCTGTAATGCTAGTACTTGAGAGGCTTAGGCAGGAGGCTCGCTGTGATTCTGAGGCCAGCAGGGGCTACATAACAAGAACTAAACCAGCTAGAGCTACCTAGTTATACCTAAACACTAAATCCAAACCCAAACCAAACCAGCAACACACACACACACACACACACACACACACGCACTCCCTCAGATTCCACAAACCCCCTAAACCTTAAGTGTGTGTTCCTAAAACCTGTTAAAAGATGCTAGGGCTACTATAGCATTGTGTGGTCCATGGATGAAGAAAATGCTTAGCATGGTTCAAATCCCAGTTCTCTTTCTAACTAGTAATGAATCCTTAGAGACATTATTTACTCCCTCTGATCTCAGTGGCCTAAGTATCATTAGCCATAAATTCGAGATTAACTTAAAATGTACTTTATTGCTTTTCCATTCTTTTTGTGAAGTTTGATTGAGGTCATGATTTGGGCATCCTTATGATTGATCCTGGGACATAATCAGCACTTAAAGAAATAATAGGTTGCAGGCTTATGTCATTAAAAAGTAGAGGTATATGTATTTGTGGATTGGATTGCCACTAATAATTACCTATTATAAATGGAGACACTGTATTTCCATAAAGGTTCATGGAATATACAGACACACACACACACACACACACACAGACACACACACACACACACACACACACACACACACACAGACACACACACAGCCACAGACACAGAGACAAAGATATGCGGATGCAAGCACATACAGACAGCACACTCACACACACAGCAACAGACACAACACACATATAGAATCACAGACACAGATACACAGACACATGGACACACAGACATAGACACAATTACACACACATAGACACATAGATACACAGACACGGATACACAAACACAGGTGAACACACAGACATACACACAGATCCATACACATCCAGACACATAGTCATATATACACACACACAGAGTCACAGGCACATGCAGAAATACAAACACAGACAGACAGACAGATACACACACACACACACAGATATACACACAGATTCTCACAAATGCACACATACACAGTTCAGACATAGACACATACACACAGGCATACACACACACACACACACACACACACACACACACACCATCACACCCCTTGTAAAAATTATTTTTGGAGCAATGTGGAGAAGACATTAAATGCTTCAAGGCTGTGTGGCAGGGACTTTCATCACCTTCAAGTGATAGAGGACCGAAGGAGCAATGGAGCAACTTCATCTTCTGATTATTATCCTAACATGTTTGGGAGTAGGAGAGCTGAGTAAGTGGTACTACCTTGTTGGGTACCCAAGTTTGGTTCCTAGCACCTACATCAGATGGCTCAGAAATGTATGTAATGCCAATTCTAGGAGATAAGATGCACTCTTATGCCTCTCCTTGGACACTGGGGATGCAAAAGGTGTAAAAACAGTACATATATATTAATATACATATACACACACACACTCCTACTGTAAAACGGGCTTTCATTATGTATATTTTCTATTTTTTACTTAAAACTAACTTAATTTCAGTGTAAAACAAATTCTTTCTTGGGCACTCTCTCCTCTTACTGGGTTTTCAGGACTTGTGCTTGGTCCTCTTGGGCTTCAGTTCGGGGCCAGAAGTTCACTTCTTTCCAGAGATGAGCTGTTGTGCTGAGCATACAATATGAGAATTTCATGGGCTTTCTTCCTCTTAGCTCCCACATGCTTTTAAAATCAATAATGTGCAAAGTAAAAAGGCCTTCTTTCAGGAAATATTTGTGAGGTAGATCCATTTTCCTCTGCATTCTGAGCCGAGCAAAGGCCGGCTCTAAGCCTGGTGACGAGAGGATGACGCTGTATTGATTTTCTGCCTGCTACTTGCTCCATCATCGCATCCCTTGTAGGGAGAACAGAATTATCCTTGCTCAGATTATCCTTGCTTTTCCTGTGTTTGTGTCTGAAAACCAACTCCAGGCTACTTGTGTTCGTCTTATTGAATAATAAATGAAGATCAAGGTCTGTTTGGCTCTGAATACAAGCTAACTTGAGTGCGAGTTAAATGTCAAGGACAACAATCTTTTCCTGTAAGCATGGCCTGCTTTTCGATTAGTGAAGAACCAACTAAACAAAAGCAAGAGAAAACTAACCCAAACCCCAAACGGCTTAGTCGTAAAAGAACCGTCTGTTTGGAGACTTGGGTCCCCACTGGTTTGCATCTGGATGCCATTAGTGCTGCAGAACTTTGATGCTAAGGGCTGAGCACACAGCCAGCTCTCCCTGGTATCGATTTCCTCCACACTGATTCAGTGTCGGCCTCTTGGCATTTCTCTACTGCTGCTAGCAGCTCAGCTCTGGCCCCAAAGGGCTTTATTTAATGAAACGTAGGGCTTAGGCTGTGAGAAGCTTGCCCCAGGAACTGAAGTTGCAGATGTCCCAATGGAGAAAATAAGTCACGGGAACCACCAAGGGGTGAGGCCATGATACAGAACCTGAACCAAGGCATTTGTTTTAAAAAGACAAGGTTCAGCAGCGTTCCCGTGCCTGTGGAGAGTCAACAGGAGCTGAAAGATCAACCGCTTACGTGAATACGTGAAATACGTGAAATACGTGAAATACCTACAGAAGTCATACTGGGAGAGGAAGCAGGAAGAGGAGGGGCCACACGTTGTAACTCTGGAGAAATCTGTCTGGCTATGTATTAGAACTGGGTACAGACATCAGGGCCTTTAGGAAGAGGTAGTGGAAATGTGTTTTTAAATACAGTTGTATTTTAGAGTAGTTTTATATTTACAGGAAAATGACAATGGAAGAGAGAATTCCCGTGTGCCCTGTACATGGTTTCTCCCCTTGGTAACATCGTGTATGAGTATGTTACATTTCTTCCTCTTTTTCTTTTCCCATCTTTATTAAATTGGATATTTCTTATTTACATTTCGATTATTATTCCCTTTCTCGGGTTCTAGGCCAACATCCCCCTAGCCCTCCTACTCCCCTTCTATATGGGTGTTCCCTCCCCATCCTCCCCCCATTACCGACCTCCCCCCAAGAGGAGGTCACTGGGGGTCCAGCCTTGGCAGGACCAAGGGCTTCCCCTTCCACTGGTGCTCTTACTAGACTATTCATTGTTACCTATGCAGTTGACGCCCAGGGTCAGTCCATGTATAGTCTTTGGGTAGCGGCTTAGTCCCTGGAAGCTCTGGTTGCTTGGCATTGTTGTTCATATGGGGTCTCAAGCCCCTTCAGCTCTTCCAGTCCTTTCTCTGATTCCTTCAACGGGGGTCCCATATTCAGTTCAGTGGTTTGCTGCTGGCATTCGCCTATGTATTTGCCGTATTCTGGCTGTGTCTCTCAGGAGAGATCTACATCCGGTTCCTGTCAGTTTGCACTTCTTTGCTTCATCCATATTATCTAGTTTAGTGACTGTATATGTATGGGCCACATGTGGGGCAGGCTCTGAATGGGCGTTGCTTCAGTCTCTGTTCTAAACTTTGCCTCCCTATCCCCTCCTAAGGGTATTCTTGTTCCCCTTTTAAAGAAGGAGTGAAGCATCCACATTTTGGTCATCCTTCTTGAGTTTCATGTGTTCTGTGCATCTAGGGTAATTCGATTATTTGGGCTACTATCACTTATCAATAAGTGCATACCATGGGTGTTTTTCTGTGATTGGGTTACCTCACTCAGGATGATATTTTCCAGTTCCATCCATTTGCCTATGAATTTCATAAAGTCATTGTTTTTGATAGCTAAGTAATATTCCATTGTGTAGATGTACCACATTTTCTGTATCCATTCCTCTGTTGAAGGGCATCTGGGTTCTTTCCAGCTTCTGGCTATTATAAATAAGGCTGCTATGAACGTAGTGGAGCACGTGTCTTTTTTATATGTTGGGGCATCTTTTGGGTATATGCCCAAGAGAGGTATAGCTAGGTCCTCAGGTAGTTCAATGCCCAATTTTCTGAGGAACCTCCAGACTGATTTCCAGAATGGTTGTACCAGTCTGCAATCCCACCAACAATGGATGAGTATTCCTCTTTTTCCACATCCTCGCTAGCATCTGCTATCCCTGGAGTTTTTGCTCTTAACCGTTCTGACTGGTATAAGGTGAAATCTCAGGGTTGTTTTGATTTGCATTTCCCATATGACTAAAGATGTTGAACATTTCTTTAGATGTTTCTCAGTCATTCGGCATTCCTCAGCTGTGAATCCTTTGTTTAGCTCTGAACCCCATTTTTTAATAGGGTTATTTGTCTCCCTGCAGTCTAACTTCTTGAGTTCTTTGTATATTTTGGATATAAGGCCTCTATCTGTTGTAGGATTGGTAAAGATCTTTTCCCAATCTGTTGGTTGTCGTTTTTGTCCTAACAACAGTGTCCTTTGCCTTACAGAAGCTTTGCAGTTTTATGAGATCCCATTTGTCGATTCTTGATCTTAGAGCGTAAGCCATTGATGTTTTCTTCAGGAAATTTTCTCCAGTGCCTATGTGTTCGAGATGCTTCCCCACTTTTTCTTCTATTAGTTGAGTGTATCTGGTTTGATGTGGAGGTCCTTGATCCACTTGGACTTAAGCTTTGTACAGGGTGATAAGCATGGATCGATGTGCATTCTTCTACATGCTGACCTCCAGTTGAACCAGCACCATTTGCTGAAAATGCTATCTTTTTTCCATTGGATGGTTTTGGCTTCTTTGTCAAAAATCAAGTGATCATAGGTGTGTGGGTTCATTTCTGGGTCTTCAATTCTATTCCATTGGTCTATCTGTCTGTCTCTGTACCAATACCATACAGTTTTTATCACTATTGCTCTGTAATACTGCTTGAGTTCAGGGATAGTGATTCCCCCAGAAGTCCTTTTATTGTTGAGGATAGTTTTAGCTATCCTGGGTTTTTTTGTTATTCCAAATGTTTTACAAAATTTTCTGTCTAACTCTATGAAGAATTGGATTGGAATTTTGATGGGGATTGCATTGAATCTGTAGATTGTTTTTGGTAAAATGGCCATTTTTACTATATTAATCCTGCCAATCCATGAGCATGGGAGATCTTTCCATCTTCTGAGGTCTTCTTCAATTTCTTTCTTCAGAGACTTGAAGTTCTTATCATACAGATTTTTCTCTTGCTTGGTTAAAGTCACACTGAAGTATTTTATATTATTTGGAACTGTTATGAAGGGTGTCATTTCCCTAATTTCTTTCTCAGTTTGTTTCTTTTTTGTGTAGAGGAAGGCTACTGATTTATTTGAGTTAATTTCATACCCAGCCACTTTGCTGCACTTGTTTATCAGCTTTAGTAGTTCTCTGGTGGAACTTTTGGGATCCCTTAAATATACTATCTTATCATCTGTAAATAGTGATATTTTGACTTCTTCCTTTCCAATCTGTATCCCTTTGACCTCCTTTTGTTGTCTGATTGCTCTGGCTAGGACTTTGAGAACTATATTGAATAAGTAGGGAGTGGGCAACCTTGTCTAGTCTCTGATTTTAGGGGGATTGCTTCAAGTTTCTCTCCATTTAGTTTAGTGTTAGCAACTGGTTTTCTGTATATGGATTTTACTATGTTTAGGTATGGTCCTTGAATTCCTATTCTTTCCAGGACTTTTATCATGAAGGGGTGTTGAATTTTGCCAAATACTTTCTCAGCATCTAATGAAATGATCATGTGATTTTTATTTTTCAGTTTGTTTATATAGTGGATTACACTGATGGTTTTCCGTATATTAAACCATCCCTGCATGCCTGGGATGAAGCCTACTTGATCATGGTGGATGATTGTTTTGATGTGCTCTTGGATTTGATTTGTAAGAATTTTATTGAGTATTTTTTCGTTGATATTCATAAGGGAAATTGGTCTGAAGTTCTCTTTCTTTGTTGGGTCTTTGTGTGGGTTAGGTATAAGAGTAATTGTGGCTTTATAGAAGGAATTCAGTAGTGCTCCGTCTCTTTCAAATTTGTAGAATAGTTTGGATAGTATTGGTATGAGGTCTTCTATGAAGGTCTGATAGAATTCTGCACTGAACCTATCTGGACCTGGACTCCTTTTGGTTGGGAGACTTTTAATGACTGCTTCTATATCTTTAGGAATTATGGGGTTGTTTAAATGGTTTTTTGTTCCTGATTTAACTTTGGTACATTTCTTCCTCTTACTACACTATGTTGACACAGTATTTGTGGTGGCTTGAATGGAAAATGTCCCCCATAGGCTAAGGTATCTGAACACTTAATTCCCAGTTGCTGGCACTGTCTGGGGAAGGTTTAAGAGTTGTGATCTTGCTGGAGAAAATAACTCGCTAGGGCAGGCTTTGAGATTTTCTAACCTCATCCTACTTCCAATTTGTTCTCCCTATTTTGCAGGGGTGGTAAAGACTGTGATCTCTTAGCTCTCTCTTCCTGTGGCCATACCTCCCTGTCCTGTGTCTTCTTGTCATGTTGGATCCTTATTCTCTACAATGATAAGTCAAAATAAACTCTCTTCCTTAGGTTGGTTTTGGCCATGGTTTTTGTTACAGTCAAAGAAAAGTAGCTAATATCTTAATAGAAACTAAAACCGCAAATATTATTTAGATTTCCTTAGTTTCTAAGTGATACTCTTTTCTGGTCCAGGTAACCATCTGTGTGACACTTAAGTTGTTATGCTCAAGTCACAGGGTCCGAAAGACCAACAAAGCCAATTCTGAAGGAAACACCTAAGGGTCTTTATTATGAGTTTTCAAGCAAGGATTCACACTGACATCTTTGAGGAGGATCAGAAGTGAAAGCCTCTTTCTAGTCTAGGGGTGTGTGATATTTATTGTGGTTACAGCAAGCTTGGGGAATTTCCATATGTGTCAGCAAGTTAATATTTTAAAAACTGCATTTCTGGTGTAATCTGTAGGAACCAAACATGGGGCAAAACCACCTGACAAGCAGGATGGCCAGGTTATTTATTTTCTTCAGGATGTCTTAGGTTATCTCTGTGTACCTTGACCCTGCTGTTGTAGCCTGATTGGCTGTTGATAAGGGGGGGTGTGTGTGCAATAGGATGTCTGTTCTGTTTATGCAATCTCAAAAACCGAGTTGGTTGAGGTTTACAAAGTATCATGTGTCTAGGGCTGGGATAGTTTCTTAAACATTCCTTGTTTTTGATGAGCTTGACAACTTTCAAAGAACTGGTCGAGGACTGGGTCAAAGGCTCTTCAACTGGAGGAGCAGGATTTATCTCCTGCTTTTCTCATGACTAGATTAGGGTTAGTGTTATTGTGAGGGGAAGATTGTGCAGCTAAAGTGAACAGAGAAATGTGTCAAATGGTGATATTAAAAAGAAAAAACATTTTGTGTTTTACAGAAGTGGTTAAAAATATACTAAACAGGAATGAACCTTCAGTAATATGAAACATATTTGATCCTTCTTCTGGTTACAAACTTAAAAGAATTTCAGTGCCACAAGAAATTTACCTATAACAGAACTGAGGCCTGAGTACAAGGACACTTTAAAACTGTGAATCTGAATGGCCTCACCAAGATTACCTATTCAGAAGGAACTTGAAGTAAGAGAGAGTCAGAGGTTCTCCATGAGCTGTGCTTGCGTTGTGGTACCTTTCTGCAAGTCTAAACTTCAGGGTGACTTTCTGGTCCTCACTGATCTGGCAAAATATTGATTTGTATAAAACCAGCACAGAAATCAAGATAATTTTAACTCCTAGAGCCTATGTTGTGTAAAGTCTTCACTTCAGTATCACAGGGTTGTGCAGTCTGAACAAGCATTATGACTTCAGGTATTCTTGCCTCAAAAATAATTTCTATGGCAAGATCAGCCAATGCTTAGCATAGGAAGCTCTGACCTGGACCATTGGAGTGGCTGTGATGAACATGAGCACTGGGCTGGGGGAGGGGTGGAGTATGTGGTAGTGCAAAGCTCTCTTGTAGAGAAAAGACCTTAAAGGAAGTATATTAGATTGTTGGGGTTTCCAGAATGAAGTGTCACTACATGAGAGCTTAAGCAAAAGAAGCGCATTCCCTCATAATGTGGAGGAAAGAGGCCGGAGATCAAAGGATCAGCAGGGCTTGATTCCTTGGGGGTCCCTCTCTTGACCACATTGATGGATATTCTTGTGCTGAGACCTCATGTATGCTTTTCTTTGCCTGTCTATGTCTTTTTTTTTTAATTGGATTTTTAAAATTTACATTTCAAGTGTTATCACCTTTCCCGGTTTCCCTTACAAAAACCTCCTATCCCATCCCCCATTTCCCTTCTTTTATGAGGGCATTTCCCCTCCCCAACCACCTACTTCTTTCTGCCTCCCTGCCCTGACATTCCCCTACACCAGGAAGTCCAGCCTTCTCCTCCCATTGGTGCCCAACAAGGCCATCCGCTGCTACATATGTAGCTGGAGCCATGGGTCAGTCCATGTGTACTCTTTGGATAGTGGTTTAGTACCTGGGAGCTCTGGTTGGTTGGTATTGTTGTTCTTATTGGATTGCAAGGTCCTTCAATCCTTTCTATAACTCCTCCAATGGGGACCCCATTCTCAGTTCAATGGTTGGCTGCTACCACTTGCCTCTGTATTTGTCATGCTCTGGTAGAGTCTCTCAGGGGACAGCTATGTCAGGCTCCTGTCAGCATGCACTTCTTGGCATCAGCAATATTGTCTAGGTTTGGTGACTGTATGTATGTGGGCTGGATCCCCATGTGGGGCTGGATCCGAATTCCTCCAGTCTGTGCTCAAAACTTTGTCTCCATATTTCCTTCTATGAATATTTTTGTTTCCCTTGTTAAGAAGGACTAAAGCATCTGCCCTTTGCTCATCCTTCTTCTTGAGCTTAATGTGGTCTGTGGATTGCATCTTGGGTAATTCGAGCTTTTGGGCTAATATCCACTTACACGATGTGTGTTTTTTTATGATTGTGTTACCTCACTTAGGATAATATTTTCTAGTTCCATCCATTTGCCTGTGAAGTTCATGAAGTCATTGTTTTTTTTTTTATTTAGAGAATACTTTATTAGTTTTTGTAATCAAACCCACGTATATAAGACCTTACATATTTAATACAGTGTGTTACCCCTGTACAAATGGAAAAAACTTAAGTTCAACATTTCTAGACCAATATGGCTGTTAATTTCTGTACAGTGCCAACTCAACACAGTAAACGGGGATACTTTTTTCGAAAGTTGACAGCACAGGTAAAGTTTCAAAAAATTCAAATTATATATCTGTATATATATATTTATATTTATATAAAAAGACCAATAATAGCAGTGTGTTATGCATCAACAGCAGCAACAGCTTTTCCAGGTTCTGCAGTCATCTGAACAAAACTGTAGAGACATCCAGCACACTCCATTAAAAAAAAAAAAGTAAAAAAACAAAACCCGAGAAAACAGCACAGTTCTGTTACTCTTGTGGTACCTGGCACCATTTTTTTTAAATTAGCTTCTCAATCATCATCTGGAAAGAAAACATTCTGAGCAACATCATTAAAAACAGCTCTGATAAAGCACGGTCACTACTACGTATCATAAAGCAGGTACAAGCTATTTTACATCCACAGAGGTATGATACAGTACTGTCCTACATCTATAATACTAGAGGATACAATTTAAAAGGCATTATTTGAGACTTGATTCTACTTTTCCAGCAGAGGGCCCAAAGGATGGTGTGACACAGCTTTGTAAAGAAACATACTCTAGACAGGATTTCCTTTCACTAGTGGCACACTTCTAAGGATTCATTCTCTCCATGAATGTCAGCTAAAACCGTTATTAAAAAAATGAAATATCCCTAGAACAAAACCGTATAACCACCGGATTCACATGAAGATGACCTAGTGGAGACAAGCTGGACCTCACCTTACCAACAAGCTATCAAATCTGTTATGTTTAAACAGTGAGACCTCCAAGGAAGGAGATGCCAAGTAGTGCTTCAAAGCTTCGGACCACAATCAAACACAGCATCCTTTTCAACAGAAGCAGAAGCTCATCTGAATATGCTCATGGATGCTGACATCAACATTTAATCATCTCCTCACTCATCCAGGAAGAGGGGGAGATCAGTTACTACTGTACTTTAATGTGTTCAACCAAATCACCATATTACAAAAATAGCAAGCTGCCATAATAAAAAATAAGGCTCCTCTATCCAGCACCAGATAGCATCATTTTACTTTCAAGCCTAGAAATTGCACACTTGTATATAAACCAACCGAAGATGAGGATTGAGAGTTCATCTTGGTGGATTTTTCCTTTGATGAATATGAAGTGTCCTTCCTTATCTTTTTTGATGACTTTTAATTGAAAATTGATTTTATTTGATATTAGAATGGCTACTCCAGCTTGCTTCTTCTGACCATTTGCTTGGAAAGTTGTTTTCCAGCCTTTCACTCTGAGGTAGTGTCTGTCTTTGTCTCTGAGGTGTGTTTCCTGTAGGCAGCAGAATGCAGGGTCCTCATTGCGTATCCAGTTTGTTAATCTATGTCTTTTTATTGGGGAGTTGAGGCCATTGATATTGAGAGATATTAAGGAATAGTGATTATTGCTTCCTGTTATATTCATATTTGGATGTGAGGTTATGTTTGTGTGCTTTCATTCTCCTTGTTTTGTTGCCAAGACGATTAGTTTCTTGCTTCTTCTAGGGTATAGCTTGCCTCCTTATGTTGGGCTTTACCCTTTATTATCCTTTGTAGTGCTGGATTTGTAGAAAGATATTGTGTAAATTTGGTTTTGTCATGGAATATCTTGGTTTCTCCATCTATGTTAATTGAGAGTTTTGCAGGATACAGTAACCTGGGCTGGCATTTGTGTTCTCCTAGGGTCTGTATGACATCTGTCCAGGATCTTCTGGCCTTCATAGTTTCTGGCGAAAAGTCTGGTGTGATTCTGATAGGTCTGCCTTTATATGTTACTTGACCTTTTTCCCTTACTGCTTTTAATATTCTTTCTTTATTTTGTGCGTTTGGTGTTTTGACAATTATGTGACGGGAGGTGTTTCTTTTCTGGTCCAATCTATTTGGAGTTCTGTAGGCTTCTTGTATGCCTATGGGTATCTCTTTTTTTAGGTTAGGGAAGTTTTCTTCTATGATTTTGTTGAAGATATTTACTGGTCCTTTGAGCTGGGAGTCTTCACTCTCTTCTATACCTATTATCCTTAGGTTTGATCTTCTCATTGAGTCCTGGATTTCCTGTATGTTTTGGACCAGTAGCTTTTTCCGCTTTACATTATCTTTGACAGTTGAGTCAATGATTTCTATGGAATCTTCTGCTCCCGAGATTCTCTCTTCCATCTCTTGTATTCTGTTGGTGAAGCTTGTATCTACAGCTCCTTGTCTTTTCTTTTGATTTTCTATGTCCAGGGTTATTTCCATGTGTTCTTTCTTGATTGCTTCTATTTCCATTTTTAATTCCTTCAACTGTTTGATTGTGTTTTCCTGGAATTCTTTCAGGGATTTTTGCGATTCCTCTCTGTAGGCTTCTACTTGTTCTCTAAGGGAGTTCTTTATGTCTTTCTTGAAGTCCTCCAGCATCATGATCAAATATGATTTTGAAACTAGATCTTGCTTTTCTGGTGTGTTTGGATATTCAGTGTTTGCTTTGGTGGGAGAATTGGGCTCCGATGATGCCATGTAGTCTTGGTTTCTGTTGCTTGGGTTCCTGCGCTTGCCTCTCGCCATCAGATTATCTCTAGTGTTACTTTGTTCTGCTATTTCTGACCGTGGCTAGACTGTCCTATAAGCCTGTGTGTCAGGAGTGCTGTAGACCTGTTTTCCTGTTTTCTTTCAGCCAGTTATGGGGACAGAGTGTTCTGCTTTCGGGCGTGTAGTTTTTCCTCTCTACAGGTCTTCAGCTGTTCCTGTGGGCCTGTGTCTTGAGTTCACCAGGCAGGTTTCTCGCAGGGGAAAAGTTGGTCCTACCTGCGGTTCCAAGGCTCAAGTTTGCTCGTGGGGTACTGCCCAAGTCCTCTCCGCGGCGGCAGCAACCGGGAAGATCTGCGCCGCTCCTTCCGGGAGCCTCCGTGCACCAGGGTTCCAGATGGCGTTTGGTGTTCTCCTCTGGCGTCTGGATGTGTACAGAGTGCAGTCTCCTCTGGTTTCCCAGGCGTGTCCGCCTCTCTGAAGGTTTAGCTCTCCCTCCCACGGGATTTGGGTGCAGAGAACTGTTTATCCGGTCTGTTTCCTTCAGGTTCTGGCGGTGTCTCAGGCGCAGGGATCCTGCCGCTCCTGGGCCCTCCCCTACGGGAACCCAGAGGCCTTATACAGTTGCCTCTTGGGCCAGGGATGTGGGCAGGGGTGGGCAGTGTTGGTGGTCTCCTCCGCTCTGCAGCCTCAGGAGTGCCCACCTGATCAGGCGGTGAGGTCTCTCTCCCACGGGGTTTGGGAGCAGAGAGCTGCTGCGGGCCGGGATCCGCGGGTGTGGGACTTCCGGTAAACACAGGAAGTGCCCGGTCCTAGAGGAATTTTGCCTCTGTGTGTCCTGAGTTCACCAGGCAGGTTTCTTGCAGGGGAAAAGTTGGTCCTACCTGCGTTTCCAAGGCTCAAGTTTGCTTGTGGGGTACTGCCTAAGTCCTCTCCGCGGAGGCAGCAACCGGGAAGATCTGCGCCGCTCTTTCCGGGAGCCTCCGTGCACCAGGGTTCCAGATGGCGTTTGGTGTTCTCCTCTGGCGTCTGGATGTGCACAGAGTGCAGTTTCTTCTGGTTTCCCAGGCGTGTCCGCCTCTCTGAAGGTTTAGCTCTCCCTCCCACGGGATTTGGGTGCAGAGAACTGTTTATCCGGTCTGTTTCCTTCAGGTTCTGGCGGTGTCTCAGGCGCAGGGATCCTGCCGCTCCTGGGCCCTCCCCTACGGGAACCCAGAGGCCTTATACAGTTGCCTCTTGGGCCAGGGATGTGGGCAGGGGTGGGCAGTGTTGGTGGTCTCCTCCGCTCTGCAGCCTCAGGAGTGCCCACCTGATCAGGCGGTGAGGTCTCTCTCCCACGGGGTTTGGGAGCAGAGAGCTGCTGCGGGCCGGGATCCGCGGGTGTGGGACTTCCGGTAAACACAGGAAGTGCCCGGTCCTAGAGGAATTTTGCCTCTGTGTGTCCTGAGTTCACCAGGCAGGTTTCTTGCAGGGGAAAAGTTGGTCCTACCTGTGTTTCCAAGGCTCAAGTTTGCTTGTGGGGTACTGCCTAAGTCCTCTCCGCGGAGGCAGCAACCGGGAAGATCTGCGCCGCTCTTTCCGGGAGCCTCCGTGCACCAGGGTTCCAGATGGCGTTTGGTGTTTTCCTCTGGCGTCTGGATGTGCACAGAGTGCAGTCTCTTCTGGTTTCCCAGGCGTGTCCGCCTCTCTCGAAGTCATTGTTTTTAATAGCTGAGTAGTACTTCATTGTGTAGATGTACCACATTTTCTGTATCCATACCTCTGTTGAAGGGCATCTGGGTTCTTTCCAGCTTCTGGCTATAATAAATAAGGCTGCTATGAACATAGTGGAGCATGTGTCTTTGTTATGTTTGAGCAGCATTTGGGTATATGCCCAGGAGTGGTATATCTGGGTCCTCAGGTAGTACTAAGTCCAATTTTCTTAGGAACCTCCAGACTGATATCCAGAGTGGTTGTACCAACTTGCAATCCCACCAACAATGGAGGAGTGTCCCTCTTTCTCCATATCCTTGTCAGCATCTATTGTCACCTGAGTTTTTGATCTTAGCTATTCTGTCTGGTGTGAGGTGGAATCTCAGTGTTGTTTTGATGTGCATTTCTCTGATGACTAAGGATGCTAAACATTTCTTTAGGTACTTTTCAGGCATTTGGTATTCCTCAGCTGAGAATTCTTTGTTTACCTCTGAATCTCATTTTTAAAATAAGGTTATTTAACTCTCTAACTTCTTGAGTTCTTTGTATATATTGGCTATTAGCCCTCTGTCAGATGAGGATTGGTAAATATCTTTTCTCAATCTGCTGGTTGCTGTTTTGTCCTAATGGCACTGTTCTTTGCCTTATAGAAGCTTTGCAATTTTATGAGGTTCAATTTGTTGATTCTTGATCTTAGAGCATAAGCCATTGGTGTTCTGTTCAGGAAATTTTCCTCAGTGCCCATATATTTGAGGCTCTTCCACACTTTTTCTTCTATTAGTTTGAGTGTTTCTGGTGCCTGTCTATGTCTTAGTCTCTGATTATTCAAGTCATAGTGGATTAGGTCCCTAATGACCTCAATTAACCTTAATGACCAAGACTTTTCATTGAAATGCAGTCCCATTCTAAAAATATTGGTGGTTTGTGGTCAATATGCAGTTTTGTAGGGACAAAGCTCTACACATTGAAAGATACATAGGAACATCCTTCCCTCCAGACTCATTTCTAGGAGCTGGAGATGACAGACATTTGGAGCAGACTTTTGGCTAGGCTATTTGAGAGGATTATAACAAGGAGGAAAATGTGAGAGAGAGCACTTCACACGGGAGCAAATGTGCTGTGTAACATGACTTTGTCAGGAGCCCATTGCCAGGAGACACCTGTGGTGTTTGCACAGCTCTGCTGTCATTGTCCCCCTCAGCAGCCAGAAGGCTGATTTCCTGGTGATTTTTCACCTCATATTCTTTGCATCTGCCTTCCAAGGGATAGTTTAAATCCTGAATTAAAAAAATACCTCAGCCAGAGTGCTGATTTATTAACATATATTTAAAAGCACAATCACAGAGAGAACTGGATACTGTAGGTCCTGGACTGGCATGTGCTGTCTCTGTAGACTTACAGCCAGCATGTGCCAATAAACAGGAGCTACATTATCATCAGAGGACAGCTTGCGTGCATGGATTGAATCTAGAATATACTTTTCTGTTTCGTGACCCTATGCTTCTTATTCTAGGCTGAGCAGTGCTGAGCAGCATGAAGACTGACCTCCGATTCTCTGTCTTTCCCTCCATCTCTTCCCCATCAAGTTCCACCAGCTCTGCTCTCAAGAGCATCTTTCAGTTTCCCCAGGGCAGAAAGAAACCCTCGTCTTCCTCCTCACCTGTAGCATTTTATGAACAGTTAGTATTTTACATTCTGTGCTGTGATAACTTAATTTTTTCAACAGTGGTTTCTGTGAAATCAGAAAATTGAGTGAAGAGACACATTGAAGGCATAAGTGGCCAGTATTCAGTATATAACGGACTGGTTATTGCAAGTAATTTTATATGTGCCTGCTCTTGCTTTTGCTTTGGTGTTTAAGACATGGAAGATACTCCACAAGGTATAACCTTGTACCAGTGGCCATGAGATAAGATGGGCATTTCTGCATGTTTCAGAAGAAAGTTTGCTCAGAGGTCAAAGCATCTCTCAAGCTTCTTTTCCTTTTTTTTTTTTTTTTTGAAAATTTAAAAAATTTGTCTTGAAGTTTCTTCAATGTTTAAATATTTGTAAAGTATTTTCAGTCATTGTAACATTTCCTTACACTTGGTGTATTTGTGGAAAGTATTGAGAGCATCTAAAGTCAGGCATGTGCACAAACAAGCACTCATTAAAAACAGTTTTCATATCAATTATCATCAGCACCAAGGCACTGCATTGTGGCAGAAAAAATTTTCAGCAGAACCATTGCCTTGAGCAGACCTTGGGTGCTGGCTATACACCCACTCCTACAACACAAAGAAGAAACCCGACTCACAGGCGCTTTAACACACCCAGGATCAGAGGTGCTCTGAAACTCCAAGGATCACAGGATCACAGAGGAGATCGGACACAACCAGGATCTCAGGATCACAGGATTCTAGAATCATAGGATCATAGAGACAACTGGACTCCGAGGAGTTCTGATACAACCAGGATCACAAGAGGGACAGGCTACAGTCAGAGACATTAAGGGCAGGTAGCAGTAGAGAATAGCAGATGGTGAGAGGCAAGTGCAAGAGCATAAGCAACAGAAACCAAAACTACTTGGCATTATCAGAATCAAGTTTTCCCACTACAGCAAGTCCTGGATACCCCATCATACTGGACAAGCAAGATTTGGATTTAAAATCACATCATATTTTGATGATAGAGGACTTTAAGAGAGACATAAATAACTCCCTTAAAGAAGTACAGGAGAAGACAAGTAAACAGGTAGAAGGCCATAAAGAGGAAACACACACACACACACACAAAAACGTATAGGAAGATACAACCAAACAGGTGAAGGAATTGAAGAAAACCATCCAGGATCTAAAAGTAGAAAGAAAAACAATAAAGAAAGCAAAAAAGAGACAACCCTGAAGATAGAAAACCCAGAAAAGAGACCAGGAATCATAGATGCAAGCATCACCAACAGAATATAAGAGATAGAAAAGAGAATCTCAGGAGCAGAAGATACCATAGAAAACATTGACACAATGGTCAAAGAAAATACAAAAAATCTCCTAACCCAAAACATCCAGGAAATCCAGGACAAGATGACAAGACCAAATGTAAGGATAATGAGTATAGAAGAGAGTGAAGATTCCCAACTTAAAGGGCCAGTAAATATCTTCAACAAAATTATAGAAGCAAAGTTCCCTAACCTAACAAAAGAGGTGCCCATAAACATTCAAGAAGCCTACAGAACTAATAAATTGGACCAGAAAAGAAATTTCTCTCATCACATAATAATCAAAACAGCAAATGAACAAAACAAAGAAAGAATATTAAAAGCAGTAAGGGATAAAGGTCCAATAACATAAAGAGGCAGACCTAGCAGAATTACACCAGACTTTTCACCAGAGACTATGAAAGCCAGAGACTATGAAAGCCAGAAAAAGAACACAAATATACCCAGCAAAACAGTCAATTAACATAAATGGAGAAACCAAGATATTCCATGACAAAAACAAATTTACACAATATCTTCACACACATCCAGCCCTACAAAAGATAATAGATGGAAAAATCTAAGTAATCTTCTTTCAATAAACACAGAAGAAAATAGCCACACAAACATAATTCCACCTCTAACAATAAAAATAACAGAAAGCAACAATCACTTTTCTTTAATATCTCTTAACATCAACGGACTCAATTCCCCAATAAAAAGAAATAGACTGACTGGACAGGTAAACAGGTCCCAACATTTTGCTGCATACAGGAAACACACTTCAGTGACAAAGATAGTCACTACCTCAGAGTAAAAGGCTGGAGAAAAAAATTTCCAAGCAAATGGTCCCAAGAAACAAGCTGGTGTAGCCATTCTAACAGTGAATAAAATCGACTTTCAACCAAAAATTATCAAAAAAGGCAAGGAGTGACACTTTATACTCATCAAAGGAAAAATCTACCAAGATGAGCTTTCAGTTCTGAACATCTATGCTCCAAATGCAAATGCACCAACATTCATAAAACAAACTTTACTAAAGCTCAAATCACACATAGCACCTCACACAATAATATTGGGAGACTTCAACACCCCACTCACATCAATGGACAGATCATGGAAACAGAAACTAAAGAGAGCTACAGTGAACCAAATAGATTTAACAGGTATCTATAGAACATTTCAACCTAAAACAAAAGAGTACCTTCCTCTCAGTACCTCATGGTATTTTCTTCAAGATTTTCCCCAGACTTTGTTGAAGTTTTTTTGTTTTTGTTTTTTTTTGTTTGTTTGTTTTTTGTTTTTGTTTTTTTTAAAGTGGTTCTTTGAGCAATGTGCTTTGAGCACCTCCCTCCTCCAACCAGACCCAAATCCTCTCCCTTCCTAGCTAACTTCATGTTCTTTTTTCTCCCCTAGCAAGTCTGGCTTTGCTGTTTGCATATTCTTAATCATGTGACCTTCCACCGGAGCATGGAGGACACACCAGGGGCAACACTTTCAAGAAAACTGACTCTTCCTCTCCCAGCAACTATCAGTTGCTAATAGCTGCTCATCAACTTGTGGGATCTCATGTCTCTAACATCCACCTCTGGTGGGATTTAGTCTGACAAAAGCTTGCACAGGTCATGTGGATGCTATTCCAGGCACTGTCAGTTCATAGGCACAGATGACACTGTTTCCCTGGAGTTGCTCACCACCTCTGGCTCATACACTCTTTTTGCCCCATCTACCACAATGACCCCTGGGCTTTGGAAGGAGCAGGTGTGATATATATGCCCCTACTTAGGGCTGAGCATTCCACAGTGTCTTATTCTCAACACCTTGGCCAGTGGTGGCTGCCCAGACCAATTTGCAATTAAATGTACCTTTCACCCACCTGTTTGTCTTTGAGATTCTCTCCTGTCTGCTCCCTTTTCTCTACAGCAAGCATCTGCGCTCTGCATAAGGCCCTCTCTTCCTTCTTTAATTTACTTCCTTTAGCCACACATTGCTCTCTAAAACCTGGTGCTCTCTTTTTGAAGAGCCTTGCTCAGCCCCATCTGCCTGGGGAAAATTCTATACTTCGAAATCCTCCTTCTTATGAGCACCAATTTCTTTCTCACAGATCTCCCTAGCAATTTCCACATTAATACCTCACTCTTTTGGAAATTGTGTATAAAAATAAAAAACAACTTTCCAGATACATGCTTGTTTGCATGAACTCCTAGCAGTATCATTTTTGAAAGCTATTTCTTATGCTCTCCCCTTATAAACACACACACACACACACACACACACACAATTGTGTTAACTCTGTATTTGCTAAAGGTTTCTCATTCTTAAGAAGATATTTTAAAAACTCTTTTAAGGAACATCTTTCATATCTTGCAGTTCAGAATCTCCCATGACTGAGTTCCGAAGATGCTGTACCAGTCATTGTAGCCTTTGGGAAGACACAGTGCTTCACAGAGGAGTCATTAGCTCCTCGGCCTACAGACTCAATCTGAAGAACCTTTTCGTATCTCATAATTATATACATTCTGCAGCTTGCAGATGAACATGCTGATTTGACAGTGAGATAAGGAGGTTTATCAGCATCTGCACACATGCAGCATTAACACTAAAAGACACAACTTCATTAAAGCTCCCTGTGCTAATGAGAGCAAGGAGGTCATAGGTGTAGAAAAGGACATGACTAGATGTGGGCGTCAAGCTCATCTTTGAGAAGATGAGCTCATTCCACCGGACAGGTCCTGCTGTGTGTAAACAGCAGTGCCAAGAGAGTGCAGTTAACTGAACTAATATGTAGGCTGAGGACAGAGGCTGGGCCATAGAGAAACAATGTGAGTGCAAGTTACTGGAAGGCTACGAATGCTGCACAGAGTGGGGACGAGGGCTCCAGGAGACCCACGAGATGTTGCTGACTGTCACGAAAGGAGACTGTGTTTCCAGGGCGGTGGAGAAAGAGTTCTTTCACCAGTGACTCTTTGCCTTTAGAGGTCAGTGTTTTCTAGGATGAAAAAACAATACAAAATATCAATCTGTCCAAGATCCCCCAGGGAAACAACAAGGGTTGCCATAGTTACCATTATCCTTTCATAAAACATCCAAACCAGCAAACGGTATAAAGTGTTTGTGTAGTTGCCCAGAACAGGTAGGCAGGGAGGGCTGGGTGGGAGACAAGAGTCCTGAGCCGGTGTTAGGGGTTGCAGTCATGAAGGTCCCAGACCAAAGGAAGCAGAACTCAGGTTCTAGAAGCCATGGAAAAAGAAAGCTTGGTCTGGAAGAATAAGTACCACAAAAAAAATCAGACTAGGTCTGGTCAGGGTTCTCTCCATGTGCTTGGTATAAGGAAATGCTTAGCACCCAGATTCGGCAAGCCCCGAATGTCTACATACCAATCTCAAACCTTTATGGCACTTCCAGACAAACGGAAGGATACCAGATAATTTTGTAAAGTGAAGTATGTGTTGATTTCTCTACTAGTCTTGGGCACTGAATGCTGAGATCTCACCCATGCTCAGGCCTGTCGTGGATTAGAGCTCCGTGAGAGATGGCATAGAACAGTCCTCTTCCAGATGGCAGGTATTCACCCACAGAAAAGTTTAAGACCTAGGGATGGTAGCCATGTGTGGCATCTTAGCACCTCAGGAGATGGAGGCAGGAGGATGGCCAGCTTCAGACCAGCAGGGACTGCACATTGAGATTTTTGTCTCTTAAAAAAATTGGAAAATGTGCACTACCATATACAGAGGTGATTGTAGAAATAATTCTGAAATTTTGCTGCAGGCTATATTTATACATTTCCTTCTGTTAGTCATGTTTCATGAAACATAACTACCTCTTTTGGATTTTTTCTTTTGCCAGATGTACGGGTAGAGCTAAAACTATCTTTTAAGGAAGCTTGCTTTGGGAGCAGTGAGACAGTGCAGTAGTAAAAGCCCTTGCTATCTGAGTAAGAGAACTGAAGTTCGGATCCTGAGAACCCACATACATGCTGAATGTGTAGCCTGTCTGTAATTACAGTCTTTGAAATTTCAACACTGTGGATTCCCAGAGCAAGCTGGCTACTGGGACTAGCCATATCTGTGAGCTCTGGGTTTGATTGGGTGACCCTACATCAAAGCACAAGATGGAAAAGAGATTGAAGAAAAGTCCCTGTGCCAACCCTGGTCTCCATATGCCACATCTACATACACCCACACACATGAGAATATGAACTCTCAAAAAGGGGAAAATATTTATTCTTGTAGGGCATGAGCATGAGACAGGACTGAATAAAAGATAAAATTTCATGTTGAAAATAATCATTTTTTTTAGTAATATAGGGGAATTGCTTTGCATTAAAACATGTTTGTTTGTTTGTTTGTTTTCAAAAAAACCTGATGTCTATAGATAAACTCTAAACTCCTTTAAATTGGTGGGCCAGTGAGATGGTCATGGACACAGAAGTTCTATTCTGGAACCCATAGAAAGAAGGTACGAGAAAACCAACCCCCAATATTGTCTACTGACTTCCCCCCCTGTGAACCATGGCATGTGCTCCCCACCCCCACAAATGAATAAAAGCATTTAAAAAATAAACTTAAATCTTTTCTACTTATACATCTGATAGAGGATTTATATCTAGAGAATACAAAGAACTAAAGAAACTAAATAGGAAGTGAAACAACCCAATCAATACATGTGTCAATGAAATCTGTATACTGTTATTAAAGGTGAAATGTACATGACCATTAAGTGTAATAAATGTGCAGCATCATCAGCCATCAGAAGAATGCAAACTAAAACTACATTGAGGGCTGACAGGTCATTACTTGCCTTGCAAGTAAGAGGAACTGAAGTCAGTACCCAGGAAAAAACTTGGATGTGTTGAACTTACTTGTAATCCGAGATGTTGCCTAAAAGAAGACATCATAGATAAGCAAAGCTTATCCTATGGTCCCTATATACACAAGAAAACACAGCAACACACACACTCACAGGCACAACCACAAGCACACACACCATATGCATATGATGTGTGCACATACCTCCCCCCAAACATGCCTATATTGAGATTCCATTTTATGACAGTCATAAAGTTTGTCTTTAAGAAAAATGAATAAATGTTGATGAGAATGTGGACAAAATGAAGCCCCATACAATGTTGGAAATCAATATGAAGACTTTAAAATTAAACACATACCTACTGTATAACCCAGCTCTCCAAGTCCTATGTATCTACCAAAGGATTCCAAGAGAACATGCCAGAGAGCCTTGCAGAGCGATCCTACTGCAGCACTAGTCACAGTTACGAAGTTGCAGAACTAGCCGAGCTGTCTGTTTGCAGAGGACTGCATAAGGAGATGGTGCTATAGATCACGATGGAAAATTTTTAGATATTAGAGAAGATTGGAGTTATGTCCTGTACACGAAAATGGACTTAACGAGAGTTATACTGAGTGAATTAAATCAGTCTTAGGAAGACAAATACTGCATATGTTCTGTCATTTGTGTGTTCCAAATTTTATATAAGTGAATAAATGATGGAGATACGAGAGAAAAAACAGACAAACAGGAGTGGGGAGAACTGAAAAGTGAAGACAGCAGGTTATAGTGGGAACATGCTCCACAGATATTAAACGTGTACATGGAAGTAACTATGGGCACAAGAAAATACAAAACTACTTTAAATGCATTTGTTCCTTCTTTTCTACCCTGTTTCAATCCAATACAACATTCAACACGGTTATTTTTCAGTCACTGGTTTGGTTAGTATAAATGTGAATGATACATATTTAACAGAATGTTTAAATATTCCTTAAAACATTCTCTATGTATCACTTTGTTCCTGGTCAATACTCTTACACATATCTATGTCTGTCTACCCCAGGAGTCATAGCTGATAGAATTCGGAATTTATTGGCATGTTGGTCAATAAGTTACTGAAGTTAACCTTCATTTAATGAATCATCAGCAAGGCAGATACGCAGATGACAAGTGTTCAATTTTCAGAAATCTCTTTCCCAATCTGTCTCTCTTCCTTCTGTCTCACTAATTATTGATTTAATGTGTGAGCCCCTCCTCCTAACCCTTTAGCCAGCACCCTTGAGAGTTCAGTCCTTTAGAGATGTTCTCATTAGAGTCAATAATTCACCATGGCATATTATATAGTGCCCTGAATATCTATAAAGCTGTTCTTTCATGTTGCACATCCTGGGGTGCTCAAATAATTAATTTCGCTAGCTTTACAGAACAATGCACTCTATTGTGAATGGTAAAATGTACTATGCACAGAGGCAAATATGCAGACATGGCTGGGAGGACAGGCTCTGTAGGGGAGCTTCCCTGGAGGATTTAATGTTGGAGTCAGGTAGTCAGGTCTTGTCTTTCTATAGAGCTGTAAAGTGTACTTGTGATGTGGAAACAATCAATGACCAATTGATTGAAATACTTTCTTTGGGTTTTTTCTTCTTTCTTCTGGTTAAGGGTAAAGATTTCTTTAAAACAGTTTAGTTGGTGGCATTAAAAACCTCTCTTTGACATAAAGCATTCCAAAGATACAGTACTGAAATGCAGGAAACCATACCATCTGCTCCTTACATCAATTCTGGGCTGTCAGGTTTTAAGTATGTATTTGTATGAAAGTAAAAGACTACTAATTAGTTTATATAAAAGAAGCCATGTGCTAATGATCAGTTTGGCTAATGAAAATGAGAAAAAAGAAAGAAATAGGGGTACATTAACATTTTAGTAATCGCGAAATAACAATCCAGACTCAAAGTTAGATTCCATCACATGAGTAAGAATTAAAATAAAAAACATGAGAACTTTTAAACAAATTAAGAACCTTTAAATTTGTATTCCATGATGAAGAGTATATGGTCCAAATTTAAGCCCACCTTCTATAGGAAACTGAGTAAGAGGCCTTGCACCAACCCTACCTTGGTTTCCAGTCCTGTCAAGTGGATGTTCTCTCCTTCCGGTTGGAATGCTCTGTATTTCTTTCCATGATTATGGTTTAGGTTTCAGTTAAAGACTCACTCGTCAATTGGAGCAGAAGAAAAAAGGGGGAAAAGAAGGACAGAAGGAAGAAAAGGAGAGATGGTGGGAAGGAAAGGGGAGGGGAGAATCGAGCTGAAGACACAGTAGCTATAGATTCTACTGAATTAGCCCACATATACTCAGGAAGAAAAATGGCGTCATGCCAGAGATAAAAATTCTCTCGGAAGTACCAAAGGATCTCTGCCTTGTTATATGGAGATCTGTCTTCCTGGGGACTTGACCATCCTTGGAGGCACCTGGGAAATTTGAGACTTTACTTCCTTTTCTAGAGAACTGTCACCTCAATCAGATTGAGCATGTATCCCCCCTCCCCCCATGCTCATTAGGGAATAATGACTTGTTTAAGTAATGATATAATCACATTATATTATAGGATAATCATGAGAGATTATAAACATTTTTGCACATCCAAGCTGTACCTGTATTATATTTGTCCTCCAGTTATCCACTGTTTCCTTCTGTGGTTAATATAAACATTGTATTTTGTAAACTGAACCAGTCCCATATTTAACATCGAATCATAGGCAAAGAAACACATTTTCTCTTGCACATTATACTGTTCTTGTCACTGAAAGTCCTTTGTCCCCAGACATCTATTTCTGAGTGCTATTCCTAAGAACCCAATTGGTACAATTTTTAGACTTAATAAAACTCTGTTCCCACTGGCTTCCATTGCTATTCTGTGCAAAATTCCCCACTGAGTATTTGATGAATATACTCCTTGGGGGCCCCAATTTTTTTGTGAGTGTGCTGGGTATCCACATGCCTTGTCAGAGGGAGGAAGATGATTTCCTCTGATAACACTCCCCTGGCACCTGAGTAGCTTACCTGAGTCCTTTATTTGGCGGTTCTGCTATGCTGGCACCGGGCCAGAGCACGGGGGAAGAAAGGCTTGTGAGAACACTTTATTCCCTCTTGGGAAAAGTGAACAAGACTCAATGTCAGGAAGGGAAATTTTTCATATAGATAAAGGAGAGGAACATCTGCCCACCCTTCTTAATGGTTAAAACACATTTAACGTTCTTCCTGTGCGCTGTTTTCTTGGGAGCTTGAATTATTCCAGAAAACTCTGATTTCTTGAAACAAGACTGGGTCCAGCTTTTTAAAAAATGAAAATGGATTATTTTCCATTTCTCTGAAGATGAACAGGGTAAGGGGGGAATAAAAAAGAAGGGGGTGCATCCAATGGGATGCAGATTGGAGCATGTGAGGGTAGTTTCTGAAAAAAAAAAAAAAGGCCCAAACTGCAGATGAGGAACAGAAGGAGGAATGGCGATTATTAAATTGGTCAGATAAGGTAACTTTATCAAAAGATGCACAACTGTTGTATTGAACCTCAATGCTAAACCATCACATAGACCATACATCCTGATTTGGAAGGTGATGGGTGGTGGTGAAAGTTGGTCCAATCCTTGTTGACCTTGGTCACACCTGTCTTTGTTCAATTCTAACACCCCTGGAGAGAGTGGGATTGCTCTCTCTTACATTTGAAAAACAACCTCTCCTCAGAGTTCTGGGACTGTGCTCAATACCATTTCAGATACTCAATAAATATTTCTGAATTGCCAAAGAGAGGCATTTATTGATTCTAATGCAATAGTTTATATAGACCCTAGGAAAATCTCTTGTCATTATATTATAGAAAACATCTCTCTTTCCTTATGTTCTCTGTAATAAAGACAATTTTTCGATAATCAACGCATACAAAATTGTATTCGTCCCCAGTCTGTAGTTAACCTGTTAGTGAAGGATGAGTAACGTTTCATGCCGTAGGGTGTCAGAGAGCCTGTGGTAGCCATTCATCACATTTCTATTCCTTAACACCTCAAGTAATATAAATGGATTACTCTTCAACTTTGTTACTGTCTTATTTCACTTGACACAATGTTTTCATGGTTCATCCATGTTGTAGCGTGTTTCAGGACCTCCCTTCTATTTAAGGCTGAATAATACTTCACTGTTCATATTTGAATATATACAGTGCTTGCCTTCACCCAAGAGTGTGAATTTTGAAGAACACATAGATTTGGTTTACAGCATCCTGCAAGAGATTTTCATGTCGCCATCTCTAGAAATTATGAATAACGTATTGTATATTTTATGTCATATAGCAAAAAATAATATAGACTTTACAGGCAGGATTAACTTAAGGATCTTGAGGTGTAGGGATTGTCCTGAACAGGTCTTATTTTGTTTTTTCCAAATAGGTCTTCAATGCAAATATTTGGATTTCCGACCTCCAACTGGCTATCCACCTCTCATTTTCCTTTCTTAGAATGTTTATTCTGTGCATTTTATCTATTATCTTTTGAAAGTCATTCTGCTTTTCTCGTCTCTTTCCTTTCCTCCACCCTGCTCCTCTTTTTCTTTCCAATTTTCCCTTTTTGTTTCCCTTTCTTTTCCATGGCTTCCTCCCTCCCTCCCCTCTTCCTTCTCTCCCTTTTTTTCCCTTTGCTGTGCTTAGCATACATAGGCTAGGCTGGTGATCCACCACTGAGCTATAGTCTCAGCCTCCTTTTGTTCTTGCTTTTTGTTATTTTATTAATTCAAATAATAAAACAAGGTGAATACTTTAAAATGCAAAACAGATTTCAATGTTTGTGTTTACATAGTTATAGATACTTCTACAGTATTGTGAGCCAAAAATTCATTATATTATAATAATTCTAATTTCCTGGACATTCCAATGAAAATTTGATATCTCTCTCTCTCTCTCTCTCTCTCTCTCTCTCTCTCTCTCTCTCTCTCTGTCTCTCTCTCTGTGTGTGTGTGTGTGTGTGTGTGTGTGCCCATGTGCAAGATAAATTTCATTAGTAACTAGATTGAATGTCTTACTTCAAATAGAACCACTATGTGTTGATAATCTTAGGTAATATAACCAGTATTTTAAAAATTTGTATATACATATTATCAATTCTCTCGGCATTCCTTTCAGGCCCTGCCCAACAGTTCTCTGGCAATAGCCAGGTAGGCTTGACTTGCTATAAAAAGGGCTGTTTGGCTGTTCCTGCTTGGCCTTCTCTCTCTCCCCCACCCCCATCCCCGCCTCCTCCACCTGCCCTTCTGTCTCTACTCCCTTCTCAACTTCCATTCCCGTGCTCTAAATAAACTCAATTCTATACTATACCCGTGACATGGCTGGTCTCAGCATTGGCACTCCTCTCACCTCACCCTACCTGGCTCTACAAACCATATCCTGGTCTCTTTTATAAAACACAACAAATTCCATCTAGTTTAATTAACACCAATTTCTTTTTTCAAAAGGACTATTTAGAGAGCAGTCCCACTTCTAGAGAATTTGTATTTCTGACATATTAAACATTATTAGGTTCAAAGTTACTGTATTTTTTTTCTTGAAGAGAGGTTTGTGAAGAAGTGGGGAGCTGCATAAAATCCTTTGCTCTTGAATGTCTGGATGGAAACATTTCTAGATTATTTTCAGAATGTGCGCACCATGATTAACCAAAGCAAGGGGCTTGCGGAGTGTAATGAGGGTTTTCCGTGGGAATGGAACCCTCAGAGTTTCAGGAACCATTAGATACTTTCCCAAATGGACATAATTCTCAAGGAGATAATTGTGAACATAGAGTTTACTCAGGAGGGCAGAAGGGAAGTAGGGATGAATCAATGCTTCTCTGCAAAACTGTAACAGCTGCATATATGTGTCACTATGGGGAGGTTCTAATTTCAACTGCATGAAGACTCTTAGCTAGATGGACCCTTTGTTTCATCCCAGTGACACCTCACTGTCTATCTGTTTCTCTTTGATTCTGTCTCTGTCTCTGTCTCTTTCTCTGGTTTGTTTGTTTGTACAGGCAGGCCTTAGCTGTGTGTATGGCTTTAAGAATCTGCTCATATAGTATGCATTGCTTTTCTTCCCTTTTCAAAGTAAAAAGCTCTAGGGAGAATCCTTTCCGCCCCAATCTTTGAACTTTGGTCCAAATCATCCCCTGGAATAGTATCTGGGTTTCAATATGCTATCTTGCATATCTCGCAGCTTCAAAAAGATATTATAAACAATTTTGACTGCAATAATAAAGTTGAAAGTGTACAATAAATAATTTAGTTAATTTATGAGAGAGTTCAGAAGAGATACAGTAGACATTTTTCTTTAATAAAGCAAGGTTGTAGCAGAGGGCTGACATCCACATAGCTCCCTATTTGGAATACTGTTAATTAAGTCTAGTTAGCCTTCAAATGAGCTAAGGAAGCTCAGCTAGTCTTTTTAGAGCACAGAGCTATAAAATTCCCTGAAGCTATTGGGGTGATAGCTTCCCAAAACATGTATGTTTCCCTCTCTTTTGGAAATTTGAATAAAACTATCATTTAAGGCTGATTTTGGAAGGGTAGAGGCCAGTCACTTAAAATGACGATGAGTATGTTTTGTTTTGTTTTGTGAACTATATGTTCACATATAGTTCAGGTTGGCCTTGAACTTGATCAGGAGCTAAGGATAACCTTGAACTTCTCTGATTCTTCTGTTGCAGACTCTTGAGTGCCAAGTTTGTAGGAGTATGCTATGTTGGGATTAACCTCCCAGCTTCATATGTGTTCAGCAAGCACCCTACTAACTCAATTACATTTCTAGCCTAAAATCCATCATTTTTGAAGCTTAAAATGTCTTGAGTAACTTTAGGTGTTAGTAAATTAGCTCTTAATCAGTTAGTAAACACACATCTGTTAGAAAGTTACTCAGAAATAATGTATTTACCTTTCATAAGGGACATTGTCCAATGAGGGACACGGGCATTTATATGGATATTTTAAAAAATGTATGGTGCCCACTGATCAACTCACCAAGTTCTAAACCCCAAGTTACACAGATGATCCTGGCTAACTTCAGTGAGTCTCTTCAGAAAACAAATAAAATGGAAAAAATAAAAACTAAAAACTCTTGAACGTGGTAAGGGGACTTATAGGGAAATGGGGCATTATTAGGGGAGGGAGGGAAATTAGAGTGGAGTGATGATAATCACAATGAATATTATATCTGTATGAAATTGTCAAGAAACTAACTCAATAAAACTTAAGGAATATGCACTTGCAATTCACTGGCTCACTTATTTCCTTGCTCATTCAATATTGTAGACATTACAAGTAAAACAAAATCCAGGCCTGATTATTCTCCTTATGAGCTTAAAATTAATGTGTGCCCTCTGCCCCTGCATGTTTGTACATGTGTGTGACTGTGTGTGACTGTGTGTGCACACTTCCATGTGTGCTTGCTTGTGTGTGTGTGTGTGTGTGTGTGTGTGTGTGTGTGTGTACTCAGTGGTGTCTTTGTTGAAGTAGAGTGAAGTGGCTTGGTAGAGTGGACTAAAGACAGATTTCAGTGGGCTTTGAGGGAGAGACATTTAGTGCCACTTTGAGTGGGGTTAAGTCAGAGAATGACTTTATCTAATCCGTAATTTACAGAACAAATCAAATCCAACTTGAAGGAATTTTCAGTAAACTAACGCTGAGTGGGGGTAATGACAGTAAGATAACCTGGAGCAGAAGAATGTAAAATTGGCAGATTGCTGATGGCTGACCATGTGTAGCAGGTCAGGCTTGAATTGGGGTTTCTAGGTTTAGAGGTTGGAAGGATAACGCATATCTGTGATGTGTGTACGAGGGGTGCAGAGAATGGTGGGGTCAGCATCTCTGTGACTGGTACAGTGGAAAGATCACACTTTACAAGAAAGGACCTAAAAACAGTTGGTCACTAAATCTCTAATTTCTGCAAAGTGTCCTAAACATTACTCACACAACACTGTGGATAAGAACTCCAAATCTCATTTGTAGATTAAACAGTAGCTTCATGCCTTTGTGTAGAAGGTAACTATACATGTATATATGAAGTGATGTGATATAGATGTCCATGTTGTTGGTATTCTGTCTAAGCTCCACCCCCACAGCTACCTGGGACCAGTCAGGTATGCTCCACCTCACAGTTGCCTAGCAACAGCCAGCTGTGCCTAACTATATAAGGAACTGCTTGCCCCCTCCTCTCCGTCTTACCCCCTCTTGCTCTTTGTTCTTCTCTGTTCTTGTCCCCTTCCCCCTTCCCTCCACGTGCCCATAGCCAGACTCCTTTCCTCTCCTCTACTCTTCTTCTCTCATTAAACCTCTCCACATGGAACCATGTCTTGATATGTTCTGTCTGGGCACAGGAGAAGATTCAAACCCTAACACATGTGATATAGAAGTCTATAAGAATGCTCATGTGAATGTCAAGCAACCAGAGCTTCCAGGGACTAAGCCACTACCTAAAGACTATACATGGACTGACCCTGGACTCTGACCCCATAGGTAGCAATGAATATCCTAGTAAGAGCACCAGTGGAAGGGGAAGCCCTGGGTCCTGCTAAGACTGAACCCCCAGTGAACTAGACTATGGGGGGAGGGCGGCAATGGGGGGAGGGTTGGGAGGGGAACACCCATAAGGAAGGGGAGGGGGGAGGGGGATGTTTGCCCGGAAACCGGGAAAGGGAATAACACTTGAAATGTATATAAGAAATACTCAAGTTAATAAAAAAAAAAAGAATGCTCATGTGAAAATACACACACACACACACACACACACACACACACACACACACACATGATCAAATAGTATTAATGCTAATTTATATGACGGTTAAAATAGTATGTTTTAGTTACCTTTTATTGCTGTGATAAAAAGCATAAGCAAAAGCTAAGGAACAAAGGATATATTTTAGAATATGATTCTAGAAGAGAGTCCATCATCATGGGGAAGGCGTGGCATGCAATGTGACAGGATAGAAAGCTTGTTCATCACATTTTCATCTACAAACAGGAAGCTGAGAGAGAAAACGTGAAGCAGAGTGAAGTCATAAACCTCACAACCCCCAGCCCCAGTGATGTCTTTCCTCCAGCAAGGCTCTACCTTCTAAGAGTCTGATAACCTCCCCACACAGTACCACCAACCAGGTTCTAAGTGTTCAAATACACGAGTGTAGGTTTCATGCAAATAATAAGAGACAGGGAAATACCAGAAAGGGTAGGAAGAGAAAAAAAGCAATTTCGAGGGGAATCTTATAAAAGGATGTTAGCTACCTACCATGCTGAGGTATCACATAGGGGAATTGCATGTAGCAAAAATGGAGTACTTGGTGTGGATGTGAGTACTTGGTGTGGAAGCCTGTAGGTTTCAGTCTCCTTCAAATGTGTTAAACCGAATCAGGAAGAGTAAATAATAGTAGAGGCCTGTTTGGGTTCTTCCAATTTGTACATATTCTTGAAAAATAGATATTTTACATTTCCACTTGAGATAAAATGCAATCATTTTTCAAATGCTCATCATTGGCTCCTTGAAAATTTCCATTATTTTAAGGAACCCAATACTCCTGGGGATAGAATCTGATCAGAGGACAACTATGCAGGAAAAAAAAGTCACCCAGAGTTGGCATTCCAGCTCTCTGGACAAGAAAATCTTATAAAATAAAATCAGAGCTCAGCGGCAACTTGGGTCAACACTGACCCAAGGCTACCAAACATGCAACAAGTTCCTGCATTCTACTCTTTGTCCCCTCATCATCCTGAGAACTGGAATGAAGTGTCCAGTCAGGCTCCATTATCCAGCTAAACACGTGCTCACCCACAGAGCTATTTTTCCCTTTCAATATGAGGATGCTGTTGTCAAGGGGAGAAGAGGAAAATGAACCCCAAAGAGCACTGAATCTCCACAAGATCTTTTTTTATAAAGCAAAGAGTTGGAATAAAGTAAAATGTTTCCAGTGCTCTGCAGATCTTCCTTAGGGTATAGGCTCCAGAAAGGGGCATTTGTGGGTACATCCATGTGTACATGTGCGTGTATGCCTGTGCATGTATATGTACTCAAGTATGAGGCTATGGGACTCAAGTATGTATATGTGTGTAGCTGTATGTGCATGTCTGTGTATATGCACGTACTCCAGTTTGGAACAATGGGAATGTAGAACAATTTCAGTACCAAAGAAGAACTCAGCATATATATCTTTGCCACTCATTCTATTCTGTGAATAGAGTAGGGAAAAGACCCTCACATATATGTACACACACACACACGCACACACACACACACACACACACACACACACACACAGACACAGACACAGACACAGTTGAACTGTGTAATCCTCTATTTACAGTGAACCCTTGCCTATGAGAAAACATTTCTTTCTTTTTCTATCCTCTTCAGGGGCTTACACTCAGGACTTCGTGCATGCCAGGGAATTCCTACTGAACACAGCCAGAGAAACTCTTGAATATGCCCAGTAGAATATGTATACAAAAATGTCCAAAGCAGCTTCCTTTGTAATAGTAAACCAAAAATGAAAATAAATCCAAATGTTCATGAAAAGCAGATTGAATAAGTTATATTATCTCGTTACAGAAGATACTGTACAACAAGTGATTAAAATATTTAATCACCACATGGATAAGTCTCAGAGGAGTAATGAAGATAATAAAAAGTCAATAGAACACACAGCAAGACTTCATTCATGTATAATTAAAAGTCAGACAAGCCCCAAATTGCACATATAAACTGAAATGTAAATGAATTGTTATTAGTATAGAGCTCAGGGCAGCAGTTATGTCTTGAAGGGATGCAGACAAATGTGCAAGGAATTGGTGTTCCATTTGCTTAAGGAACGCATGGTGTTTCTTAATGTTATTTCAAACATTTATACCTAATGTTCTTTTCAGTGCACAATATATTTTTAAAATCAATTTAAAAAAGCACACAGAGATCAAGTTATGTGTCATTATATTTCTTAATGTTTATGACTATTTTATAAGAACTCAGATTTTTAAAAAAATTAAATACAATGAAATCGTATTTTAAAAAGGCACACTCAGTGGGTTGGGCAAGATGTTTTAGTGAATAAAGGTGATTGCTGCCAAGTCTGACCGCCTAAGTTCCATCCCTGGGACACTCACGATAGAAGAAGTGAAATGAATCTCTATATCTGTAAACAGACAGACAGACAGACAGACAGACAGACAGACAGACACACACACACACACATACACATGCATGCGTGGTTATATGCATGGACATGAATTGGCAAACACATGCACACAAACACACACACACACGTTACAGATTTGGGGTAGTGCTTGTATTATGTTAATTGTGTTCCGAAAATTGCATGAGAATCCCACATGGTCCTGTAGCATGTAGTTTTTTTTTTAATTTTTTTATTATTTTTTTTTATTAACTTGAGTATTTCTTATATACATTTCGAATGTTATTCCCTTTCCCGGTTTCCGGGCAAACATCCCCCTCCCCCCTCCCCTTCCTTATGGGTGTCCCCCTCCCAACCCTCCCCCCATTGCCGCCCTCCCCCCATAGTCTAGTTCACTGGGGGTTCAGTCTTAGCAGGACCCAGGGCTTCCCCTTCCACTGGTGCTCTTACTAGGATATTCATTGCTACCTATGAGGTCAGAGTCCAGGGTCAGTCCATGTATAGTATTTAGGTAGTGGCTTAGTCCCTGGAAGCTCTGGTTGCTTGACATTGTTGTACTTTTGGGGTCTCGAGCCCCTTCAAGCTCTTCCAGTTCTTTCTCTGATTCCTTCAACGGGGGACCTATTCTCAGTTCAGTGGTTTGCTGCTGGCATTCGCCTCTGTATTTGCTGTATTCTGGCTGTGTCTCTCAGGAGCGATCTACATCCGGCTCCTGTCGGTCTGCACTTCTTTGCTTCATCCATCTTGTCCAATTGGGTGGCTGTATATGTATGGGCCACCTGTGGGGCAGGCTCTGAATGGGTGTTCCTTCAGTCTCTGTTTTAATCTTTGCCTCTCCCTTCCCAGCCAAGGGTATTCTTTTTCCTCATTTAAAGAAGGAGTGAAGCATTCACATTTTGATCATCCGTCTTGAGTTTCGTTTGTTCTAGGGATCTAGGGTAATTCAAGCATTTGGGCTAATAGCCACTTATCAATGAGTGCATACCATGTATGTCTTTCTGTGATTGGGTTAGCTCACTCAGGATGATATTTTCCAGTTCCAACCATTTGCCTACGAATTTCATAAACTCGTTGTTTTTGATAGCTGAGTAATATTCCATTGTGTAGATGTACCACATTTTCTGTATCCATTCCTCTGTGGAAGGGCATCTGGGTTCTTTCCAGCTTCTGGCTATTATAAATAAGGCTGCGATGAACATAGTGGAGCACGTGTCTCTTTTATATGTTGAGGCATCTTTTGGGTATATGCCCAAGAGAGGTATAGCTGGATCCTCAGGCAGTTCAATGTCCAATTTTCTGAGGAACCTCCAGACTGATTTCCAGAATGGTTTTACCAGTCTGCAATCCCACCAACAATGGAGGAGTGTTCCTCTTTCTCCACAACCTTGCCAGCATCTGCTGTCACCTGAGTTTTTGATCTTAGCCATTCTCACTGGTGTGCGGTGAAATCTCAGGGTTGTTTTGATTTGCATTTCCCTTATGACTAAAGATGTTGAACATTTCTTTAGGTGTTTCTCAGCCATTCGGCATTCCTCAGCTGTGAATTCTTTGTTTAGCTCTGAACCCCATTTTTTAACAGGGTTATTTGTTTCCCTGCGGTCTAAGTTCTTGAGTTCTTTGTATATTTTGGATATAAGGCCTCTATCTGTTGTAGGATTGGTAAAGATCTTTTCCCAATCTGTTGGTTGCCGTTTTGTCCTAACCACAGTGTCCTTGGCCTTACAGGAGCTTTGCAGTTTTATGAGATCCCATTTGTCGATTCTTGATCTTAGAGCGTAAGCCATTGGTGTTTTGTTCAGGAAATTTTTTCCAGTGCCCATGTGTTCCAGATGCTTCCCTAGTTTTTCTTCTATTAGTTTGAGTGTGTCTGGTTTGATGTGGAGGTCCTTGATCCACTTGGACTTAAGCTTTGTACAGGGTGATAAGCATGGATCGATCTGCATTCTTCTACATGTTGCCCTCCAGTTGAACCAGCACCATTTGCTGAAAATGCTATCTTTTTTCCATTGGATGGTTTTGGCTCCTTTGTCAAAAATCAAGTGACCATAGGTGTGTGGGTTCATTTCTGGGTCTTCAATTCTATTCCATTGGTCTATCTGTCTGTCTCTGTACCAATACCATGCAGTTTTTATCACTATTGCTCTGTAATACTGCTTGAGTTCAGGGATAGTGATTCCCCCAGAAGTCCTTTTATTGTTGAGGATAGCTTTAGCTATCCTGGGTTTTTTGTTATTCCAGATGAATTTGCAAATTGTTCTGTCTAACTCTTTGAAGAATTGGATTGGTATTTTGATGGGGATTGCATTGAATCTGTAGATTGCTTTTGGTAGAATGGCCATTTTTACTAAATTAATACTGCCAATCCATGAGCATGGGAGATCTTTCCATCTTCTGAGGTCTTCTTCAATTTCTTTCCTCAGTGTCTTGAAGTTCTTATTGTACAGATCTTTTACTTGCTTGGTTAAAGTCACACCGAGGTACTTTATATTATTTGGGTCTATTATGAAGGGTGTCGTTTCCCTAATTTCTTTCTCGGCTTGTTTCTCTTTTGTATAGAGGAAGGCAACTGATTTATTTGAGTTAATTTTATACCCAGCCACTTTGCTGAAGTTGTTTATCAGCTTTAGTAGTTCTCTGGTGGAACTTTTGGGATCACTTAAATATACTATCATGTCATCTGCAAATAGTGATATTTTGACCTCTTCCTTTCCGATCTGTATCCCCTTGATCTCCTTTTGTTGTCTGATTGCTCTGGCTAGAACTTCAAGAACTATATTGAATAAGTAGGGAGAGAGTGGGCAGCCTTGTCTAGTCCCTGATTTTAGTGGGATTGCTTCAAGTTTCTCTCCATTTAGTTTAATGTTAGCAACTGGTTTGCTGTATATGGCTTTTACTATGTTTAGGTATGGGCCTTGAATTCCTATTCTTTCCAGGACTTTTATCATGAAGGGGTGTTGAATTTTGTCAAATGCTTTCTCAGCATCTAATGAAATAATCATGTGGTTCTGTTCTTTCAGTTTGTTTATATAATGGATCACGTTGATGGTTTTCCGTATATTAAACCATCCCTGCATGCCTGGGATGAAGCCTACTTGATCATGGTGGATGATTGTTTTGATGCGCTCTTGAATTCGGTTTGCCAGAATTTTATTGAGTATTTTTGCATCGATATTCATAAGGGAAATTGGTCTGAAGTTCTCTTTCTTTGTTGTGTCTTTGTGTGCTTTAGGTATAAGAGTAATTGTGGCTTCATAGAAGGAATTCGGTAGTGCTCCATCTGTTTCAATTTTGTGGAATAGTTTGGATAATATTGGTATGAGGTCTTCTATGAAGGTTTGATAGAATTCTGCACTAAACCCGTCTGGACCTGGGCTCTTTTTGGTTGGGAGACCTTTAATGACTGCTTCTATTTCCTTAGGAGTTATGGGGTTGTTTAACTGGTTTATCTGTTCCTGATTTAACTTCGATACCTGGTATCTGTCTAGGAAATTGTCCATTTCCTGAAGATTTTCAAGTTTTGTTGAATATAGGTTTTTATAGTAAGATCTGATGATTTTTTGAATTTCCTCTGAATCTGTAGTTATGTCTCCCTTTTCATTTCTGATTTTGTTAATTTGGACGCACTCTCTGTGTCCTCTCGTTATTCTGGCTAAGGGTTTATCTATCATGTTGATTTTCTCAAAGAACCAACTTTTGGTTCTGTTGATTCTTTCTATGGTCCTTTTTGTTTCTACTTGGTTGATTTCAGCTCTGAGTTTGATTATTTCCTGCCTTCTACTCCTCCTGGGTGTATTTGCTTCTTTTTGTTCTAGAGCTTTTAGGTGTGCTGTCAAGCTGCTGACATATGCTCTTTCCTGTTTCTTTCTGCAGGCACTCAGCGCTATGAGTTTTCCTCTTAGCACAGCTTTCATTGTGTCCCATAAGTTTGGGTATGTTGTATCTTCATTTTCATTAAATTCTAAAAAGTTTTTAATTTCTTTCTTTATTTCTTCCTTGACCAGGTTATCATTGAGTAGAGCATTGTTCAATTTCCACGTATATATGGGCATTCTTCCCTTATTGTTATTGAAGACCAGTTTTAGGCCGTGGTGGTCCGATAGCACGCATGGGATTATTTCTATCTTTCTGTACCTGTTGAGGCCCGTTTTTTGACCAATTATATGGTCAATTTTGGAGAAAGTACCATGAGGAGCTGAGAAGAAGGTATATCCTTTTGCTTTAGGATAGAATGTTCTATAAATATCCGTTAAGTCCATTTGGCTCATGACTTCTCTTAGTCTGTCGACATCACTGTTTAATTTCTGTTTCCATGATCTGTCCATTGATGAGAGTGGGGTGTTGAAATCTCCCACTATTATTGTGTGAGGTGCAATGTGTGCTTTGAGCTTTAGTAAGGTTTCTTTTACGTATGTAGGTGCCCTTGTATTTGGGGCATAGATATTTAGGATTGAGAGTTCATCTTGGTGGATTTTTCCTTTGATGAATATGAAGTGTCCTTCCTTATCTTTTTTGATGACTTTTAGTTGGAAATTGATTTTATTTGATATTAGAATGGCTACTCCAGCTTGCTTCTTCTGACCATTTGCTTGGAAAGTTGTTTTCCAGCCTTTCACTCTGAGGTAGTGTCTGTCTTTGTCTCTGAGGTGTGTTTCCTGTAGGCAGCAGAATGCAGGGTCCTCGTTGTGTATCCAGTTTGTTAATCTATGTCTTTTTATTGGGGAGTTGAGGCCATTGATATTGAGAGATATTAAGGAATAGTGATTATTGCTTCCCGTTATATTCATATTTGGATGTGAGGTTATGTTTGTGTGCTTTCATTCTCTTTGTTTTGTTGCCAAGACGATTAGTTTCTTGCTTCTTCTAGGGTATAGCTTGCCTCCTTATGTTGGGCTTTACCATTTATTATCCTTTGTAGTGCTGGATTTGTGGAAAGATATTGTGTAAATTTGGTTTTGTCATGGAATATCTTGGTTTCTCCATCAATGTTAATTGAGAGTTTTGCTGGATACAGTAACCTGGGCTGGCATTTGTGTTCTCTTAGGGTCTGTATAACATCAGTCCAGGATCTTCTGGCCTTCATAGTTTCTGGCGAGAAGTCTGGTGTGATTCTGATAGGTCTCCCTTTATATGTTACTTGACCTTTTTCCCTTACTGCTTTTAATATTCTTTCTTTATTTTGTGCGTTTGGTGTTTTGACAATTATGTGACGGGAGGTGTTTCTTTTCTGGTCCAATCTATTTGGAGTTCTGTAGGCTTCTTGTATGTCTATGGGTATCTCTTTTTTTAGGTTAGGGAAGTTTTCTTCTATGATTTTGTTGAAGATATTTACTGGTCCTTTGAGCTGGGAGTCTTCACTCTCTTCTATACCTATTATCCTTAGGTTTGATCTTCTCATTGAGTCCTGGATTTCCTGTATGTTTTGGACCAGTAGCTTTTTCCGCTTTACATTATCTTTGACAGTTGAGTCAGTGATTTCTATGGAATCTTCTGCTCCTGAGATTCTCTCTTCCATCTCTTGTATTCTGTTGGTGAAGCTTGTATCTACAGCTCCTTGTCTCTTCTTTTGGTTTTCTATATCCAGGGTTGTTTCCATGTGTTCTTTCTTGAGTGCTTCTATTTCCATTTTTAATTCCTTCAACTGTTTGATTGTGTTTTCCTGGAATTCTTTCAGGGATTTTTGTGTCTCCTCTCTATGGGCTTCTACTTGTTTATTTATGTTTTCCTGGAATTCTTTCAGGGATTTTTGCGTCTCCTCTCTATGGGCTTCTACTTGTTTATTTATGTTTTCCTGGAATTCTTTCAGGGATTTTTGCGTCTCCTCTCTATGGGCTTCTACTTGTTTATTTATGTTTTCCTGGAATTCTTTCAGGGATTTTTGCGATTCTTTCAGGCATTTTTGCGATTCCTTTCTGTAGGCTTCTACTTGTTCTCTAAGGGAGTTCTTCACGTCTTTCTTGAAGTCCTCCAGCATCATGATCAAAAATGATTTTGGAACTAGATCTTGCTTTTCTGGTGTGTTTGGATATTCCATGTTTGTTTTGATGGGAGAATTGGGCTCCGATGGTGCCATGTAGTCTTGGTTTCTGTTGCTTGGGTTCCTGCGCTTGCCTCTCGCCATCAGATTATCTCTAGTGTTACTTTGTTCTGCTATTTCTGACAGTGGCTAGACTGTCCTATAAGCCTGTGTGTCAGGAGTGCTGTAGACCTGTTTTCCTCTCTTTCAGTCAGTTATGGGGACAGAGTGTTCTGCTTTCCGGCGTGTGGTTTTTCCTCTCTACAGGTCTTCAGCTGTTCCTGTGGGCCTGTGTCTCGAGTTCACCAGGCAGCTTTCTTGCAGCAGAAAAGTTGGTCTTACCTGTGGTCCCAAGGCTCAAGTTCGCTCGTGGGGTGCTACCCACGGGCTCTCTGCAGAGACTGCAACCAGGAAGATCTGTGCAGCCGTTTCCGGGAGCTTCAGTGCACCAGGGTTCCAGATGGTCTTTGGCTTTTTCCTCTGGCGTCCGAGATGTGTGTGCAGAGAGCAGTCTCTTCTGGTTTCCCAGGCTTGTCTGCCTCTCTGAAGGTTCAGCTCTCCCTCCCACGGGATTTGGGTGCAGAGAACTGTTTATCCGGTCTGTTTCCTTCTGGTTCTGGTGGTGTCTCAGGCACAGGGGTCCTGCCGCTCCTGGGCCCTCCCCCACGGGAGCCCAGAGGCCTTATACAGTTTCCTCTTGGGCCAGGGATGTGGGCAGGGGTGAGCAGTGTTGGTGGTCTCTTCCGCTCTGCAGCCTCAGGAGTGCCCACCTGACCAGGCGGTTGGGTCTCTCTCTCACAGGGTCTCATGTAGTTTTTTTCTACGCTGCTTGTGAACCACCTGGTCTCACGCATACCCCTGCCCTGGAGCTATCTTGGATCCATGAATAGAAAACACACACACACACACACACACACACACACACACACACACACACAATTAATACACCATTTATTCTTAAACCGCCTTTGCTAACTCAATGACTGGGAACTCCTAAATCTTCCCCCGCTATACCAGGCCCAGTTGAGGAAGTGGCCAGAGGATGGTTGGCTTTATCTCCTCTGCTACTGCCTCCTCTTCTCCTCTCTCTTCTGCTCCCTATTCTCTTCCTCTCCCTCACCTGCAGGAACACGTAAGTCCTGCCTCTTTCTCTCTGCCCAGTCATTGGCCACTAGCATCTTTATCAATAGAGCAAAACCAATTGGGGCCAAGAACCTTCAGCATCAGTAAACTCAAATCAAAGCATCAGAACCATCCTCCTATATCTCACTTTTTCTGTCCAATTAAAAAAAAAGTACTCTTCTTTCAGACACAAATTGAGCAGAACTATAACAATCAGGTAAATTATGAAACATGATATATAATTAACATCCAGTCCACCATATTTGTCAATTAGATAAAGTACTCTACCATCACTCTTAACTTAAAGTTATAATTCTATCCCTGAATTATCTTTAGATTTTAGCCTATAATACCGTCTGAAAACCATCCTTTCTATTCTATATCATGTCTATCAATGCTAAACAACATAAGTTTGCTTAAGGGACTATAATTAGACTTCAATCCTGTTAGATATCTGAGAATGAATTAAAAATTACCTGAGTATATAGGATGCACCCACCATAGCTTTTTGAATTTAAATTGTAGAGACAGCTGACAGCCTAGATAACCTCCAATTTCTTAAACTTTGGAGCATCTGTCTTTAGCCTTCTGCCCAGAATCATCTGATAGACCTTTGTAAAGCAGGATTATGAAGGACCTATGTTGGCAGAACTATCAGTTGACTATTCTGTGTAGTGTGTCTATTTTGGGTGGTATTCTGTTTGCAGATGAAATAGGCAATTTCTGGAACCCTTTAAAATGTACCAGAGTCCTGGAACATGAGAGAATCTTAAGACTCCAAGAGAGAAACCTTAGATGAAATGCCCAATGGTAGGGAGAAGGAACTTGTACAAAAGTAGAAAGACAGGGCAGCAAGTATAGGGATGATGTTGCCATTCCACAGTCAAAAACTCTGACCCAGAATTGTTGCTGTCTAAAAGAACTATAGGTACAAAAATGGAGAAGAGAATGAGGGAAAGAAGTTTCAGAGACCAGCCCAAATCATCTCAAAGGGAAACTCCAAGGCCTGACACTATTACTGATTTTATGGTATGCTTACTGACAGGAGCCTAGCATGGCTGCCCTCAAAGAGGCCCACGAGCAGCTGACAGACAGAAGCAGATACTCGCACCCAACCAATGGTCTGAAGTCAGGGACTCCTATGGTTGAATTAGGGAAATGCTGGAAGAACCTGAGGAGGAGGGTGACCCCATAGGAAGACCAGCAGTCTCAACGAACCTGGACCCCCAAGATCTCTCAGACACCGAGCCAACAAACAGGCAGCATACACTAGTTGATGTGAGGCCCTCGGCAGATATAAAGCAGAGGACTGCCTGCCTGGTCCAGCCTGGATGGGAGAAGAGGCACCTAACCCTTCAAAGACTTGAGGCCCTAGGGAATGGGGAGTCCTAGAGGGGTGTAGGGGTGTAGGAGTAGGGACATCCTTTTGGAGATGGGGGAGGAGGAAAGGGATGAGAAACTGTCAGAGGGTAGAACAAGAGGGGGAAAGAGACTGACTATAAAAATGATTAAAGGCTTTAAAAAAGAAAGAAAGAAAGAAAGGAAGGAAGGAAGGAAGGAAGGAAGGAAAGAAAGAAAGGAAGGAAGGAAGGAAGGAAAGAAAGAAAGGAAGGAAGGAAGGAAGAAAGGAAGGAAGGAAGGAAAAAAGAAAGAGGCAGTTCCTGCCATGTGGCTGGCTACCTTCCCACAGTGAGCAACCTTACCTGGAGGTAAAGGTGCTCAATTCTCCTTTGAAGGATAATGGGTAAGCAGACACATCATTTTGACAAATGACTCTTATTAATGAAATGACATTAAATGTCACATTGTCTGGATTTCTGATGTTTTTGAAGACTATGTAAAGTATCTCGAACTGCTAAACTTTTGCTACTCTTAGCCATTTTTCATTTGAATAATATTGAAAACACTTTATTATAATTAAATCAGAATCTAATATATCCATAAGTTTAATGTCTTGCTCTTAACTTGTATTACTTGATCATCCTTAACAGTTTGTAACAGCAGCTATTAGAAGGACTGGGTCTAAGCCTTGTCTTCTTAACTGAGTTGTATAGGCACAATGCCTACCTAAGAGTAGCAATATTAATCTCAAATTTTGTATCACTTTAGAAATTTATACCAATGAGAAACTTAAATCTGTATCAATATAAATTTTGTACTAATGTAACAAATTGTAACTTCATTTTGTATTAAATATAAAGATGTCTATCAAGGCAAGATTATGGCTACATAATGCTGTGTTCAAGAATAAAATTCAGTGATCCATCCCATCTATTTTTCCCCTGTTTAAAATTATGACCATTTCCAAATTATCCCTTAACCTATCTATAATTTGTAAAATAACCAATACCAAACACCCAAACCCAGGAAATTGGGCTGACAACTCTTTATAGCTTCTTCCTGCTGAATAGGGGTGATAAGAAATTCTCTAAAGAGGTAGGGAGAGGTAGAAAAACTGGTTAGAGTTAAGAAAGCTAGCCTTTGCATCTGTTATCCAGTCTGCATGTTTGGAAGGTGCAGAGCTTGACTGAAGTTCTTACTGGGTCTGTCTGAAAGGTTGAAGAAGGTGAGCTGACCTGGAATCAGCATCCATCCCCAAAGCTGTTTTGGGTAGCAACTGGAAGCAGAGGTCCAAGCAGGTCAGTTCAGCATCTCTGAGGATGAACCTCACCAAAGCTTCACATTCTGTAATACATGAATCTCACAACCAAAATTTTAGTACGATTAAGATATCCGCATGGATTGTGCAGGGTGCACAGATCAGTTAAGGGTGAAATTTTGCTCCTTGTAGGAACAGGTAAAAGACAGCTGTCTTTTTTTATGAGTTAGTTTTATCAATAACCAATTGTAATAAATCTCTATTTGTGCCATTTGAGGGACGGCACTGTGAATATTTACTTGTCCTGTTTGACTTTCTCAAACTTTTCTGGATCTTCAGGGGTCTCCCCCTGTCCTATATGATCCACATGACTCTGAAGGGGTCCAAAGCCCGCTCTCCTTTCCTGTCAACCCAAGCACAGAGCCTCTCTCCTAAAATAACATGTAACCAGTAACCAGAAATCATTAAACATTTAGCTTGACCTCTGTCCCAGAGGAATTTTAATATAATCACTGAATTCATAATCACACTCACTTTGATAATTAAAACAATTCAAAGCAAATAAAGCAATCTAAACTAATATTAACAGATGAGACAGTGCTTCTGCTGTCTCCTGCCCTGATCTTCATGAGAACAAGGCCCTTCTGCTTAGTGGATAAGCCTATTTTCAGGCTCTTTCTTTGTGTAATTCTCAAGGCCTAAATTTCTATTGTCCGAGATAGAGTAACTTCCTACCCCTACCTTTGATCTGTATTTTTAAGATTGAATGCCTCAATATTTCTATTTTGCTGCGTTTTACTTTAATTAAAATCTCTTCTGCTTACTGTGTCATTTTTCTCCTAATTTCTCTCTTTTGTGGAGCTTAATATATGCCTATTTAAGAACATTTAAGCAATTACTATTATACTTCGTGCAATCCTTAAAACAGTTAAATCAAGTTTTAAAAATCTATCCTTTGATATTTTGTTGGCTGTAGACAGAGGCAGCTTTACTGCTTGTTTTTTACTGCTTCCCTCCTAGCATTCAGGGAACGAGTCAGCCTGTCTGCACAGCAGAAGTTCCCAGCCTCTTGGCTTAAGCTCTCCCTCTGACAGAGGCTGTCTTCCTTTGTTCTAGTTTTTTGGGAACTGGAGTCATGTGACTAGGCTTGTTTTGCTGAGAAACCAATTCTCCCCTCCTCTTAGACTTATGTCATTTGTGAGTGTGTATACTATCCAAGAACTAAATTAATAGTGGATTCTTACTTTCCACATGGCGCACCATCTGGCAGGTTAACAGGACCCTGTCCCCAGTGGGTCCTGACTGGTAAATAAAGTTGCCTGTAGCCAACGGCTGGGCAGCAAGACAGAGGAAGGACTTTGGCATTCTCGGGCAAGGAAACCAAGAGAAGAAAGAGGATTTAGAATGGCCATGCTGGGAGCGGAATAAGATCCATGCTTGAGAGCTGCAGAAGAGAAAGCATACCAATGATATATGAACCAGAGAAGAGTGGCCCCAGTGGGCACCCACCCCCAATTTGGGTCTAGGGTAGCAAAAATGGAATATAGATTTTAGTAAGTAATAACTCAGGAGTACGGGAGGGGAGGCATTAGCAATTAGAGGTTTGGGAGTGACCAAGCCACTGAGCTGTTTAAGGCATATTAGATATAAAACTGAGTGTGTTTTTTGTTTTGGAATGCATAAAATTGAGGCAGCTAGTGAGGAACTCACCTGCTGCTGCTAGGAGATTTGAGTAGCATTGACTACCCAATGCGAGACACACACACACACACACACACACACACACACACATTGAAATGCAAATATTATTTTTACCTACTAATGACATATTTAGGAAGCATTCATTTAAGAATACTTAGTTTCTGTTGTTTGGGAGGAAAAAAAATCCTTAATTTCCTAAGTAAAACCTGACAAAGACTTTGTAGCCTGTTCATAAAAAAACCTGGGCACAATTGTCAGGTGTGCACTTCTAAATGTGTGTGAAGTCCTGCTGATCGTCCACACTGAACCTGACACATCTGCACTCCAAAGCCAATGGTGGGACCACTTTGACCATTTTGTGGTACAAGGATGTACTACATTTTTGTGCACATGTGTGACCTGAACAAAAATAAACCTCGATTCTATCTTCCTATCAGGGCTGGCTACTTTCTCATTCTTTCCTTGGGCCATAGAACACTGTAACTAGCTTTGTGCTACATTACTCTTACTGGTGTGTCAAATATAGTTTCTCCTTCTGAGTTTCTCTCTGGGTCCTGTCCTCTAGTGCCAAAGAGAGTGGCCTTTAGTTCCATTGAAACTGCAGGCTCTGCAAATTTTGAGGTTTATTATGATCTGATGAGGTTGGGGAGGGCGGTGGAGTCAGATGGAGGGACTGACAAGAAGCTTAGGTAACTTATTCTTTGATGCTGGGCCACACAGCAATGTAGGTAACAGAATCCCTGGTGCATCTGAACCAGCTCAGTAGAGGCCCAAATACGGCCAAACCATTAGCTAATCCTAAAATGTCACTTTCCTTACTTCATCTTCCTTACAAGATGAAAGAAAAGACGTTGACTCTGCAAAGGACAAAAGCAATATTTTTTCACAATTGTTTATTTGTAATTCTCTCTCTCTCTCTCTCTCTCTCTGTATCTCTGTCTCTGTCTCTGTCTCTGTCTCTGTCTCTCTGTCTCTCTGTCTCTCTGTCTCTCTGTCTCTCTCTCTCTCTCTCTCTCTCTCTCTCTCTCTCTCTCTCTCTCTCTCTCTCTCGTGTGTATGTGCCATTAGTCATGCCATGGCATACGTGTAGATCTCAGAGAACAATTTCTGGGAGTTTTTCTCTCTTTCCATGTGCAAGTCTTCTGTCAGATTCTGTGTGGGATCTCATTGGAGTTGTCAGGTCTCACAGCAAGTGCCTCTCCTCACTTAGCCATCATATCAGTCCCAAGGATTAAATTCTTGTCCACCAATGTCTCATCCCAATTTTTTCTCTCCCCACCCTCTTCTCTTTCTTTTTTTCTTCTCCCCAGTTCCCTTTTTACGTTGACAAACAGAGTATTTGGTTTGTGATCTTCATATGTGTGTGTCACTCACTACACTTCGTTCTAATCTCTTCATTCTGTCATCCCCCCCCCCCCATGGTAACCCTTTGCCTCCTCTTCCCTGTTTTTTCCTATAGTTTGTCCCTCCTTCTGCATCTGTTATGTACAATGTATTACTGTCCCTTCCGTAAGATCTCTTCCTCTCCTCTCATGATCCCTTTTCTAGTTTCATGATCTACAAACACATTTGTACACACATACATGAACACACACAGAGGCATCACACTCAATTTTAAATTCTGAACGGGAGAGATAACATGCAACAATATTCTTTCTGAGTCTGACATATTTTGTTTAATATAATAATTTCTAGTTGTGTCCATTTTTCTGTATATGTCATAATTTCATTTTTCTTTATAAAAGAATAAAATTACATTATGTGCATATAGCTTATTTTCTTTATCCGTTCCTCAGTTGGTGGACATCTAGTTCAGTTCAATAACAGTTCTTAGTTATTGGGACTAGAATAGTAATAAATGTGGACATAGTGTCTTTGTGGTCTGTTGACTTAGTGTCCTTCACAATTAAGAGTGATATGACTGAGGCACATGGTAACATTTCAGTGTTTGAGAAACCTCCATATTAATTTCTGGAGTGACTACAAAACCTTATATTCTCCCAGCAGAAAATAAATGTACTGTTTTGCAAATGCTTTGTAAGCATTTGTCTCCAGTTTTTTCTATATGATTGGCATTCTCTATGGGTCAGGGGAGATGTGGAATTTTAGTGCAGTTTTAATTTGCTTGTTCCTTGTGGCTAAAGATAATGAATACCTTTTACCACATTTATTGACCTTTGTATTTCTTTCTTTGAGAATTGTCTATTCAGGTCACTAGCTCACATACTTACTTGGTTTTCTGACATTAATTTTTGCTTTTTCCTTATTACACCCTCTACACTGAACCTTTGTGTTTTGTGCAGGTGACACAGACAACCCCTCACACATTCCCTCCCCTTGTGTTTTTCTTTCAGACTGTCCCTTACTGTGGTGATGTTTCCTTTGCTGTGTAGAAGCTTCTTAATTTCACATAATAACATTTGGCAGGTTCGGGGATTATTTCTTATGCTACTGGAGCCCTGCTCTGAAAGTCCCTGGCTTTGCCTATGACTGGAGGTGTTTTACCTGTGTTTTTCTTTAGCAGTTTCAAAGTGTCAGGTCTCACACAAAGGTCTTTGATCTATTTTGAATTGATTTTTCTGCAGTCGACCCAATTTCTACTAATTTTTTGCTCTTGAATAAGAACATGAAGAATTGTACATTTGGTCCCTCAAATTAAATTTAATTTAATTTCAAAATAACTATGCCTACTAGCTATCTCTTTTATCTTAAAAAATAAGACCAAGTTGCTTATCTTGAAAATGATCAATGAAAAATAACATCTAGAAAGTATAGAGGAAATACAGTGATTATAATAGTAAAGGAATTACATTGAAAGTTATCAATAAATGTCTACAGCAAGACCGTGACATTGTTTTCAGATCAAGAAGGTAAATCCCTGAGTGGAATATAAGGCCAAAAACTCTTTTGTGTGGGTGTTTGATTATTTAATGTAGATAACAGAACATAAAGTGAAAGAGAGGTTTTAAATAACAGAGCTTATGATTGGACAACCCTTTGGGGAAATAAACTGTTAGATCTAGTTCCTAGTAGAGTAAAAATAAGTTCCAAGTGGTCTAATGGTTTTGCCATCCAAGCCCTATAAATTCCAGGAAGAGAAGAATCTGTTCACAATGTTATGCAAAGATGCTCTCCTTTAATCTATTGCCAAAGCCTGGCTGTGAGAAAGGAGGAGGAATAGCTTAGCCTAACAGGGGAAACTTGTAAATAGGAAGAGGCCAAATATAAAGGAGGAAGTCAAGAGGTGAACTGAGAGATGTAAACTGGCCTAGCGTCCATAACAAATTGAAGAGATCAAAGCAAAAGAAGCTGAAAGAAGGAAAGAGAAAGAGAAAAAGAATTAATGGAAGATGGTAAGGAAGGAAGGAAAGAAGGAAGGAAGCCTGCCCAATAGAAGCTCAAAGGTAAAGGATTGTACAATTGGAGTAAGCTAAGACCACGGTAGTTTTTAACCCTTCCTAAGCGGTTCTCACACCCTCTCCACTCTCCACTGAGCCTAGCAAGGGAAGAGGTGAGTCATTCCCTTATCCCCTGACAAAGCCTTAGACACAGTCGGGTCTACACTGCTTTACACTTTGATTCTGAAGACTCACCATTCTTTCTCACAGAGGCTCCAAGTCTGTTGTCACCAACTGCCCTGTGAACATTTTGTTTGGAATAACTTGTAGTCATTTAAAATGTTCAGGTCTAATTCATTTCTGATAAGACACTTTATGCGAGTTTTCAACACACAAACATAGGATCCCATATTGCATTAGTTATTTATTTCTTCTCAGCAAATTAACTACAGAATTTAGTATCCAAAAAATTGTCTCCTTAAGATATAAATTTGGATACAGCTCACCTAGAGGCCTCTGCTTTAAAGCAGTGGGTTTACAGGGCTGTATGCCGTGGGCAGGAGCTGAGGTCTCATCTGAATTGTTAGAGAGCATGTTCTGGAGTCATGCACAGGATCACTGGCAGGATTCAGACCCTCACACATTCTGTGCCTCCATTCTCCAGGCGGGCACCTCTGTGCGGCAGATGATCATCCTGCAGACACGTGCTGGAATCATTTGAGAAGAGATACTCTCAATTGAGAAAATGCTTCTATAAGATTGGCCTCTAGGTATGTGTAAAGAGCTTTTTCTTTGTTAATGATTGATGTGTGAGGGCCCAGCCCACCGTGGGTGGTGCCACTCCTGGACAAGTGGCCCTGAGTCGTGTAAGAAAGACTGTACAAGTGTTCCTCCATGATTTTTGCTTCAGTTCTTGGCTTCAGGTTCCTGCCTTGAGTTTCTGTCCTGACATCAGTGATGAGAGTTATAAAATAACCCCTTTCTTCAGAAGTTACTGTGAACTAAGGCAGTAACAGGTAGGTACCAGGAGATGGAGGTCGTTAGAAATTAGGAGGTGCATGCTCCACGTGCCGAGACATCCAGGCGAGTGCCAACATAGGCGGGGTTTGGAGTCAAGGAGCAGCCTGGTCTGGGCACCAAAAGTTCAGAGACAAACACTGGAAGCTCAGAGGCAGAGGCTCATAGGTAAAGGTGGGAGGGTGAAGTACGGGCAGCGTGGGTTCAAGCTGAAGTTCAGGCTTCAGAGTAGCAGATGGGGGTGCCAACTAGCTGAGAGTCAAGACTCAGGCAGGAACGTCCACAGCACAGGACGCTGGTGCTTGTCGAACTTCAGAAGAGATGGGACAGGTTTATGACCAGCAGTTGTGTGGGAAAAGTAGTGATGGGCAATTCTGCAGGTGATGCCGATCATCACAGGAGAAAACTTCCAGAGCTGCCATGGCCTTGGTAAGTCTGCCTTCTCAGAGTCCTTGGTTTTGAGAAGGGCATCTCACTTTTTCTTATGGCTTGGTCTCAAGTTCTTTCACCCCAGTCTTTCCTCGAGTCTCCTGCCCACTGAATTGTATACTAATAATTCAGAGCAAAGCTGTGAACGCGGCGGCATCACGTGTGGAGCTCAGGCGGGTTGTGCAATCACAGTCCAGCAAGCATGAACTGTACCTGCGGCACAGGTCAGACAGGACGCGTGCCATCTAAGAGGGTAGACATGTGCCACTGGTGTCTTCTGAGTACTTGAGATGTGGCTATGCAACCGAGGATTTGAAATTGTAATGATTTCAAGCTTTCAATCATTTTAAGTGAAAATGATGCAGTATATTATATTTTCTCTTACAATCAAGTTCGCTCTTTTATTAGAACTACATTTTACATTAACCAGAGAAAACATATCACTTCCATTGGGACCTACTGTGAATATAAATTATAGGATATATTTTAAAGACATAATGTGAGAAAATGATTTGTATGCTGATGAAATGTTGAAATAATAAAATTTAAAAATATACTTAGCTAAACAGAATATTAATTTAAAATATCTCTTTGGGCTAGGGAGAAGCCTGGGCAGGGAGAAGTGCTTGCTAAACACAGCTAACATTCTGAGTTCAATTTCAGACCTACAGTGAAAGGAAAAAATTGAATCCCAAAATTGTTCCCTGACCTCCACATAGATGCTGTAACATAAAACATATACACACACATGCACATGCACATGCACACACACACGCACACATACACACACCAATAAGAAGTATAATAATTTAAAAATTGCTTTATCCATTTGTTTTATAAATTTAGATTCATCATGCAATATTTTGAACTCGTGTGAACAGTCTTCTTCCATTATATTTCTTAACAATTTAATTGCCCACAAGCAGTAAGGTTAATAAAATTGGTTTGCTTTGTTTTTAAATTGCATTAGATATTTTTTACTTTTATGTACATACTAGAAAACTTTAAGATTCTCGTGCCTTATATTCCATAGGTCTGCATTAGATTGTACACTTCTTTCTTTATCTTTTAGGGTAAAATTCCTGGATGCTAAAATGTCCGTATAGTCTTGTAAATTTCTTTACATTTTTTTTAAACTTAAAATACCTTTATTTACCATCTCTAACCTTTATGTATTCCTGTAAGTGAGCTCAATGATGAAACAATTTGCCCAACACTGAAAACGTGAAAATAAAATCCTTAACAAATGTCTGTATGCTTCCCCAGACAGTCTCAATTTACAGCTGAACATCGACCATTTTGTGAAATGCCAGTAAGTTGTTATGGTATTTGTGGCGGTACAGAGGTTATTTGATACTTTCTTCTTAAACTGACAGTATAAATCAGAAGTGATGTACTTGGAATGTGAGCCAATGGTCGGTAGGTGGTGGCTGTGCCAATGGTCGGTGGGTGGTGGCTGTGCCAATGGTCGGTAGGTGGTGGCTGTGCCAACGGTTGGTGGATGGTGGCTGCACACATTTCCTTATTAGGCCTGGTAGTCTACCTACGCTTTTCTGAAACAAAGCGCTCCGTGCTACCAGATTCTGGATAACAATGTGCAGAACGGTCACAGAGCTATACATAGTGTTCTCAGAGGGAATATTGCTGACAGTCTCCCTGAACTCCCCATGTGCTCTGTGGCTCTACAAACACCTATATGTGTCTTTCTTATTAGCCACTTTGAGTGGCACGTCTCCGTTACACTGCCCTCATTGACCTTTTGTAAAGGCTTTTCTTGAGCATCCGATAGAAAGAAGTTCTGGAAGTTTTGTGATGACCTTGCCTAGCATTGACTGTATTTTCTACCTGGTTCCTGGACCTAGGTCATTCATCCTACGGATTTGGTACATGGTCTCCTCCCATTTTACCCTACTGGGCTTCATCACTGACTTTCTGCATCTCAACTCCCATCTTCACCAGCTTTTCCTTGCCCCCATTGGTCCTTGTGTGAGAGCATGCTGAGTTCGCAGGAGTTTCCGTCTGAAATCTAGGGGGTTGGCTTTCTACTTGTCCAGACATCTATTCACACTTCTAGCATCATCTCACATTTGTACAAAGCCTTCTGCTTGGTGACTCCCCACAGAGCAGCAAACAAGACACAATCAGCAACACGACTCAGCTGTAACCTCTCTCCATGCTAGTTTTTACCCCTCAACAATTTTTAGGTCACACACTAGAGAAGGGACACTGTCACCCTTGTGTCCCACTTCCTCCCTTCTCTTTCCTTCTCTCACCCCATCCCATCCTTTACTGCTCTAACTGTGGCTGGGCTGTGGGTTCATGTCCCCTTTCTCTCTGTGTTATTTCCTTTTTGTCACCACTCTTTAAATACTTGTAGGGGAAGGAAGGATACGAACTTATATACAAATAGGATTAAATATAGTTTAAAATATCTCCTTTTAGAATTTTTAGGTGTGTGGTTTTAAGACTGTTTGTCCTAGTCAATAGTATTTTATAACCTCTCCACTGCACAAGGTCACAGCTAGCTTAACCAGTCAAATACTTTCTCTTCAGTGTTGAAAGCTAGCTGTCCAGCTTACCTAAATGGGCTGTTTGTCTCTACAAGTACAGTCGTACTAAGCTCTCGTTCTCTTCTTCGCCTAAATAGAAACTAACATTTCCAGCCAAATATATTTCTACTTGTCTTTTACTCCTTGTTCTTCAGACCTTTCTTTTCTGGTGAAAAGGAGAATAAAGCATAGATTAGATATGCTTGGTGAGACACAATTAAACTATAATCTCCCATATCAGGCCCTAATTCTTGTGACTCTCTTAGCTTATAGTCATACAGAAACATGCCTCTCTGAGTTTGTTTGAAGTTTTCCAATTCCGCAGAAGCTAATTCGTGACTCCGCATTACTACAAATACCATTATTAAAAAAAAATTATGGTGTTTCTCAAAACATTACAGTGCATTTTAGATAAACCATATACTTTTATACCTAACATCAGTCTAACATCAGTATACGGATTGAAACAACACTAGTAGAATTCAGAGTATTTAGATTCAATTTTTCTTTTTTTTTCTTCACATATTTGTATTTCTCAGAATAAAAAAAAGCTAAAACTAGAATACAGTAAGTGAATAAGGTGCTCACTCAAATACTCCCGTGTCTATTTCTGTGCTGAGTTCCTAGATTCTTCTCTGTTTCTTGGCATTGCTCTCTGTAGCACTTTTTTTTTTAATTTATTTAATACTTAATAATAATTCTTTGGTTTCCACGCAAACATCCCCCTCCCCCCTCCCCTTCCTTATGGGTGTTCCCCTCCCCATCCTCCCCCCATTGCCGCCCTCCCCCCAACAGTCTAGTTCACTGGGGGTTCAGTCTTAGCAGGACCCAGGGCTTCCCCTTCCACTGGTGCTCTTACTAGGATATTCATTGCTACCTATGAGGTCAGAGTCCAGGGTCAGTCCATGTATAGTCTTTAGGTAGTGGCTTAGTCCCTGGAAGCTCTGGTTGCTTGGCATTGTTGTACATATGGGGTCTCGAGCCCCTTCAAGCTCTTCCAGTTCTTTCTCTGATTCCTTCAACGGGGGTCCTATTCTCAGTTCAGTGGTTTGCTGCTGGCATTCGCCTCTGTATTTGCTGTATTCTGGCTGTGTCTCTCAGGAGAGATCTACATCCGGCTCCTGTCGGTCTGCACTTCTTTGCTTCATCCATCTTGTCTAATTGGATGGCTGTATATGTATGGGCCACATGTGGGGCAGACTCTGAATGGGTGTTCCTTCAGTCTGTTTTAATCTTTGCCTCTCTCTTCCCTGCCAAGGGTATTCTTGTTCCCCTTTTAAATAGGAGTGAAGCATTCGCATTTTGGTCATCCGTCTTGAGTTTCATGTGTTCTAGGCATCTAGGGTAATTCAAGCATTTGGGCTAAAAGCCACTTATCAGTGAGTGCATACCATGTATGTCTTTCTTTGATTGGGTTAGCTCACTCAGGATGATATTTTCCAGTTCTAACCATTTGCCTACGAATTTCATAAAGCCGTTGTTTTTGATAGCTGAGTAATATTCCATTGTGTAGATGTACCACATTTTCTGTATCCATTCCTCTGTTGAAGGGCATCTGGGTTCTTTCCAGCTTCTGGCTATTATAAATAAGGCTGCGATGAACATAGTGGAGCACGTGTCTTTTTTATATGTTGGGGCATCTTTTGGGTATATGCCCAAGAGAGGTATAGCTGGATCCTCAGGCAGTTCAATGTCCAATTTTCTGAGGAACCTCCAGATTGATTTCCAGAATGGTTGTACCAGTCTGCAATCCCACCAACAATGGAGGAGTGTTCCTCTTTCTCCGCATCCTCGCCAGCATCTGCTGTCACCTGAGTTTTTGAGATTCAATTTTTCTAAAATGGCTCCAGATCTAGAATAAAAAAAAAAAAAAAGTAAAAGCTTGCTTCGATTGTATACGTGCCGTTCAGCGACTCGAATTCAATTATTCCCCTCTAGAAAATGCAGTTAATAAACATCAACCTTTCTTTCAGGGTCTTTACTTAGATAAAACTCATGGACTCTGAAGCCTACACAGGGAAACTAGACACACTGGCTGAGAAAAATAGACCAGGAAAAATCTCCACCAGCCACCCCTTTTTAAACTGCACCCTTGTATATTTCCTGCCAAACCAACAAGGGATGTGGACTGTCTGGTGGAGTCACCAGGACAAAGGATTAAAGGAAGAAAAAAGACCCAGATGTTTCCACTTGGGATAATTGAATTTTCAAACACATCTGATTCAGATGTGCTGTAGCCATGAACACCTTAGCCAAGGACATAGAAGTGAGTCTTGTAACTTGACAGAGGTTGCCTGCTACCCTTCATACTGGGTACTCTCAGGGATGTTCTCCTTCCACAGGTCTGTGATGACAGGCTGTAAGTCAGGGCAAAAGAAAGCCCTCATCAAAAAGCACATTAAAATGGCCAGAGGGCCCCCTCCCTGCCCATGGATGCACAGCAGAATTTATTGCATGTCCAAAGAGGACTGTTTTAAGTGAGATGACAAAGGGTAAAAGAACACAAGGATAATAGCACCACAGAAAGTTGTTGGTATATTTGAAGAAAACACAAGCACAATAGATTTTAAAAGCCCCTATAGCTTTTAAAAATGTCCTATGAGAAGCCAAAGTTTTATCTGCCTATTGGATATTTCCCTGGGTCCTTCAAGTTTAGGCTTCAATACAAATTTAATTAACTAAAAGACAAGGAGGGGCTGAAAGTTGCATTCAACTTGGAAAATTTCATCTTTATCTACCAAGTTTTTTACATGCTCAGGTGAATGGTACATTTAGGGTGCAATGAGAAATAACGGCAATAAAAATGCTGGGTGTGTCATTTATCATACAAATCTTTCAAGAGTGCAAAGGAGGCACTTCTAATAACCATACACACATAACTGGCTTAAACTGGGAGTGCTCTAACTAAACTGGGATATTTGTCTGAGCTTTCAATAATGGTACAGGTTGGTCTTAATATTAATGCCCTTGTAATCACTCAGAATGAAATAAAATGGAGATCAACAGCCTGTCTGGCAGAATGGGAAGCTAAACGCTATTGCACCCTGAACCATTTTGTTACATCCCCCATTACTCGGTGAACAAGTCTTTATTATTTACTGTCTGTTGAAGCGTTACTTGTCTGAAGGAGTCAGTAAAAAATTAAGCTGGATACAGTTCCAGAATTGGTTGCTGGTGTGGTGGACAATTCCCAGGTTGTTATCAGGCACTGTGCAATAAACAGGCAAATATGTTGCACAGTTGGAATCAGGAAGGAGAGATTTTTCTACCATGAGTAAGGAAGTGGACTTTAGCAGATGTGAGCTCTGAGCATGAGTAATGGTTAATTAAACTAATTTGTTTAACTATCATGATCATTTCATAATGGCGACGTTAGACTACCACATTTTACAATTTTGATATATGCAATTTTTATGTGTTTATCTTAACAACATTTTACAATTACACATGTATATGTAGTCTCACAAGATTACTGTGTAATAAAACTCATTAAGAGATTGTCCATTAAACTCAAACCAATGTGTCAGGAACCATAGTCCTCCTTCTCTGTATCCACAGACATTTATAGAACAACTTGGCCATCTTCATTGCTCAGTGATAGTGTGTGACTCCAGAAATAGATACTTGTTAGAATGCTTGCCTAAATATTAGCTATAATTATTTCTAAATGGCAATCTTAGTAGTAATATTAGTAGTTTGTATTTATAAGGGGCGATTTGTTTTAAATTTATAGTATATTTATATTAAATTTATAATATATTATTTCAATTTTATTTCCTGGGTATATTTTGTCTTTAGAAATGGATTGTACTTTTAAAGCAAAAAATATCTTAGGAAAATTCTCTAGCAAATTTGATAAATAATGTCTATATTATGGGCCAAAAATGTGTTTTTTAATGTTGCTCTTCTCAGATATCCTAAGTATGACAAATGAGTATTTCCTTAAAGAAAGATTTAGTCATCAACGTTTTTAGACAGTCCATGTCTCTGCATGGTTGATATCTCTCTCTCTCTCTCTCTCTCTCTCTCTCTCTCTCTCTCCTTCTTAAGTCTTCCCTTCTCTCCTTTCTCTTTCTCTCACTCTCTTCTTCCCCTCTTTC